>NW_023144622.1:5993868-6448959 GCF_012932325.1 Thrips palmi
GCCCGCGCCCGCCGGCCGGCCCCTGGCTGCCCCTGGCTGCCCCTCGCGGAAAGGGGGTCACGCCGTGGCGCCGGGTTCGAGTACCCGCGCCGCCGAGACTTTTTTTTCTTTACCCCGTTCTGTTTCCGGCCTGCGCCGCCCGTCTTGCATGCTCGGCACATTCTGAACATCACGCTAACACGCGCGTGTCCGCCGTGTGTGTGTGTGTGTGTGTGTGAGTGTGTGGGTGTTGTGTGTAGCGGGACCATGCGGTATGGCAAGTCGCAGGCGCGGAGCGGTCGCTGACTGCAGTGACCCCCCGAACCACCACACCTACCCACATTCTTCGGCATGGCTGTGTGTGTGTGTGTGCGTGTGTTGGTGTGCGTGCTCGCAATGAAGCGCGGCGTGCCGGGGAAATTAAAGCGTCCGACTTCTACCGATGCAAAGCGCGCGCCGTTCCGAGCCGAAATAGACAACAAGAACAAAAGGAACGAGAATGAAAAGAAAGCAGCGGCGGGGCGTTTCGTGGTGTGTGGTTGATTCGGTCGCCTTGGGCGTCACGGACCCATAGCCTGCTGCCCGCCCTCGCGTAATGCTCGCGTTGGCCGAGCCCCGCCCCGCCCCGCCCCGCCCCCGCCACGCGCCGCCAGGCCGTAGTATGCGGGATTTGCCGGACATTTTCCGGTCGGCCGGCCCCTACAGTGGGGCCTACACCCTCACGCCCCCGTGGCCGGCCCGCCGACTCGCCAAATTCCGGCGCCGGCCGACCGGCCGACACGCATGACTTGACATCAAATCGAAATCTCCGAGCCTCATTGCGCGCCCCACGCGCCCGGTCTCGCCGAGACACGCCCTGGGGCGGCCCGGGCACTGCGCAGGCCAAGTTCCGGATGCCCCCCCCCCCGGTCTGCTATCCACCCAACCTGCTCGTACATGACTCTAACAAAAGGTGATAAACTTAAAGCTCGTAAGACTTGAGAAAAAAATCTTTAAAGAAATTTGCTGTGCCTTCTGGAGACTTGAACGCGGGGCGGATCAAGAGGGACGCGCTATCTAAATGGGAGCGCGGCTGCCGAAGTAAAAGTCGTCCCGACAATCTCTTCATCAAACTCTTCCTTCCACTCAGCCGCGCCGTAACACCCGACAGAAAGCGACACCCTTCCTTTTATTTTTTTGTCGCCCGGGAAGGGTTTTGGGGCCCCTCCCCGCGTCGGTCGGCCCTTGTGGTCGTCGTGTGGACGACTGTCGCAACGGGTCAGGCCGTGCTCCGAATTAGACGTTTCTCTCAATCGTCTTCACCGCCTTCGCTGTCGCGACCGTCGCCACCGCAGCGCTCCATCTGCCTCCTTACCTATTAATGAACCAGGCGAAAACGACCCGGAGCGACTGCCGCGGAACCGGGCACCTCATGAACCGGCCGAGTTGTTTTAATCAAGAGCAGAGCAACAACGTTCATGATAAACAAGGCTCTTGATATGCAGAAGCAAGAGGAAATAAACTACGAGTGGAGCGGACAGGGCTGCTGCAGCTGCTGGGAACTTCCCCGCCGGGAAACAAGATGGCACCTTACTCCCAGCAGGGCTTTTCACACACCGGCCGGCAACAAGGCGAACAAGACACAAAAAAGGGAGTCTCAAGTCTTAATTCGTTCCGCGACAGTTGAAAAAAGACGAGCGGGCACCAGTTTTATAGCCTCGTTGGAGGGCGCTGGGTGGGAAGCACGCGTCCAGGGCTCATCAAGGGGCAAGGTAAAGGGCCGCAGAGGGCCTTTGCGACAGCAGTCGGTCTGGATTCAGCGGTTTGCCAAGCGGTGGCAGACAGGAGACAAAAGGGCTCCGTCGGCTGGCACGGATTGAGAAACAGCGGCAGTGGTTTAGGACGAATCGGCAGCCAGAGAGTTGGCGGGGTAACACCTCTGCCACGTTCAAACACATAACAACAAAAATACATTTTTAGATCAAGGGAAAATTTTTTTTACGCAAAATTATTTTTGATTTACCTACTATATGAAAAAATTCTTGCATCAAAATTCTTTACCCATGAAAAAAAAGGGTTTTTCTGGTCGCGCTTTTCCGGGCGGGAGTTCCAGCAGTCAGCCGGAAAACGGGTGGCTTTCCTTCCTGCTGCTTCCGATGCGAAATCGAGTCTAGGCGGCCGACTCGGCTCGCGTCGGTTGGCTTCGGCGCAGCCAATCGGGAGTGACCCGTTTCCTCCCACAGTCATTCAAGTTTGCATTTCCGCGTGGAGGGCTCTGCACCACACGGATCGAGATCGGCGCCGCCGCCGGTCGGCAAAATAAACAAACCCTTTTGCTCGTTTTTCGCACTTAAAAATCTCCATGAAGCCGAGTTTATGGAGGCAGTGCACCCACCCAGGCGAGTGCCGCGTCCCCGTACAAGGTGTCGTGCACTCAGGGTTATGTGAACGGCGAGCCGCCCCCGCCACACCGTAAAAATGCCGACGTCGGCGTCACAAGGGAAAACGACACGCTCGAGTGTGTGCACGTGTGTGTGAGTGTGTAAGCGCCATCGGGTCTCTAAAGTTCCCAAGCCTCGGGTCCATGCCGGCACAGAGCGCGCACCGCACTAGCTTAGGCGCTTTCTATACCGCCGCGACCAAGACTTTACAGTGAGGGGGCTTCATTACGGACAATTCCGTTCAACATTATTGCGCCGACACTACTTAAACCATTAACATTTGTTGCCGCGGAATGATTATTTATGAGCAGAGAGAATGGAGCTGCGGCAAGCTCGCGGTCGCGATTGGCGAGGCTTTCGTGTCGTTAAACCTCGCGGCGAGGACTTCCCGCACCTCGGATGAATGTCAACAAAAGTGGTTCGTACTCGGCGAACACCGAGCGGCTGGAACGAGGAAAAGGGCTCTGCTCCCGAACGGGACGTGGTAAAGGATGCAGGATGGACCTGACCGGACCTGACATACTCGCTCAGTGCCAATGGCCAATGGCAGCGGCGGCCCGGGGAGGGGGGAGTGCCGTTAGCAGGAGCCGGTTCGCGCGGACGGGCCGGCCCGGCCCAAAGGCCGCCACATGGTAACATGTCTTACAGTCTTACAGCACAGTGTGGCTGAAAAAGCAATCCGCACTCCGACTGGCCGGCCGGCCCAAACCAAACGGGGGGCACGGGCACGAAGTGGGCAGACGAGCCCGGGGAGTTCAATCGCGAGCAATTAGTATCGTGTTGCTGCGTTCCTTCCTGCATGTAAAAAACAAATCGAATGCCAAGATTAACAAATGGAGCAGCAATTTAACTGCGCGAAAAGAATTTCAAGAATTTAATCCGTGTTCGAAACACATTCAAAAATAAAAACTGGAAAAATAGAAAAGATTTTTTCCCGCCACTTAAGCTAGGGATTGATCCGGAGCATCGCATGTGATCGACATTCCTCGGCTCAGCCTCGGCTTTGGCTCGCTGACAGGTTTCGGAGCGCAGGGCAAATGTTGTTCCCATGCCTCAAGGGAAAGGAAGCCTCATCTGGGTCACGCAGAATAGTCCTGGGCAGGGCGCGTCCTTAAGCCGAGCCTGTCCGGCGTGTCCTCGGAGCATCTTCAGCGCGTCTTCGGGGCATCTTCGGCGCATCTTCGGAGCCTCTTCGCCGTCTTTCCGAGCGTCTTCGGAACGCGGCGGCGACGGGCAGCGAATATGCACCATGCAGTGCAGGCACCATTCCTTGGTGGTCATTGCCACGGTTGCATCACGCGCGTGCCGTGCGGCGTGCGCGCTGACGGCCGGACGCTTGATCACAGGCCGCGTGCCGACCGAGTCCGGTACAGCGCGGCTCGCTGGTGATGACCATGCAGGCATTGGCGAGGATGAGGCGTGCCTTGTCAGGTGGCCGTCGAGTGTAAGGCTCAAAGGAACAACTCACTAGAACACCAACCTTCTCTGCACTTGTCAATTACTTTCCTGATTGCGTTTTTATTTTTTATGGTAGTGCACCCAGAAAAAACAATTGACTTATTGGATAAAAAATATAACTTTTCTTGGTTTTTGAAAAAAAAATTCTGAATCCAATTTTTTTTTAATAAAGAAAATTTTTCTTGGGTCAAGAAAATCAAAAATCAAAAAACCCTTTTTCAGGTTGTGTTTTCAAAAATTTTATTTAAATTTAAAAGAACTTTGTGCTGAGGCATGCGTTAAGTTGTGCCGCGGTTTTCGTCTTCGATCTATCTCACGCCACGTGGAGCGGGGTCTGAAAATCCGCGCTCGCTTCAACAACGGCCCCTTACTGTACTGCGACTGCACCGTATGACCTGTCGCGCACGGGAATCAAACTATCAAACCAATCCGGCTCCGCTGCCTCGCTGCCGTCGTCCGGGGACGTCCCTCCCAACAACTTGTTGCCGGCGTTCCTGTCCGCGCGTAACGGTGCCATCCTCGGACAGTTGGATGGAAGGGGCGATCGGCGCGTCGCCGCGGTGCCGCGCTCAGCGACCTCACGTGCGCCACGGCCCGCTCCAGCGTCTTTAGCGACGGTCCCCGGGTCGGAAAGCCCCTCAAAACTCGGTCTCTTCGTCTCCCTCGCACCCGCAGGGCCGCCCCACGAGTGCGACGGAGACAGCGCGAGTCACCCCGCTGCACTGCGCCGTCAATCGCGAGGAGAAATCGAAACAATGGCGATTTATTTGCCAAGAAGCGGGCCGGACGCGGCGGCGTTGACGTCGAGGCTGCGATGATGGCTCAGGGCGTCTTGTTGTTTTTTGCGTCGCGACGCCCCGATCGTCACTTGCTTTCCTCTGAGTGATTTCCGCGCCTTTGCATCCAATGCTTTCACCTCGCTGCAGCCGCTCCAGGGCGTTATCAAGCGAAACCCATTTTTTTGGCGCGTTGCCTGGTTATTAAGCCGGTGCGGTATTGTGCCGAAGAGGCTGACGTGGGTGTGTCCTTCGCCATTTCGGCCACGGCGTAACCCTCGTCGGGCCAAGGAGGCAGCCAAGACCGACTCGCTATCGGCGGAGGCATCCCCATCCCGACCGAGATAGAAAGTGCCGTCTTTGTCGACCGCGTCTCCAGTCAGATTAGAACAGCGGAGGGTCGCCAAGTCCGGAGCGACGTCATCCACGCCGGGAACGCAGGGAAGGCCCAGGCCAAGCCGCGCCCCAGCGGAGCGCAAAATGACAACATGATATCTACGCACCGATGGCGTGCAGGATAAGCCCAGCCTATTCATTTTGCCAGATTCAGCTTCCCGGTGACCCCGAGCCGGCGCCTTGGTCCAGGGACATTCCTGGGCGCAAGCCCGTCCCTCATGACGCACCCGTCCTCATGAGTTAGGCCCTACACTTACCTCTCCGCTCATTACATGAATCACGCCAAGTTGCACCTGATTTTCCACCTCTCATCCCGTCTTCCTACTCACCTCCCACTTCCACTTCCCCTGGTGCCGCTCCTTCCTTCCTGGCCCAGTCCCCCAATCAGCTGATTATCCGGCCCTGACACAAAGCCGGGCCCCGACAATGCCGCCCCGCCGGCCGTCGATGTGCTCGACATCCCGCGCGCTTTCGCCTGTCGTCGTCGTGGGTGCGTCTGTCTGTGGAGCAGTAGGGCCGCCAGGCCGCGAGGTGAGAGAGCTGCAGGCTCGGCAAAGCGGTAAATTGTCGGCGTGCGCAGTGCGGCGCAGTGCGGCGCTGCGGTGCACTCGGCGCACGCCAGATCCGCCAAGCCAGGCTCGTCAACTTCGACGGCAGTTTCGTCTGGCCGGGCCGACCGCAAACATGACGACGTCGAGGCCAAGAAGCGAGGCTTGACCCGCATGGCGCCGCGGCGTCGCGGTCCATTTGTCCATTTGTGACGGGGGCGTATTGCGTTGTCCGGCTTCCGCAACCCGGAGGATGAGAGGCCCGCCGCCAGCTCGGACTGTCCGGCCGGGCTGCCAGCTCGGCCGTCCGTATAACCCGACAGCAGCGGGGTGCGGCACCGCGCCGGCCGGCAGCCTAGATACGCCGAATGCGACGCGTTGTGCAACGGAATGCATTTGGGCGGTGCATGTAACGAACCAGCCAACTCGGGGACGTCGCGGGCGAGGCGGTGAGGCGTCGCACAGTGGGCCAGAAGACCGGTGGAGGCGGACAAAACTCAAGACGCGTTTTGAGCTCTAGAGTAGCTATGGGACTCGAACCAAAGGTGTGATCCCACCAATGGATTGCTTTCCGAACGAGGAATCCATTGGTGGCGTCACACGTTCGTTTCGAGGCCTGCCTGGAGCTAAAAACGCGTCTTAAGTTTTGTCCACCTCCGCCGGTCTTCTGGCGCACTGTGCGTCGCCCCTCCCCCGCTCGCACACAAACACGCACAGAGGATACAAACTCGAGGACAGGCGCCACTTCTGTCAAGGAGGTGTTACCGCGGTGACCTCGACGCAGGGCGACGCGGGGCGACGCATCCCGCACTTTCACCCACACTGCCACAAAACGCAAACAAATCCCAGCGGGATAGAATGGGGCTGGAATCGGCCGGAATCGGATAGAGTGGCAGACAATGCGGGCCATAGCCCCGATGATTGCGCCCAGCGGGCACAGCAGGGCTCTCCATTCTATCTCTATTCTCTATCCACGCACAATGCGCCGGCTGCTGCGGGCTGCGTCCAACGGTTCCGCGGTCTCTCTCGCGCTCGCGGCGCGTCCCACACGGACGCGAGAGAGACGCAGCGTTCGGAGGCAGCGCGCCGCTGCCCACCTCGATGATCTTCATTTGTTCAGCTCGAAGGGCCGGACGGGTGGTCCGGTCCGTCCCGGCCCACTCGATCGAGTGCATCGGGGTGACGCAACGCCACTGCGAGGACCAGGCGCGGTTCTTTGCACCTTCCTTGGATTAACGACGCCGCTATTGTGTGTTTCAGGTGCGTAGCCGTGGCCGGCCCATCATCAGCTAGTCCGGTCCGAGCAACACCCGACGAAAATCCGATAATGAAGACAGTGAAAGAAAGCCTCGCAGTAAGTCGCGGCTGGGACAATCATCTCACGTTGCACAAGCCTGGCGCCTTTCGACGCCCCGGGCGGACTTCTTCGGCGCGGCTTGGTGGAATGCACGGTCCAGCCCCGCTGGTGACAACGCCCTCGCAAGGAGAGCCTTCAGTCGCGGACTTGCACTGCGGACTTCAGGCACTCCTACGCCGTAAACATGTCTCTAGCCGTGTCCTTCGGGCTCCAAAGCCAAGTCTCTGTCAAACTGCAGCCCTGCCGTGCACTATCACCGACACACTTTCACACACACACACACACAACACCACACACACACACACACACACACACACAGACAAACACACACGGACGACGGAGAGTCCGAGTTGGGGCACTGGAGCGCCATCTTCATTACGAAAATGACAGCCGTCCAGGACACTGTTTGCAGAGCGGGGACGGACGTTCATGACCGCGACGAAACCGCGCCGAATACGGAAGCCTTCCCGGAGGCATTACGGCAGCCGGGATAGCGCCCCCGGGAGGACTGCGAGGAAGTACCCGCGAGATCAGGCGGGTTAAAAGCAAAGAAATGGAGGCGGAAATGTAGGCCACACGAGTCGTAAAACTGTTTCATCCTCTCGGGGCCAAATCGGACAAATGCTCACATCCTGAGCCTACGTGGGTTCGCCGCACGCAAGCACCCACACACGCCCACTCCCGCACGCGCGAGCGCACACACACACACACACGCACGCGCACACACGCGCCTGCGTGCCGAGGTGTTCGGACCTTGAACTCCATGGGCACTGACCAGAATGTGCAGGAAACCCGGTGCCGCGCCTCGCTGCAGTCTGACTGCGAGCTGTGCCCAGTCTCTCTCGCTGAGTGCGAGCGAGACAGAGCGACGAAAACACTCTGGCCGCGCACGCAGAACGACGGACCGCACGGACCCTACCGCCTCACTAATCCACATTCCCGGGGCCTTTTAGAAATTCGGTCCAAAAGCCGGAGAGAAAAGAGATAACTTCGAGTCACTCAACCGCGGGAAAATCCACGGTGGAGTGTTTGCATAAAAATCGTCCAACCGCAGGGGGAGGGATGCACTTTACTTTTTTTCCCAAACGCGGAATGTTCTTTTCTTTCTCTCTAAGTGAGCTACACTCCATTTTGCAACTGAGCGCCCTGCCCCGGTGTTCGATGGCGCCACAGCACGACGTGGGAACGGCCCACGGCGCGGGCGGACCGCGGCGGACCGGGGCGGACCCTCGGGCCGGCGGTGTAAGGTGTATCTTTACCCCTTACTAGGGTACTATTTCACTAGGAGGAAAGTACCTTGCCTAAGGGGAGGGTAATAATTCCCTAGGGATATCATACTCATGCAGGGTGGGGGGTAATATTTTCCTAGGGTAACTTTACCCCTCTAGGGGGGGTAATAATCCACTAGTGGAAAAATACCCTCTCTCTGGAGGGGGTAAAAATTCCCTAGGAAAAAAGTACCTATCACAGGGGGGTAATCATACACTAGTAATTTCTTACCCTCTCTCCTGAGAGGGTACATGGCCACTAGGGTAAAATTACCTAGGGGTTAATAATTTACTAGGGCATTTGTACTCCCTCACCAGAAAACGAGCATTAAGGTGTTGAAAGACACGTTCCACACGCAATTTCAGAAAAATCAAATTTAAAAAAAGTAAATTGGATTTTACATAATCCAAGGATAAGCCAAAGCGGGCGCCCATTCCTGAGTTTTGGGCATTCGTCTACCTACCTGACTAACTCATCGTTTATTTCGCAAAGTTAAAATGAAGAAAAAAATGACCTATGGTGCTGAAAACATTAAAATTCGTGAATCAAGTTGTTTTCTGTGTTTAGAATTTATTTTGACTCATTTTGTATATGACTTGCTTTCTCTAATTGCTTGTGGATTTTTTTTTCATCTTCACACTCGTTTTTCTGGTGGGAAAGTACGAATTCACTAGTAAATTATGATCCCCTGGGTAACTTAACCCTAGTGGGCATGTACCTCTCTCCGGAGAGAGGGTAAGAAATTACTAGTGTATGATAACCCCCCTGTGATGGGTATTTTTTTCCTAGGGAATTTTACCCCCTCCAGAGAGAGGGTATTTTTCCCTAGTGGATTATTACCCCCCTAGAGGGGGTAAAGTTACCCTAGGAAAATATTACCCCCCACCCTACATGAGTATGATATCCCTAGGGAAATATTACCCTCCCCTAGGGCAAGGTACTTTCCTCCTAGTGAAATAGTACCCTAGGTAAGGGGGTATAGGTTCACGCTGACACCGGTCATACTTCACTTGGCGCGCGGCGGGCCCCTAGCCAGGGCCCCAAAGTGTCGTCAACACAATTATTGTTATCTGGAAAGAAACGGGCGGTTAGGATTGAGTGCGGAGTGGAGCGGAGCGGCAGGGGGCCGCCTAGGTCCGCCCGCAGCGAAACGACGTGGATTTCAGCAGGCCGTCTGTCTCGCTCGCACCCCAGCGGGACGTCTCTTTCCCACTTTTATTTCGTTAAAACGGGGGAATTAAACTCGAGCCGGAGTCCTCCGGGCAGTGTGGTGTAGGGTGCTGTCCGCGGCGCCCCGCTGGACAGCAAGCAGTGCACGCCGCCGAACGCCGGCGAACGACGGCGATCGCTATCCGGGAGCCCCACTCGCCAGTCGCGACAGACACTGATGCTGCGGGCGTCAGCCTGGGCCCCGCCAGAGGCCCTGCCTCGGCGGCACTCGCCCCGCTCCCGCAACAGGTGTCCTGTATAAGTACCGCGCGCGTTTCTACGCCGCTATCTCGTCTCAAAATCTGGCCGCCTGCTTCGCTTTCATGGGCTAGGCCAGCACAGCCAGCACAGCCAGCATTGCCTGCTGCACGGGCCCGGCCCGGCTCGGCTCGGAGGCCCCGCTTCGCTCTCGCAGGGCGCTGCTGCTATTCTTTGCCTTTAATTGTGAAATTTTCGTCCGCCGAGCATCGCATTAACACACAAGGCGCAGCACACACACACACACACACACACACACACACACACGTGGTGCTCTGCATACGACGAGGCGGTGGCCGGTTAAAGTGAAAATACGGGGGCCAGAGCACCTATACGACTCCGAGGCGTAGCAAAACTCCCCCAGTGTGGCGGATGGCCGCGCCGGCAGCTTGTTTGCGCCTTCACGGTCCTTCGCCGCGTCCACGACGAGGGAAAAAGACCGCCCTCTTGTCGGCGCCGTAAAAAGCGACCGGCCGCGTCGGCGACTCCGCCGTCCGCGCCGTCAGCGTGACCAACATTCGGGGGGAAAAAACCTCCTTGCGTCCGAGGGGGAGCATTCCAAGGAGTTTCAAACCACGCGCGCGTTGCTTAACCACTGGCCGGCAGATGGCGCTCTCAGGTGTGTCCCTCAAATAGTCCGGCATTTCATTTCTACCACAAAAACTAAAATTTTTTAAAAAAGAAAATTGTTTTTAAAGAAAATAAGGTGCAAGTCCGGTGAAACACAACGGCCTTCTTGGATTTCCCGTGGAAGCAATTAATCGAGCGAGCCGCCAATCGGGCAATCGAGATATCGATCCGCCGCTACGAGATGGAAAGGAAGGTGTTCCGTGTGTAGTTCGTCCTTCCTTCCAGTGGAGGCGGCAATCAGGTGTAATCAGCGCGCGCGGGTCCGCGGCCGGCCCGCCCGTTTACCCCGCTAAAACTGGGCCAGGCACCGCCGCCCTCACCATCAATAACAACAACAACAACAGCTGATGGTTCCTAAATCCTTAACAGTGTGTGGCCTCCCGCCGGCAAAACAGCAGCGGCACGAACTGCAGCATCAAGTTTCCATAATGGCGCACGCGGTGAAGTTTGGGCGGCGCAGGCGATTTCGCGTCGTCCGTCAGCTTGTGACTCTCACGAGCGGTTGCCTGCAAATGACCGAAGGACGCGTAAGCACACACACACACACACACACACACACACACACACACACGGCAATCTACTGGAGCCTGGAATCTCCAGTCGGCATCCATCTTCCTCACCGCGGTCCTCGCTGACAGCCCCGCGGATTCCTTGGCCTCTCCAGGCGCGCGGCCCACGGCGGCAGTGTCCTGCACACTGTCTTTTGCTCAAACGCAGCCCAGTTCGGCCCACACAACTCACATGGGAAGCACAATAGATGGATGGTGTCCGGCCTCAAGGCACCGCCGCCATTTAACCAGCATAAATAAGAGACGAGCGATTTAGAAAAAAAACAAGGATGAAATCCTCAGTGATTCGCAGTGCAGTTGTGGACAACCCTCCACTCCAGTACACTGTGAGACATAGTAAAAACTGCGGCCAGCTCCTTTCTTGGACGTCAGTTGTGCCATTGCAGCAGTGGAGCAGCGGGGTCGAAATAAGGCTGAGGTTCTCCGCTAAGCCCAAAGCCCTTAACGACTTCTCTTCAGCCATTCAAAGTATTGGACCGGAGAAATGCAGAGCGGCTTGTAGCGCTGCATGCACTACACGGCCTGGCCGGGGCGGGGCCAGGCGGGGCGCCTCAAAGCCTTGCACAACGCGGCACTGCACGAGGTCCTTATTTTACGTATAACATGTGCCGCTAAATAAAGCGGTTTGTAACGAAAAAACAACTTAGCTGGAACCTGGGTAAGGGCCTTGCAAGGGAGACTTAGCCGAAGACTAACCTTAAGGCTCATTGTGCAGACTTAGCAGCGGAAGCTAACACAAGCTTAGCAAGACTGCAAAATGCTTAGCACAGAGGCTTAGCGGTGGTGAATAATGCTGCTGCGCTAAGGCCTTTGACTGATCATGGGCCCCTGCGTGGAATGGCCTCGTAACTCTCTGCAGAAGGAACGGCAGTGGCCGAAGGGCTGAGGTAACAAGTCGGCAAGTAAAGTCTGAGGTTCGAATACCGAAAATTTCCTGACTTAGTTTGCTGCTAAGGCCTTGCTCCTAGCAATAGTGCCTGCTAAGAAGGTTGCACTGGTGCTACAGATTAGCTGTCAATACAGCCAAGATTATTAGCAAGGGCAGTTAAGAAGCAGCCAGCGCTAAGCATTTCTGCGTGCGGTAACTGAAAAACGGCGCACGCAAGGGCCTGCTGCTGGAAGGGCCTGCTGCTGGAAGGGTGCTGGAACTGGAGAGGGCGCACCTGGAGCTTGGCTGGACAGACGTTCTGCACAGCGGGCAGTCGGGCTGCATGGTCACGCCTGCATCCAATCAGGACACACCCACACTCACAAAAAACGCCTCACGCACACACACACACAGAGGAGACTAACGTCCTTGTCAGGTTCCCCCGAGCCACGAATACCTCCAGCAATAACAGGCTGCTGACGTCTGGCTGCCCACACGACAGTTAGAGCAAATAAGAAACCAGAGACACAAAAAAAGGGCTAGTGGGACACGATCTCGTGTGTATGCATAGCAACAAACTGCCCTCCCCCCTGGGGCATCATTACGGCCGTGGCACAAGCCTCCTCTGCAGCGTAAAGCCAGAGCCGTGGAATTCGGGCGGGGTGTGAGGCGGTGCGCGCAGTGCGCATTCTCCGCGGCCCGAAATTGGCAGCACGAAGTGTAACCACGAGCCTCACGACTTGCAGCTGCAGTTGCATTGGCCAAGGACGGGGAGGCCGTTGCCCCGGCCTTGGCTTCATCATCATCTTATTCGCAGGCATCTTATTCGCAGGCCGCGTCCACAAAACGACGAGCTAAATACGCCGGGTGCAAGGGCCGTGTACTCGCATCGGAATCCCGCGTGGCCGCGGCGTGGCGTCCGCAGCGGCGAGGCTTGTCAGGATACCGGATAACATCATCTCCGTTGCAATTTTCTTTCGAGTCTGTCCGAGTGAAACGAGCTGGAAACGGTGGTGGGTGATGGTGAGCAGAAAAGCGGCGTGTGTTCAGCCGCGAGTGCGAGAAAACACAGCGAGAGTCGAATTTCAATTCATCAGCTTTTCAAGTTGGTTGGTTTGTAAACACTAGGATCACACAACATGACGACCAAAGACTTGGGTTTCTTGCCCTGAAACCGAAGCAACACACACACACACACACACACACACACACACACACGGAATAGGCGCGGTCGGCATGACGGGTCACAAAGGTAGCGACTTCCCTTATTCATCGCGCGACAATACGAGAAAAGGAAAGCCATCCTCCTCCTTGCTTTTGCCGGCAAAGAGAAAAGAAGCGCGAAAAAGAGAATCGCTTCACGGTCGGCTAGCGAGGTGCACATGCTAATAGGGCTGCTGCGAGTGACACATCACATTGTTACGTGTCCATTGTCGGGATGGGTGACCATGTTTCCTGCCGGGTTACACTTGCACTGCAGCGGCTGGCTTCGCTGACCGTGACGTCAACTTGGCGGAAAATTCAGACGAGGAAAATGGTGTGGCCGTCTCTGTCGCACTCACGGGGCGTCCCGGAGGGAGTTGAGAGAGACAGAGCGACGAAAGCAGTCTTCGCTCGGCTGCTGTCGCCGGGGGAGGACGTGTGCTGCGCACTGCGCGCGCCATAGACTTCCGGGAGGTGATCTCTCTCCCGATTGGTCGAGCGCATGATCACGTATCGCCTATGACAGCTCGCCTTATGCTTCCTGCGCGCGATGGCAACCCTAGGCAGGCGGCTCGCTGGTGGCCACCCTAGCGTCTATTCATTCGCTCCAGCAAGTCATCCAGTGACACGTGTGAAAAAAAAAACGTTGATCAAGCGTGAGCCGACTCGGAAGACGAGCTTGAGATCGCCGGGGTTAACTTTCGTTTAAGAAGGGCTGGGAGACTGACAGTCTTGACCGATTTGCGTCGGAAATGGACTCCGATTGGTGAAAAGAGGAGACGGATGGCGAGGCTCGTAATGACAAAGGGAGAAGTATGGCCGAGCCGAGCGTCGTCACTTTCATTGGGAACAAAACGCGCCTTTTTATGTCGCGACCACTTTCGCCGAGTTCAACTGTTTCACGATTTGATTTGGCCGAAGTGACCGACCGCTGCGCTCTGCGGTGACGTTGGAAAAGTTCAAGAGCCACACTGCCAAAATTTTTCAATCGAATTCATTCAACTGAAGTTGTTTTCCTGGGGAAAAATAACCATGCACGCTTGCAAGTGGAACAACACACCACTCTGCGACTCTGAGAGCAGAAAACCTCAGTACCGTTTTTGAGACGCAAGTGACAGGTGCATTCTTTCCGCAGGTGTTTTCGACACCTGTTCCATATACCGGGCGTGCAGACATGTGGCAACGCTGGTGGCAGAAGTCACACTAGCTGTCGGCACAGGGACTGCCCGAGCCATTGTCAGCCAAAACGATCTCACAGTTCGACAGCCGTTATGTGATGCTATCATGGGCCGTCATGTCGGCACGCGCTGCTGACGGACGGGCGGACGGACAGACGGGCAGAGACACGCAGACAGACAGTTAGCAGAGGTTACCGTGCGCACGACCTGAACAACGATGAGAAAAGCACAGTAAGTGTGCACGCGGCAGGACAGCATGGCTTCTTCAAATCCGGAGGTGGGAAATGTTTCATTCATTCTCACTGCCTCATTCCTTCATTCATTCTTCAATGTCAGATGACACACAATCGACGGTTTGATAAATCACATCTCGTCGGAGGCGTGTGGTTACCGCGAACGGACTGCATCCTTGGCCTAGCACAACGCATATGCAAATGTGTGTGTGTGTGTGTGTGTGTGGACGGCCCACCGCATATTGTTCGCTCTCACGACGCCCTCTGGTGACGCTGGGCGCCGCAGAGGTCAGTGTGGCGGGCCAAGATGCTCGACAAACCGGTCATTAAAATTTAAAAATAAAAAAAAAACACAGAAAAATTACTTAAAATTACTTTAAAACAACTGCGAAAAAAAAATCATTATCTTTCACGAATTTCAAAAGAGAAACATGATAAAGGACAGTAATGAATGGCCTTTCTCGCCAGTCGGCATTAGCAGTCGGCGTCATTAAAGTTTCAAACGGTCGAAATTTCTCTCCGATTCCGAACGGAGCGGGCCTGGGGCGGCGGGGACCGATCGGAGTGCGGGCGGCACCGCGCTGTCCTAGGTGCACTGGGAACCTTCGGGCTATTGGAGCGCGGGGCGTGGCGTGGCATGGCCTGCAGTGGCCCCATTAACACCGGGGCGACGGTTCAAGGCGTTCAAGGTGTGCAGGCCGGGCCTGGGCCGGGCAGGCGGCGCCTTGCGGAATGCACGGGTCAGCACGCCACAACGGCCCCGGCGGGGCACAGCGCGCACAGCGGCCAGGCCGGCCGGAACAGGCCGACAGTCACGATTTTTCATCGCTCTGCTTCAATCGTCGTCATTTACCCCGGGCGCCTTAACGCGCAGTTTGATACGCCGCGCGAGGAGGGGACCAATCCGAGATAATGCGCTCAAACCGGGATTCTCAATTTTGTAGGAAAACGAAAAAAAACTTTAGTAAACAGACCCAGTAACTTTGAACCAGCGACTAGCATACAGATGGGAAAGGGCTTTGAGCCCCGGCTTAATTGAACCATCAGTAATAGAAAAGACCTTCATCGATAATTGGAAAATGAACAGAAAAAACTCGGGAGAGATAGGACTGCCTGTCTCTATTAGCGGCGTGCGCGTTCGGGGGCGGGCCGGCGGCAGGGCGATTCGGACCGACAGAGCGCTCTGTCTCTCTCGCAGCCGCGTGGGTTGACCCAGGAGAGCGAGAGGGAAAGACAGTGGACCGCACAGCGCGTTATCGGGCCGGCGGACGTGGGGCCCAATCAGCGCCACACACGGCCTAGAGGCCGGGGCGTGAAATCGACTGATCGAATAAACACCGTGTCCCGAATGAGGCCCGGGCGGGGTGGGGCGTGGCGGGGCGGGGCGTGGCGGAGCACCCCGAGGAATGCAGTGCCGAAGAGCACGTCCCGCGGCAGACTGACGTGCGAAAATGCGCGCGGGGGTGTGGACGAACGTGCGTGTGTTTACTGCCAACGACTAGCCAGCGGAGAAAAAACGGACGGGATAGTGTTTTCCTTTTTTGCAGTTACTAATCCGATTAAGACAGCTAGCAACGACACACACACACACGCGCGCGCGAGCAAATACAGTAAAGGTTCGGAAGCTTGACCTCGGGTAGACATGTGGAACACGCCCCGCCCCGCCCCGCCGCGTCGCCCTGCCCCACGATAAATCCCGTTGATGCAGACACGACGCCGCCCCGCCCCGCGCCGCCCCGCCCAGGGTGACCTAGCACGGTGACTCAACGAACGCGCACAGACGTAATTCAATTCCCGACGGTGCGTCCAAACGACGCGGCAAACTGCGAGCCACTCCCGTTTTTCTCCCTCGGCGGTTTATTTTTTCCGGTCCTTTCCTCTGCTTTGCTTTCGGCGCGCGGCCGCACTGTAAAGAGGTCCCCGAGGGTCATTGCCACCCGGCGGGGACCCGAACCGACATCGCGGAGCGGGAATTCGAAAAAAAAAGTGTCTGCTGTCACTTGGGTGGGGCCTTCCCTGTGATTATGACCGACCGGTTCCGAATAAATGAATAAATGCCCCGCGAAACGACAGCGACGGCGGAAACGGCGCGGCGGCGTCGGAAAGGTCCGACCCGCGGGCCGCGCGGGACACGCAAGGACGAACGGGTTGCAGTTACTCCGTCGCGAGTGTGCACCCGCATACGGCAACGGGGCACGACCGGCCACGCCTCGCCAAGGTAGGCAACCCTGCGGCCAGGCGCTGCTGCGCGCGGGGGAGTGGCGCGTGGCCAAGCAGTCATCGTTCGCTGCCAACAGCAAAAAAAAAAAAAATTGAACCAAGTTTTGAACCCGCGACCTCCAGTTTGCCTAGTTAGTGTCGCCTTACCTTTCGCGAGGCTAGGCACGTCGCGACAGACACGCCACGCGTGCCTCGACGATCTTGCGACTAATGTCTCCATTTCGCAAGCAATGCTCCTTGTGGTTGCCGCCCTGCCCGCTGCAGTCACATCGTCCCAGCACCAGCCACTCGGGTGGTGTTGCTGCGACGATGTGACTGCAGCTCGGCGGTCAGAACACGCCAATTTACTGGCCTTCCAATCCTAACTTCCAAAGTAAATCCCTCCACGTTTTTTTTTAATTTAAGAAAAGTTGGTACTTTGTTTGGGCGCGGCCCCTGCGCCCCTGACGGTCCAGTAACTGTCCCGCCAGAGAAAGACGGACAGCCTGTGGGAACCGATCTGACTAATAAAACAAAACTGGCGCCATACACCGCCAGGGCCAAATTGGCCTTCTCGGGCCACTTCTGCGGTAAATGGTGCGAAGCGGCGCAAAAGCACGCCGCGCTCTGAATCCGCGGGCCGCATACACGCAAAGCGCACGCGAGCACACTGTCGAAAACAAAAACAAAACGCGGAGCTAGCGCCCCTAGCGTCGCGCCGCGCACTCACTCCACACGTGTGAAAAAACGCTTCGAGAGTCTCGAACGTAGTGATCGCGTTGACCACGCGCGCCCCATTGTCGCATCGCCGATGCGTTATTGTCGCCGTTGTGTAACGTTCCAATTCCCAGGGTTATGTTGTTGTTCTGCCCCCGCGGTGGCCGCCGTGGCCGCGGTTAGCGGTTCAGTCGTCATTGTCGGCACAACCTTGACTCTTTCCTTTGTCGAGCCGACGGGGCAGGGCGGTCTCGTGCGTGGACGATCGACGCAGCTGTCGCTCGGATTGTCAATGAGGCGATGTTAATGTTCTGAAACCGCGGCATAGAGGCGTTAAGTTCCGCGAGCAGCGTGAAATCTTTCACTTCAGCCTCCGGCCGACCGGACCTGCCGGTGGCATAACGCCTCCAAATCGTTCCATCTGAGCGATTTGTTCCCGAACGGCCGGCAGAGGTCGCCGCCGGCGAAGGAAAAGATCCGTCACAGCGACGCAATCTCACAGTGGGTTTCCTTTTCGTGTTCCAGGTACTGCAGGCAGGTGCCGTTGCGAGCTGATTTGGAGAGGCAGAACGACCGCGACGACGCCCACACTGTCGGGTGAAAGGGAAGGGCGAAGCCGGCGAAGTGAGTATGAATGACGCGACTGACAGCGAGAGGGAGCGGCCGAAAAATAAAAAGGCTTTTAGGCACACGTGGCAAGCAGATCAAGTTTCTCTTCATTTCGTCGAAGCTCAGAATGCGCGATGTCTCCGTATCGAGTTACTTACATACAAGAAATATCTTTCATTATTTTTAAATTTGGATGTAATTAGTTTTAGATACAATTTTTATTAATGATTCATTTACTTACATTGCAAACATAGTAGTAACTGCATGAACTGCTCGTGCAGTCGAGAAGTTCCTTTCTCAGGAGAAAACTGTTCGCCTTCTCCCTTTTCTTGGCGCTGTCTCCTTAGGAGCCGTGCCAGCCAGCGGTCCGCCCGCCCTCCCTGTCGCTCCCTCCCGTCGAGGCGTTTCAATAATCATGCGTTAATTACGCCAAACAGCGGCAGACTCGCAATTAGGGCAAGCAATTACCCGGCGGGGGTGGCAACAACAACAACAAGCTGAAGGTCGCGGATCGATTTCTTTCTCGCTTTTTCCTCTAACAACAACAACAAATGGTAATTGCAGTGGAGTTGGGCGATTACACGTGAAATTCAAGCCAGAGTGTGGACTTGTTGACGCATACGCAACGATGTTCTCGACCTAGAGAGAGAGGAGGCAAAGTAAAACTGGGTGGAAACAACGAGAAAATTGATTCTGTAATGTTTGTGTTGGGAAACGGGCGTTAAATGGGGCTATTCCCGGATCGCCCCTACACGAGCGGCAGGGCGGCACTTACGGGCCGCTGTTAAACACACTGCCACTTCCGATGCAAGGCCCGGCAAGGCCGGCCCGCTGGCACACTGGCAGTCGTTGCGCCACACGGCCGGCTGCCCTGGGCTGCTCTACTACTCGTGACCCGCGCGGGGGCGTCGGAAGGCCTGCCAGGCGGCCAGCCCGAGCAGCCAGCCAAGGCCCCCAAATCAACAAACGAACCGAACTGACCCGCGGCCGGTCGTGCTCGATAATCGTCGGTAGCGCGGCAAGGCCGCATTCCGTCTCTCTCGCACTCGCGTGGCGGGTGGCGTCCCCCCGGGGGTGCGAGCGAGACAGAGCGACGAGAGCGCAGTAACTCAGATTCCGCACTGACACCGCCAGGCCGACGGCGTCGCCGGCTCTGTCGGCCCCCCGCGCGTTTGGGTCTCCGCGGGACCACTTCCGGTCGGAATCGAGATTTCCGCGATAAACACCGGCCGCTTAGAAAAAGCGAACGGAAAAAAAAGCGCAGACGCGGCGGTAGCGCGCGCATCCCCCGAAAGTCGCTAGCTTCCTCCTTCTTTCTGCCGCGGCCTGTCCGTTCGTGAGTCTGTTCATCCGTGAATTTGACGCGTCGGCGGGGGGGAAACAGCACAATGGGCAACGCGCGGCTGTTTTTCCGGCGCGGTCCGAATCGCAAACAGTGTAGCGGATCATCCGGCGCGGCCTGGCGCGAGGCTAACGAACGAGCTGCGTGGATGGGTGCAGCCGAACTGCGGCAGGCTGCCCGGCAGACTGCACCGTCGCGTCCATTCGTCCATCCTCCAGCCGCGTGGTGCCGCCTGGTCCGTTACCCGGCGCGCCGCGTCCACGCGTCCCATTTCACATCGTCCACCTTACACTTTGACGCCACTCGCAGCGTACTTTCAGTCGCTTCAAAGCAGAGGACCTTTCTCGTCGTCCTTTGACTTTTTAGCTAATTTTTCTTTAAAAAAAATAAAAAAATATGAAAAAATAAAAAAAAAATTAAAAAATATTTTTTTTTAAATTAAAATTAAATTAAATATTTTTAAGAAAAAAATAAAAAAATATTGAAAAAGTAGAGCATAATTCCAATGGAGTAACCTTGAGCTGTGTGGCCCATTTCTCCCTCCGACAGACGCCATACAAGCCCCCCTCCCCCGGTTCAGGCAGGCCTCCGTGTACACTTTGATTGGCCCTGGTACGACGCCGGGCCGCGTTTCGGAACCACTTTACAAGTTTTGTAAGGCGAGTAATAACCCGGCTGCAGACTTGCAGTGGCGCGGTGGGCGTAGCAGTGCGCGTCGCGCGGCGAAAGTCCCATCACCGCCTTCCCTCACGCGTGCGGACGCCACGTCCAGACCGAACCCGCACTCGCTCTGTCTCTCTCGCACGCACTCGGACCGCCCCGCGAGTGCGAGAGAGACAGAGATGCCAGAACGATACCGCGTCGGACACCGGCAGAATTTAATTTCATTTGGGCCGCCCAGTGTTTCTTTAATCTTTCTCCCTTAAAAGTCATGACGGGCAGATCGCCGGAGACGATCCCCGATTTCGGGAGCACCCCGATGGCGGCCGGATAGACGCGCGTCGTGTGACTGACAGAGACAGAGTGCGGTTGACCCAAGTGGGCGCGCGGTTGACGGAAACGCTTGCGTCACGTCGGTCCCGCGCGAAAGGACGGTCTCTGTCGCTCCTTCTGGCTCGCCAGGAAGAGAAAGAGAGAGACAAAGAGATTTAAAAAAGATCGCGGCGCGGGTATTCGAACGCGGACCCGGCACTCATCTTCTGCCGGCGCCCATCTAATCAGAGCAGATTCGTTGCAGCCGCCACCGCTCACGACGCGCAGGGCCATAGAGACGTCCCGACGCCAAATCCTCCGACAGACACAGGAAAAAAATACTGCCCCTCTTTTTTTTTTAACAAAATTGAAATCATTTTTTTCTTTGCGGTGTAGTGATTGTAAGGCAGCAGGCTGGCATGCGACGCGCGACGACGACGCGGCTGAATCTGGACCACGCGCGTCGCGCATTCCAGGGAACGGTGCGCGGAGGGCACTGTACGGGTTACCGTGCCAATACGCGCATCGACGGCTTGGAAAAGGAACACGACAAACAACAACAAGAGGATGAGCGGGGATGCGGCGTGCTGAGCGGTCTGAGCGCCTGTCGTCAGGCAGGTAGGCAACCACGCGGCACGGCTGTACGGCGTGGCGGCCCACCCTCAAGTTCGCAGGCGCTAAGAGCCGTGCGCATTTTCGATTTGGACGGATGGACGGACACACAGACAGGCAGCCTGACAGTGCCGTCGTCACCGATTCAAATCGACCGCGTGGATGAAAGCCGTGCAGGACAGGCTCCAATCGCCGCGAACGATATCGCGCAAAAAACGGGAGGAACACGTCTGGCCGCGCTCCGGATTCCGTGACGCGTCGCCACGCTGCGCTAAGGTGACAGGCACACGGCGGCGACGGCGGCGTTTTCGCGCTGCTCCCGTTAACAGTGGGGCGTCATTTGTACCGGTAAGGCACACCGGCCGGCTGCCGTGCCGAGCCGAGCCTCACAGCGCGGCGCGTCACGGACAGGTGCGCCATGGGAATGCAGGGCCAAGGACCGACCGGGACCACCGGGGACCCCTCGGGGGGCACCAGGGGGCTTCGGGACGGCCCACAGTGGGCCAGAAGACCGGTGTAGGTGACAAAAATTCAAGACGCGTTTTGAGCTCCAGAGTCGCTAAATGGGACTCGAACCGAGCGTGTGACCCCACCAATGGATTCCTCGTTCGGAGAGCAATCCATTGGTGGGGTCACACGTTCGGTTCGAGACCCATTCAGCGACTCTGGAGCTCGATACGCGTCTTGAGTTTTTGCCGCCTCCACCGGTCTTCTGGCCCACTGTGCGGCCCCTTGGAGTGCCGAGTGGGCATCCAGCTTAGGGCCGGCCCCCGGGCGTGCCGATTTGCAGCCTCATTTGCCCGCGACAATACCGAGCGAGATGCGAACGTCGATCTTGTCCCCGGCCACGATGCCACGCCGCCACCTCTGGCCGCCCCGACGCCGCGCACCGCCGCACAGCCCGGTCAGGCCACGGCACGGCCTCGGCGCGGCCCTCGGCCTTCGGGTCCGCCTTCGGGGACACGGGCCGCCGCCTGACACCGCGGGCTTTCAAATCGGCGGGCCACTTTTCCCCGGGCCGGCCGTTTTGACGGGACCGTCACTCACGCTTTGGCGATTCGCTGCTGATCCGCACTCGCCCTCTCTCTCTCGCGTGGGAGTGCGAGAGAGACAGAGTCCTGCTCGGAATCAAACAGCAGAGGTCGCCACGGCTGCGCACGAGGTCGCCCGGGCCAGTACAACAAACAATCGATAGTCCTTGCTTCGATACCTCGATTCCTCACGACGCCTCACCAGACAGCACCGCTCCGCGCGAAGACGCCCAAGCTTACCTGCAACACAACAACAACAGACACATGAACGTCAACACATCGCCGCTTTTCCGCCGCCGTTCGCTTAAAGTGTGCCCGCGGACGGCGCCGGCCAGCCCCACTTTCCCCGTGTGGACATTACCCGCCTCGTGTCGCCCCGATGTCGCCCGATGTCGCCCGCGGCCCGGAACTTGTCGCGGCCGCGGTGTTTCGACTGGGCAGCGAAGCCACGCCCCGCTTCCAGACAGTCTATGCAAATTTTGACGAAATTTCGGAGAAAGTGACCAAAATGTGTCGAAATTTTTGATGCATAAAGTCTTTGTGTTTGTGCTCACGGCCCCAGGGCCGAAGCGAGACGCTCCGCTCCAGGCGACTCCACTGCTGGAGTGGCTGACAATTACCAGCCATCGGTCTTGATCTAATTGGCCGAACGGCGAGTCATTAACGGAAGGCTGTGGCGACGACCGGCGTTTCCGATGTCCGCATTTCCGCAGCGGATTCCGATCGACCGCGCGGGTCGCTCCGTCTCACTCGCACCCTTGCGGGCCGCAGCCGCGGCCACGCCGCGAGTGCGAGAGAGACGGACTTCTGCGGTCCGGCGGCACTTTGGCGGCTAAGTCATGTCGCGGTGCATGATGACGGCCTCCTTGAGGGACTCCGCGAAGGGCCGCCAGGGCCGCCGAGGACCAAGAAGGGAGAAAGTGTCAAAAGGGCGCCGCGGGGGCCGCGCGTAAGCCACCAGCGCTGCCTCTCTCGCACCCCTGCGGACCGGGCGACGAGTGGGACGGAGACAGCCTCCGATCTGATCGGCAGGACACCCTACACGCGGCACGCGCGCTGCCAACGCCAATACCAGGGACCCTGGAATTCCCTTTCACTGGCCGCAGGACTCGCAGGGCTCCGTCCGGCCAAAAGTCAACACGGCAAATAAATTGTGACGGCGAGGATGCTTTTGCTTCTCATTAACTTTTAATCATCCGGCCGCAGCCGCCGGGGCCGCCACCGCCCCGTGAACCCGTTCCAGCGGCCGCGGGTTCGAGCCCCGCCAGACGCCTCGCAATTAGACGCGACAATTTTTCGCCCCTATCAAATGATTGACTTCCAACCGCACTCGGCCGGTCTTCGAATCGCATTCCGGGCCAGGCCACGGCGACGACGCTTGGCGCTAATCTGGCCTGCTGCTTGGTCTACTTGGCCTGCTCGCCGAGGAGAAACCCCTGGCGGCGCACCGCAACCTGCTGCAGCCACCTCTCGTTCTCGTCGAAAATAATTTGCGCGGAGACGGGACGAGCGGGAGCATGGAAGCGCCACCCGCAGAGCCCCTGCTCGTGAAAAAAAGGGGATCTATAAACCCCCTGCTGGTATTCGAACCCGGGACCATCAGACGCGGATACGTTTTCGGTCTTGTTACGCGTGTTTTTCCCCCCACGCCAAGCGCGGCGTGCCTGCGCCGAGCCCCGCCGTCGGACAGTCTGCAGCGAGCAGGGCCCTCGCTATCGGATCGCTTTCCTGCTGGCTTTCCTGCCCGCGGCCCATAAGTACCAGTCCAACACGGAAAGCTCAATTTAAGTCGAGCAGCACCGGCCGGCCGGCCCGGCCCCGCCCGCTGTCCACACCGCAGGCGGCGTAGGGCTTGTCCGCCACACGACTCGTTGTTATGCAAGGACCGCTGGCTGGACCGAGGGCAGGACAGTGCGCGGCGCGGGGAGGGAGGGGGCCTCTCGGGTGCTAGCTAGTCATTCATTGCTGCGTGAGGGCCACAAAAAAAGGACCTGAGTTAAAAGAGCGAAAACAACGACCGAAGACGAGTGCGTCCAATTCGGAAGGCAGAGGAGAAGCTTTCGATCTCATCATCTGATTGAATGCTGTTCTTGCCGCGCGGCAGTGACCTCACCGCGGGGCCGAACAACAAAAGCAACGAGCAAAAAACGGGCGCAGATTTGTCTTGGTCAGTCGATGTTGCTGCGTTCGCTGTCGATGAGGCTTCGGTTCGTTTCGATTCTGTGTTGTTGTCTCTCTTGCTCTGCAGCGACACGCGCGCTCTCTTATTCGGGGGCCAAATGTCCAAAAACTGGCGCCAAAACCGGCGGAGAGGCGCGCGGTGAGAGTGAAAATGCCGGCGAAATGAAAGAGAAGCGGCAGCCGTGATGACGGAAAAAAATAAAGAGAGCGAAAATGCGACTCGTAGATAACCGGCCCGCGAGAGAGACGTCGCGGTGCGATAAAGTGAAGTATGAAAATGTTGGCACGACCTGGCGGGGCGGGGCGGGGCGCGGCGGGTGCAGGCAGAACACCAGGAAGGCGTGCGCGCGCGTGGCGTTCTTCCGGTGCGGCGGGGCGCGAGTTTGGAGCAGAGCAGAGGGGCGGGGCGGTAAGATCAAATCTGTCCTACCAGCTGTAAGGCCGGCCAAGCCCGGCGACGACAGCAACAACAACAACATTGCTAACAAGGACAACAGCAGCAAGCTCGCCCAGGCCAATTGCGGAGCCGTGTCACGCATCCGCCGGGCCGGTCACAGGGCACGTCCCAAGACGTCGTGACAAGGCGTGACAAGCCGCGTGACAAAAGTGTGGCGCCGCGAGACGGAGCCCCGGCGTACCGCAAAATACGGTTTCGAAAAAGAAAAAAAATAAATGTTTGCTGTGTTCAGAATAATAATTTTTCGTAAGAAACTGTTGTAATTTTTTTAGAAACCATTTTGTTCAATTTGTTTGAACAAAAAGAAAACAAAAGTTACACAATGCTGTCCGCGCGGAGGGAGGCACTGTGCGGTTTTCCTTCGTCGTTTGAATAACAACATCGACCGTTCCGGACGCCACCGAGCACCGCGTCGCCGCCGCGTCGTCGCAGTGGAGCAGCCAGGCGTTTCCGCACGCAGCCACCGCGGGGCCCCACGCAATATAAATCAACGGGCGGTTCATTTTAAATTGCAACTCGCAACTTTCTTCCAGCAGCCGTGGCCACGTCCACCACGGCGGGCTCGGCCAGGCTCCAACGTCCACGCCGCTCAACTAGACGGCCGTGCGGCGGGCGGGCCGCACCGCGGCGGCGACCGAGGCAACGCAGGGGCTCCCCGCTGCTACGCGTGGTCCGTGGTTCGCGTCCTGCACAAGTCAATTATCATGACCACGCGTTGCAGCCGCAGGATTGCACCGAATCACATCACACGCTGGGGTTTGGGTTCAAACACCGACATTAATTTGAGATATTTTTGTACGATAATTTTTGCATTGTCGCGTGTTTTGGTTTTTGATTTTTCTAAGTTTTTTCATTCCCACAGTTGATGTGCGTGCGTTACTGACGCGGTAACCAGGGGCTGTCTGTCCGCGGAACAGGACGACGCTTGTCCGTCTATCGGCCGCCGTGCCGCCCCCGCTATGCTATGCCTCGCACCGGCCGGCCAAAGTATCCCTATTATAACTTTCTTTGCCGCCCAGCCGCTCCCGCCCGACTCACCCACACAGTGGCGTTACCCTGCCCAGCCAATCAGAGCGCGTCGTCATCGGTGCCTGCGTCGAGGGAAATTGTGCGTTTCGAGGATGCGGACGACAGGAAACCGTCAAAGGAATAAGAAGGGATGAGAAAATTGACAGAAAATGAATGAATGAATGAATGAGGGTGTGGTGGGAGCGCTAGCGGTTCGCAGAGACAAGTCCCGCTGGACGCCGCCCTACCAACATCAATTAGACGCCAATAGTATCGGTTTGGCTCGTCACGGCACCAATACCGTGGGGCTGCGGCTTACTGACAACCGGTTCGTCACCCGTCCGTCTGTCCGTCCGTGTGTCTCTAGTTTCACACCCGCGTTCAAGTCTCCACGGGAATCGGATCGGCGGGACATCCGCCAGCGCGCTGGTTCCCAACAGTGCATCTTTCGTCGCTCTGTCTCTCTCGCACCCCTGCGTCCTGCTATGTGTGGAGAAGAGACAAAACGACGAAGACTGCACCGTCCGGAACCGGCCTGCGGCCAGGCGGGAGTGTCACCCGCAGCGCCGCGAGATAATATGCGCTGCAGTGTGGTGAACGAGTTCCAGACTCGCGGCATGCCACACGCTCCCCTGGCGATACATTGCACTACCACTACTAACACTCCTCTCGACCGCCAATTAAAATTGAATGCGTCGTTTGGCACTTTGGAAGCGGCCTAGCGCGGCTCGGCACGGCACGGCTCGGCGGGGGACCGCGATCGCGTTATAAATAAGGAGTGCAGCGCTGTCGATGTTGCAATGTATGCACGATAGGCACACCCTATGGCGGTCGCACCCCCTGTCGCAATGCATTTCGAGCGCAGGAAGGGACGATGCCTATCTCGGGACGGACGGACAGACAGACGGACAGAGCGTGACTTTTGACGGCGTGCGTGGGTGGTGAGGACACTGACGCTGACTGACACCCTCGCCAGTCACGTCACGTGTGCTTCGAGTTTATTGCATCGCCTCATCGAGGACGGAAAAAATAGAACAATGAACTGTAATGCGATTGGCGTTGCATGCACGGTGGTACAACGAAAAAAAAGTTTATTTGAAAAACAGTAAACCCAAGTCTATTCTTTCTTAAAACAACCAACGCCACGGGCAAAAAAAGACCTGATCCAGAATGGGTAAACTTTGCAGTAGATCGGAGCGGGCGCCGCGGTGCCGTGCTGCTTGCGGGGTCCTTACATCAGTGGGGCCGACAACGGCGATACGAATCTAAATCAAATAAATAGTGACCGTGTGCCATAAGCGGCCACGTGCATTCTTGCATAAGTGTGCGAGTGTGTGTGTGTTCCATTGTCGTAGTGCAGCGGACACGGCTCACCGCGCTCCGCACTTGTCCAGTCTGGGGTCAAGCAAGCTTGCAAGCTTAATCAGCAGGTAGTCGACATTTAAAGAGCGGTGGGTGGGTGGTTATTGGAGGGGCAGCTGGTCACGGCACACACACACACACACACACACACACACGGGCACGCGCCAGGCGCATGCCGCGCGAGCCTCCACCAGTGTGCCGAACTCGTTAAAGGCCGACTGATTCTCTGTCTCTGTCGCGCCTTAGCGGGACGTCTGGACGGCCCCACGAGTCCGAGCGAGACGGCGAGGCAGGCCCTTTGGGGCCGCGACACCGCGCAGTTAGTGGACTCGGCACGACCCCGCAATGGCCGCAACCGCTGCAGCCCGCCTGCTCCAGTTCGATAGCTCGATAGCAGTGCAGTGGCTGCCGTGGACACGGCGCCCACCTTGACGGCCACCCCCGGTGGGTCCAGCCCCAACACGGACAGGCTGTTGCTGTTGGCCGGCGACACGCACGCTCTGCAAGAGCGTCGTGCACTACTTATTGGGGCCCTTAATAATGCGCACGAGCGCCCCACCTTCACTGACTCATTACTATTCCTCGCGCGAGAATAAGGGAGAATTTTTGCGCGGGCATATTCACCAATGCATGACGCCATATTATTATTTCGTAACTTTCTTAGAAAATGCTTTTTAATTCCTCAGTATTTTTTCACGTGTTTTCTCTTTCTTTGGCCGTGCCATTAGGTGGGGCCGGGCGCGCCGCATAAAGGAACCGCGCACGCGATCGACAGCGTGAGGCTAGTGGCGCCGTCGTGCGCGGATTAGACAATGTCGCTTGATTCTTGGGCGACAGCGGGCCACCTCGCCGTACGCCCTTTACCCTTGTCTGCCGTCATCGCCGCGCAGCATAGGCCCATGCCGAGCAGTGCCGTCGTCGCTGCGTCTCTATCGCACTAACGGCGAACTCAACAAGGTGCGAGAGAGACAGACGGGGCCTCCCCGCTGTCGGTATGACTCGGCGCAGCCAGACGCACGGGACCTACTTTCGAGTGCCACACACAGACGGCATGAGCGAAGCATCGCGGCGAAACATCGCCGACATTAATATCAATCAAAAGCAGCAAGATTGAAAAGCGGCGCAAAAACATTAATAACAACGCCCTCCCGGCACTGAGGGCTCTGATTGGTTCCCACGGATATAGGAGATCAGTCAATTTTTTACTTGACCTTCAAAAATTTCTTTAAATTTATTTTTCTTTTAATTAAAAAGGTTTTATGGCTTCTTTTGGACAGTGTTAGTGACGGTAGTTTTGTAACTGCGGCGACAGCCGTCTGTCGGCAAACAGTGTCGGTGAGATCGGACGCCCAAATCGGTCCGTGACGCGGGGCGGGCCGGCCGGGGTCAGCGGCTACCGCCTGGCGGCCAGTCGGACACACATCGCGCTGCAGCGTCTCGCATATCAAATCAACATCGGGCTCCCGAACCGACTCCAGTCGCTCACTTCGTGACTCGGCGATCCGACGCGCGGACGAGCCAGATAGGCGGGCCGAAAATCAACCGCCCTGCGCTATGGACCAACGATGAAAAGCTGTTTTAAAATATTTTAAAGTCTAAACTAAGTCGCTTAATACACCGCGAAGAGTCACTTCAAACTTTTTTGGCGGGTAAATTGGCGGTCCGGATGTCAATCGTGAGGAAAAGCGAGAGCGAGACAAGGCGCTGGAGTGGCTGCCGGCGGCGGGGCGACGCGGCGACACCCAGCCCGGCCATTTGGGACACTTTGCACGGGCAAATGGAGGGCGCAGGGCGCTTGCCCGCGTCCCAGTCAGTCTGCGGCTTGCCACGGTGGCCGGGCGCGGCGTGGCGTAGCGAGGAAGGTGGACGTGGACACACCCACGCAACTCAAACTCACTTTCGCGCGCTTTCTGCGCATGCAAATTTGGAGGCTCCGTGGTCCATCAATGAGTCGGCCAACATCTCGTAACACAGTCCAACATACACAGGTACAAAAATAAAAAAGATGAAGTAAAAAAGGCTGTGTAGAACCCCGGACGTCGATAAAAATGCACGGACAACGTCAGACCAGCCTAATTGGAACGTAGTATTCACTTTACACGCGTCCATTTACCCGATTCTTTACGTCGAAACGACGCCGTGCGCCTTTGAGGCCTGCCCGTGTGTGCGTGTGTTGTGTCACTGTCCCGCACTGTTCCCTAACGACCCCCTAGAGGGCGCCACGGTGCCCAGTCTGGCCCCGCCCCGGCCGTGTTGTCAGGGGCCCTTTTTTCCCCGTTCCCAACCGCCGAACCGCTTCTTTGATAATGACCAGGCCGCGGGCCGCGCGACTCCGGGCCTTCCAGTGACTCCAGCACCGCGGAGACCCCAGCAGTGACTCCACCGCCGAGTGCAGGCCCTCCAGGGAACGGGCGCACAAAACTGCGATAGCGCCACCGCGGCCCCCGCCGCCTTGCGACATGCTCCGGGCATGCTCCGGGCACGGCCGCTCCGGGCGTGGCGGTGGTGGGCCGTGGTCCGGGGGCGGTCCTTTCCGGGGTCCGCGGCCCGCCCAGCGGCCTACCGGGCCCCAGGACGCCGTCCAGGCCGTCCACCGCACTGACATCAAACGCCACGCGTGCTCGCCGTGCTCGCCGAGCTTGCGGCCGGCGCAGTCGTGACCCGCCGACCAAAGCATCGGTTGGTTCACAAATTACGTGACGTTTTGCTACCGCTGACCTCGCCAATACCAGCGGCGTTGGCGTCAGAGGGGTGTTTCTTTGCTGTGCTTTGACAAGTTCGGTTTGTTTCTGCGGTGGCACGACAGCGGGTTGTCCAGTCCTGCATGCACGGCCTGTCGGCGGTGTAGAGTGTCTGTCGGAAACGCGACCCAAGGGTAACGCTACCTTCGGGGCAGGACGAGTGGCCACAGCAAAAAAAATGCTTTTCAATTATTTTAAAAAAAAATCCATTTTAAAACGAATAACGCGGACTGGACACTACCATTCATCATCGTCCGGCGTGTGTAGCTTGACCCCGCGCCGGCCGAGGCGCTGCTGAGGCAATGCAGGCAATCCAGATTCGTGACGACTGCCTTGCAGACTGCCTGCTGAGAAGTCAGGCACGGCAATCGGCTGCCGACACAACCCACGCCCCACGCCTCGACGAGTAATTACCCAGTTCGGAAACTGCAAAGAGGTGTCGGCGGGGCCCTGGCGCTCGGGGGCCCAGAAGGTCCCCGACAACGAGTTCAGCGCGAACCGCAGCCCCGCAGTAGTTCAGCGCAGTGCAGCGCCCAGACCGCAAACAGCTTAAAAACGCGGAGCGCGCCGAGCGGTGGCGCCGCGACACTTACGAGTTGCCAAAGACAGTCGCGCAAAACGGACCCGCACCGCCACGGTTCATTCGGGCGCCAGCGGAGCGCGTTTAGAGGAGACGCATCGTCGCAGAACGCCAAGGCGAGGGGAAAAGGAGCAGGACGTCCACTGGAATCAATGTGCGGCGCATGTGTGTGTGTGTGATTGAATAACACACACACACACAGAGACTCCGAATGCGGTGTAATCTCGCAACTCGGTCTGCAAGGCGTCACTACTCGCATTAGCATTTCGCACACACAGTGGTGCAGTAGCACACAGGACATGATGGGTGGGACACACACACACACACTCACTCGGATCGCTGTTGCAACGAGTATTTGAGGCTTTGGCACACCCCCGCGTGGGAGCCTGGCATTGTGGTCGCGCCGCGCCGTGTCGTGCCAGGAAGGCGCACGTAATTAATGCAAGGCAGCCGATGCTGACTTATGATAGGCCGCGCGCTACGAGCCGCGCCGCCCAGAGGAAAGTCTTTCTCCTTCGAAAAGGAAAACCAGTGCGAGTGATACCCAGCCTGCACGCTCATTTCTTTTTCTCTGGTGGTTGTTGTTGTTGTTGTTGTTGTTTTGGTCTGGAGACACGGTGAACCCTGCTGCCCCCGACTGCCCCGCTGCATGAGGTACGCGCCGACGCGGGTTGGGATGGTCCGGCTGCCCCAGTTCCCGCCGCACGCACACTCACTCACACACACACAGACACTCGGCGAGCCCAGTCAGTGCTGCCAACAACAGCGTCAGCACTAATCCGCGCGGCCAGTGCGCGTTGTGTTTCCACGACTCTCGCTCGGTTTGAATGGAGAGGCGGGTGCGGTATATTAAACTCTCGCCAACCTTACATGCCGACTGCCAGCCAACTTTTTTTTTCGGAGGGAAAAGTTGGTGGCACTGGTTGCGGGCCCTGAGGTGTAAAATATGGCCCGGGCGCGCGGGCCAGTGCCATCGCACGGAGGGAACTTTGCGCGTTCCACAACGACGCACTGGTCATGAATCAAACCGCCGTACAAAAGACGAACGGAAAAAGAGGCGGACTGCGTTCACAGCAGTACGGCACCACCAGTTGGATTGAGCCCGCCACTAAAACGAAATAAATCACAGCTCCTGACACATTTTTAAAATCCCCCGCCAGCGAGGGCGATTGTCGGTTGTTTGCCCGGGACGACAGGAAGGAGTAAGAGCGCACCGTCACTCATCGAAGTGCCGAAAATTTAGTCTGCCAGTTGCAAGGGTCTTCATTTTAAGTCATTTAAAACTTAAAATCGTTGCCGTTTTTTTGTAATTTTTTTTTAACTTATTTAACATTATTTCTAAATCTGTTCTTTTTTTTCTGTGCCGCAGGTACGCCCAGAGCAGACGCCACTCGACTTAGCCACGGCCTCCTTCTAGGGCCACGGATGTCGCTTCGGTAACGTGTGTGACAGAGACCGCGGCGGACGATCGAAATGTGTGAATCCCGATATTATTGCCGGGAAAGCGTAGAGGATCGATAGAAGCTGTATTCCATTGCATTGCATCACACGTAATGACACACTGGCCAGACGGGCCCACGCGGCATTGGGGGGGTCTGTGATGCCACATCATGTAACGCGGGAGTTTAAAGGAAGGAGCACACACCGACACGTTCGAGGCCCGGTGTTTGCTGCTTCTCTCGTAAAACGCCATGGCTTGGCATAGGGGCTCGCTATCCGCGTAAACGCCGCACTCGATGGTGTGGGTCATCGCACCCACATGCTGGCCCGTCAGCGCGCTTTCCCCGACGATTTTCTTTCAAAACAAGTAAATGTTTTTAGTTTTTTTAAAGAGTAGTTTTAGTCAAGGGAGACGTCCCCGTTGGTGATGGCGTTACGGCACGTGGGGCGTCCGTCCTCGGCTCCGCGGCTCATTTAGGAAGCGGCCCTATTTGGCTTTTGGCGGCGAGGCGGCCGAGGCAGCCGCAAGGGGGGAAGGCCGCGGAGTCGCGGAACGAGGGAGCGCCAAAACGGCCAAAACGAAACGAGGGAACGTCGTAAACGTCGCCAAACGTTTCATTCCAACGGCCAGGAAGCAGTTTCCGTTTTTGCAGTCGGCTCGTAAATCGATACACGCATGTTACACCGCTTACACGGTCCACTGGAGGGAAAAATTTTAAAACTCCTTGCGTATTTATAATTTCTAAAAAAAATTTCTAGAACTAAAATTTTGAAAATGAAAACAAAACCGCGTCCTTCTTTTTAACAGTGCTTGAGCGTGGGTGGCACTGGTGGCTAATTGGTCCCTGCACTGACAGGCAATCCGTCTTCAGACTCACCGCAACGTACTGCCTCGGGGACGTCCTCTACCCAAAAAAGCAACCGAAATGAAAAGGGAATTAGAAGCACGGGCGGTGCCTTCGAAGGGCGAATAACGCGACGCCACCGAGCGTTATCGGCAGACTAAAAGCGCGCCAAGACGGCCTCGAGGCGATCCCGATTCCCCGTCGCTGACCGCGACGGCCACTGCGAGGCGCTTAAAAGCCGCGCGAATTCATAAAGCGACCAAGCGGGGGCAATGGAGCCGAAAACCGCACTCTAATCGGACTCGAACCCGCGGCCTGGGGCGCAGCGACGCGGCCGAGCGGAACGCCGCTCGGTAATATGCAGGCAATTGAATAATAACCGCACACAGTGCATCGCAGTGCATTCGCCGACCTTCGGACACGTCGTGCGGGGAATCGAAGGCGATCCTCTCGGACACAATTTGACCACGCCTGCGGGTCAGCCAGTGTGTGTGTGTGTGTGAGCGTGAAGAAGCATTAGCCATCAAGCATTTCCCGTTTTCGGGCGTGCGTTCGACTCTGTGTGTGTTTTAAGGGCACGGCGCCGGGGGGAGAGAGAAGGAGAGAGAGAGGGAAAGGAGGGAGGGGGAAGGGGGCAGCCGCCGGGAGCGCGGAGAGGGGGGGGAGTCATCCCGTTAGATTCCTCACTGAGCTCCACCTGACCCACCGACCGCTCCTCCACATAACAGGTGACTCCCGCGCGCTAGGGCTGTCGATGCTTGACACATATTCTTCCTGCCGCTGTTATCAAAAAACGGACGACAATTTTTTGATAATTGTGATTGATTTATTTTAAAACTGTTTAACTGTTTTGTCGTTTCGCGAGACGGTTTAAATTTTTCTCAAAGTGAACGTGCTGCTGCACCGCGTGAGTGCTGCGGCATGCGTGACGCTCTTGTCACTTTCAAATTGTTTCGAATTTTTTTCCTTTCTTCAAATTGAATGCGGGGCCACTGGTAGTGGGCAAGCCCTGGGCAAGCCGAGCCACTCAGAGCCATGAATGAAACATGCCGCCGGCAGCACTAGCACACCGCTGGGACGGCCGGGCCAGCGACCGCCATCAACATACCTTTTAGTGCCTTTCGTTGATGCTGCGGGGCGGCCAAGGGGCGGCAAGGCGTGCATGAGATCTCACTCCACCGTAATCAGGTGGGCTCGTAAAAGGGAACGACGGGCCAACCGAATCAGTGTCGATAATCCGCGGCCATCAAACTATTTTATAATCATTTTTAATTTTTAATTCGTAATTTTTCTGGCGTCGTGAGCCCGCGGCTGCCAAGGCTCCATGGGTAGGGGTACCACGCCATCTGCATCTCGGCGCGTGTAACGGGCGCAGCGCAGCCACCCATGCCATACAGGTGTCAACAATTGGGGCACCGCGGCACCAAAGCGGGCAAAGGTTCGCGACCCCCATCGGGTACACTGCAAACTTCCCACGTGGTGCAGGGAAAATAGGCGGGCTGCGCTGCTAAAGAGCGCACTGCTCGCCTACTTGACCGCTATTTTTTCAGACACGGCAGCCGGGCCCAGCCACAACGGCACTCATTGGCTTTCACGTCACTGCGCCATTCACTCACTCGGGGCAGCCTCTTTAACGCGGACGCATTTCACCGGCCGGGCGCTTTTTCGGTTCGGCCCGGCCCGGTTCGGCTCGGCTCGGTCCGGCTCGGCTCGGCCCGGTTCGGCTCGTGCTACTCGTGCCGACTCGGCTCGTGCCGGCGGCGTCGCGACGCGTCTCGCGCCCACACCGAGGAGCGTCTGCCGCGCCCCGCGGCGCCCCGCCCCGCCCCGCCTCGAGTTTATGACTCGCTTAAAGCGGCGGGTACCGCAAGCAGAGCAGCAGAGCGGCCCGAACGGAACACCGCGCTTGCAACAACAGCAGCTGCCGGCAAAACACTTTAAATAGCAGCCAGCCCACCTGCAGCCCGGCCGGCACCGCCACGGCACTGCGAGGCACCGCTGGCTGGAGTCGCAGGGCTGCCACGCCCACGGCCGGAACGGAACAGGCGTGCCACGCCACGCACGCCAAAACGGATTCCTTGAACGCGCGCGAACCGCCGGGCCAACGCCAACCCCGACGAAAAAAAAAGTTTCTCACTTCATCAACGGTTCAGCATTCCGTCACGGCCGGCGATCGCGCCGGTCGTCGGGGAGGTGCGAAAATGGACTCGGGTACGTGCGCGCCGCGTCAGGACCACGGCTAGCCACAGGCTGGATTATAGGCCCCGAATTAAAAGACGGCCTTTTCTCGCCGGCCTGGTTCCGAGTAGATCGCGCACGCGAGTGCGAGAGAGACGGGGCGAAGCAACGGGGTGTCGACCGTCCGCAACATCGGTGCCGCCACTGTAGTACGGCGCACGGGCAGTACGGGTTGCGTGGGCGTGCGGCGTGTCATGCCACGTAAGGGCTTCCTCCAGAAAAGAATAAAACAAAAAAGTTCTCACGACCTGGAAGGGGGGAAGGAGAGGCTTGGGCTTGGGGCCACGGTGGCAGTGGGGCCCTGTGCGAGTCGGAAGGTCAGTCAGATGGGCGCAGCGAAGTGCAGCGCGGGGTGGGGTGGGTGGGGGGGGCGGGGCGGGGTGGGGTGGGGTGGGGCGGGGTGGGGTGGGGTGGGGCGGGTGGGGGGTGGGGTGGGGCGGGGTGGGGCACGTTCAACGGGACGCGGCGATGGCGTTTGCGTTGGAAAACGGGCAGCATGGCGGAATGCATTTTTCAACAACAACAACAACAACAGCTGCGCGTGTCACGTGAGAGGCCTCGGCGGATCACGGCGGCCCAAGGGCGGCCCGGCCCGCCGACGACGGCCGGAGGTACCAACAACAACAACAATGAAGGGTCAGCCAGCCATTGTGTTGTTGTTGTTGACCCAATAGTATTGAACTTGGGCATGGCCCCGGAGGCCCTGGCCATTGAGTCGGTGCACGTCCCGCGGACCGTTAACCCGATCGCATCATATCGGCGTCAGGCGGAAGAGACGGAGGGGAGGGGGAAGGGCAGAGGGTGCGTCGTCGAGTCCCGGACAGCGAGGCGCTTCCTTCAGGCCTCCAGGACGCTTCCCAGGGAAAGGGTGTCGGTATCAAGGCCTGACACACTGCGACACGTAACCGCGCCCTCAGATTTGTCACTGTCGGAAACCGAACCGGTCACCGCCGCCGGGAGAGCGCGCGCGCTTCCAGGAACGCCGTGTGAGTGAGTGACACCTTGTTGTGGCGACGATCCGGGAGGCGCCCGTCGCTCTGTCTCTCTCGCGCCCCCGCGGCACGCGCCGCGAGTGCGACAGAGACAGAGCGACGACGTCGCGGTGGCGCTCGTTCCGAGAATCGCCGAGAAAAGTAGTGTCGCCCTGATGACAATGATGACGTGGGGAGAGAGCGTGGCGCTGGTGCCAAGCATGGTGGCGGCATGGTGGCGGCATGGTGGCGGCATGGTGGCGTGGTAATGGACAGATATGAGCACCGGGACCGCGGCTGCCCCGACTGCCCGGCATGCACCCAGACCGGCACCCAGACCGGCAGGCAGGCAGCCCGCCTGACCTACATGCCCCACACTCCCCTGCAGGCTCGCCGGAGCCCCACCGGGGCCCTACTGCCGTGGGATTCACACTGGGAACCAAAAGCGGTCCGTCTCCCTGATGTATATGCAAGCGGTACTCTGTTAAGTACCACGCACTGGGTCACGCAGGCGGCATAGCGTGTACACTGCGTGAACCGCTCATCAACACCGGGCCTGTTAATCCAACGCGTCCGCCAAAAAAATCGGCGATTTTTAAGTTGATTTTTCGCGAAGTGGCGCTTCTGCGTATTCGAACCGACAACCCTTGCGTCAGCAGCGCGCCCCGTCACACTTGGAAAACGTCGAAAACGGCGCCAAAACTTGGACAACTGTTACAAAGCTGCAGCCACTTCCCTTTCGGGGAACGAGCAACGCGTCGATGGCTCGCCAGGAAAGAAACGGCGCTCTGTCTCTGTCGCACGCACGCGGCTTTCCATGCGGGTGCGAGAGAGACAGACGACAGCCCCGCGCGCGTTGAAGTCTCCCACGCGCCACTGGAAAAAGGATTACCCAACGACGACTTCGATCCCTCCACTCCACTCTCATCCAGTAATGAGTGGCCAACTTCCGTAACAACAGAGACAACATCGGCCGTCATCGGAAGTCCTTCGGGAAGTCCTCGGGCAGTGCCTTCTAATTACACGCCAACGATTGCAGAGTCATCAAGAAGGCCCCCCTCTTTTTTCTATTCCCCCCCTCCCCCTTCTGGTCCGCGGAAGAAACACAACGGGCCCCGACCCACGCCAAAGGACCCAAAGGAATCGGCATGAATGGCGGCGCGGTGTTCCCGACCGGACTGAACTAGACTGTCTCTCTCGCTAATGCTCGAATAACGACTGGGCGAGGCGTGTGTGAACCCACCGAGCCGGAGAGAGAGAGAGGGGGGGAGAGAATGTCAAAAAGAGAGTATTTTTAGTGCCCCGCAGAGTATTTTTTATGTCCCTCAGAGTATTTTAAATGCTCCACAGAGTATTTTGTTTTGTTCGTACAAAATTACGAAGTATGAAATGAAACATTTTGTCTGATTTTAATGTTTATGAGCTCAGCTAAACTCTTCGTTATTTACGTCCGTTCCACTAGAAAATCCAGGCTATAATCCGCACCGATTCGCCCTCGATGGCGCCAAAAGCTGCCCGCAGTTTTTTCCTTGCGCAACGACCGACCAGGGCGACCAGGGCCCGAGGGCGCGACGCTATCGGAAGAACACAATGCACTCGTGTCATAACCTTAATTCCAGTGCACCAGCAGCAGCGAGCTGCACGCCGAACACATTCGTCGCTCTGTCTCTCTCGCACCCCAACGGGACGCCCCGCGAGTGCGAGAGAGACAGATTCCGAGTCAGCCTGCAGGGTGCAGAAAGGGGAAATTACTTTACGAGGTCGCGGGCGTCAAATACCTACTTCTCTCTCTCTCTCTCTCTCTCTCTCTCTCTCTCTCTCTCTCTCTCTCTCTCTGAGAGGAATAACCTGCTGCTGATGATAGCTCGCCTATTCGCACGCCACTTCCCGCCCTGCGAATAGCGAGCAAGAAGACCCTGATACGCGTGCGTTGCGTAAAGGCAACAGCCGGGAGTGGTTCGCAGTAGTTCCTAGTCGAGCGTTCGAGGGAAACAGAGCTCGATGAGATGATCCTCCAGATTGGCTTAGGCAAGATTGAAATCGTTTTGCACAAGTTCGCTATAACGCAGTCTTTTAAAAGTTTTTTTTTTTTTTTTGCAGTGGCATTACCCTAGTTTCAATACATGTACTATAGAAAGCGCTTGGCGGGAAAAGTTGGCGCGAAAATGAGGGGACGCTCCTCGCTGCACGCTCGGGGCGTTTGCAGTGCAGGTGCAGTGGGCCGCCCAATCCGTCCAGGAGGCGCCATCGGGCAGTGTGCCAGCAGCCGCCAACTAGAGCAGTGCAGCAGCAGTAGCTCTATCGCGCGGGGATTAGGATAGAATGTTGTGATGCGGGGCCGTGCGGAGCGGATAGAAGCCGCCCAGTGCCGAGTTAGGGAGCCAGCGTGAGAACCGCGGCGGGGCGAGGCGAGGTCACCGAGAGCTCGGAGAGCCACGCGTCCGGCGCCACGACACTTGCGTGGCGCACTGCTTCATGAGGCGCGGGAGCCGCGACGACCCGAGGACGGCCGGGCCGCCGTGTCCTATGGAGACATGGCGTGCGCAGGGCCTGGCTGCCAAGGCGGGGCGGGGCGGGGCGGGGCGGCCCCCACCCCTTTTTTCCAGTGGCTTGCTTGCCTCACGACGACACGCCAGCCACGAGATGCCCACTTTTCTGGGAACATCACGCCACTCACTCGCCAAGGGCTGCTTGATACGTCCCGTTTAGAGACAGGCACCGCCAGGAGCCTCGTTTACTATTTTTTTTGTCGTGTGTCAGAAAATCCAATAACGTTTGAAAAAAATGCATACAGAAAATAAAGAAACGGCTCCTAAGCTACTGCAGCGTGTTCATCGAGTACAGTGTAGTGTCTTAAGCGTATATTTGAGAACGTTGCATCATGCTGTGACCATTACCATCATTATGCGATCTTGATTTAAGATCTCATTTTTCAGGGTGCCCCCCCCCCTCCCCCCTCTTTCGCCCGTAGCCGAAATTAATACACCACAGTCATCCAGCATACACGCACACACACACACCGACGTCGGTTTCGCCGGAATGGATATTAATTCCGATACGACTGTCGTTTCATTTGCGCGCCATTCACGGCTTGCTGCGCTACACCACTACAATACTTCCGGCGGGAGATACGGCGCTAGTAGTGGCGCGACTGATCCGCCCGCCACACTGTGCGAGTTTATAGAGCGGGGGCGGAGTGCAGCCCGCCTTCCTTCCCTTGCAAGGGGAACGTTATGAGGGCGATCACATCTCCACGCACGCACGCACGCGGGAGTGGCGGTCGACGAAGGGGGGGGGGGGTCCGGTGCGTGCTTAGAGCAGAGCTTTAAGCGGCCCTCACATTTGAATATCAATATCGGTTATGGGAGACGATTGTTATGGCGCGGGGCACTGTCCAGGCGGACTGTCCCATCGCGCCTACAACGGGGAAAAAATTTAAAAAAATTGTTTTTATTTGCTTACGGGGATCAATGAGCTGCTTTGACGGTTCGGACAGCACAAAGTCCCCTACAGTGGCATGCCGCGGCGCATGTTTAATTAGGCGGATACACTGTAACTAGGTGCCCGCCGCGCCCTGCACCGCCCCCCGCCCCCGCCCCGCCCCGCCACGCCCCGCCACGCCTCTTCGGAAGTATAAGTGAAAGGAAGGAAGGTGCAAGTGGCATGCTAAGCCCTGCCGGCCTGCCGGCGTACGGCCCGTACGGTGTACGCGCGGGGCTTTAGATCACACCACTTTCGCCGAATCGGCGAGTCGAAGCCCCGCGAGGCACCGCGGTCTGGTCCGCCCGCCGTCAGCCTCAGCACGGCCGCGGCGGTGACCGAGCAAAATGCAGCGATGCAGCGCCACGCCCTGTTTGAGCCCTTAAGGGGATAACAGTGCATGACACCACCGCAAAAAAAAAACGCCAAAAAGTTGCTTTTTTTTTAAGGTGTTGGCTGTGGCCCGGCAGCAGGCTATGCCGTGAAAGTTGCACCTTTTGGACGGACACTGCCTGGGGCCCTGGGGCGGCGAGCGGCCTAAGTAAGGACCCCAGAGCCATATAGCGCGGCCCACGCCCACGCATGGCGCCGCCCCGCCGCGGGCACACACACACACACACACACACACACACACACACACACACACACACACACACACACACACACACACACACACGGTAGTGGCCGCCGCGCCGAATCCCAAATAGTGCAGACGGTCACGCACGAGCCGCGCCAGACACACTGTTTGTTACTCGGCCAGACGCGCGTTTGGACTTTCACGAGGAAACGGCGTCGGAGACAAATCGCGTATCCAGCGCTGGAGGACGATGGAGTGCACCCAGTGGGCAGGCTTCCCTTCGAGGCACCCCCGCTCTGTCTCTCTCTCTCGCACTCATGGGGCGCCCCCCTAGAGCGACGAAACGGACTCTCGAAGCAGTGTGCAGTGTTGCTTTTTCGGGACCGCCTCCGGGGTGCATTAACGAAGACGCGGACGGAGCGGCCCGCCATGACTGGACAGCCAAGGCAGACAGACAGACAGACAGACAGACGACAGACAGACAGACAGACAGACAGACAGACAGACGGACAGAACACACGCACGCCAGAAAAGCACAGAGCGCAAGGGCGCGACTTGGTCAATCCAACACGGGGGTTATAAACGACGATGTCGAGGGGGGAAGGGAAAACCAGGTCCGTATACTGCATCACACACAGTGCGGCTGCATCAACCACACCCTAGGGCCTCCAAGCGAGCGCGCTTCTAGACACACACACACACACACACACACACACACACACACACACACACGCACGCGCGCGCGCACAAACGCTGAACTGACCGTACAGCAGTTTATCAGTGCGCGGTACACTCACTTTGACTTTCTCCGCCGCCGTCCGCGCCGCCGACACCCCGTAGGGCGCCTTGCCGTCGGCTTGCCGTCGGCTTGCCGTCGGCTTGCCGTCGGCCCGCGAGCTTATTTCGCGACCGGCAAGCGGCCCGCCAATACGAGGGGCGGGGCGGGGCGGCCCTTGCGAGCGAGCACGCCCAGGAAAACGTTTTTCCGTATCGAACGACGACCATACACACTGTTCGAGCTCGAAGCAGTCAAAAATAATTGAAAAGTAGGAAAGAAAACAACAATGGTGTGGTGTTACGGGAGACATGACTTAAGGACGCGCCCCACTTGATTCGCGATATGCTCCCCCGCAACAACAACAACAACAACAACAACAACAAGGAAGCAGGGGGCGTGAAATTTTACACTCGGCCTCCCTACTACACGTTTCGCATCAAAACGGAACGAACGGTTAAAAGGCGCGCGGGAGGCTCCGGGGGCCATAAAGGCGAGCTGCTGCTGCACTGCGAGAAGTGGAGGAGCGGAAGAGGGCAAATCGGAGAAAAGAAAGCAAAAGAGAGAGAACCGAAAAATATCTAATCGAGATAGGGATCTTTAAGAGGACTCTCTCGTACGGTCTCTGCGGGCCTATAGGGCTACGCGCTCGCGTAGCGCGCTGGCGGTATTGTTGCACAGTCTCACATGCACACAGGTGCACACAGACACACACACACCTACGCACCGACGCAGGGTCTCAAGGTTCGCACAAAAGGCAGGGCGCACACAGAACACATATGAGAAAACGGTGACGCAAAACGTCCGCATGGAACGCGCCTATGTGTGTCCCTAGTGTAGGTGGCGCACGGAAGCACCACCGGGGAAGGCACCACAACCATGTCATCACCATCGCGACATGACGCAAGCGAGGATGGCCGGCCAATGGTCACTGCACTGGTATTACGCCCCGGACTGCAACGTTCGTTCCAGGACACGGATCCAGGCCCCGAGTCCAGAGCTTAAACTCGGCCACTTGCTACAGAGCTTTTATTGTCCCTTGGTCTCCGGTCCTAGCGAAGGCCCCGTCTCGAGTTGACTTCGACTTGGCTTTGGGTCCAGTCTTCGACCAAGACTCTGGTTCTATTGACTACAACTAAGACCTGGTTGACTTGGCCTAGGACTCGGACTTCCCCTGCGCCAATCGCCCGCCCTGCGTGCCCTGGGAAGCGGACGGCGGGCAGGCAGGCAATTTCCGTTATTTGCGTGCATCCTCTTTCCCCGGTGCCTCTTGGCCCGCATGCATTTATACATGACTTTTGTCTCCACCTGGCGCTTGCTTTCCCTTCGCTTTTTCCGAAGTGCTTTTGCCCCGGGCCGATCGGGGCGCCACTGCGTCTTGTCTCCGTGTGACAATCTCCGTCCATGATGAGGGTGGCTGAAAAATGGCCTCGGCGCGGCGAGCCTTAACCAGGCCGAACCGGGTCAGGGCAGCATCCTTTGGCAGTGTGCCAACGCCCTTGGGTCCTTCGGCTCCATTGGACTAAGAGCCTTTCAAGGATGCATGCGCCCAGGAATGCGATCTGGTTCAGGGCCTCGTTGGAAACTCGTTTGAAAAACGTCAAAATGGCTTGGCTGAGGGATGCGCGGTGGCTTCCACGAACGGCCGGCCTGCATGCAGGACTCATTCTAATAGCACAACGATGCGACGAGCCGGTCGCCTCAATCAGAGCGAGACAACACACTCACGTGCGTATACGTACCGCCGACATCGACACACTTTTTCCCGCGAGCGCTTCCTTTCACGTTTCCAACTTTTTTCTTTCTTCTTCCTTCTGCCGATTCCTCCCATGCAAAGCTACCAATGTTCCACATGGCTAGCCCTTCCTCGCGTCTAGTCACAGCCATTCTTCCATATTCATTCCCCTTGTCTGTCTGTCTGTCTGTCTGTCTGTCTGTCTGTCTGTCTGTCTGGTGTCCGCTCGCCCGCCCCCTGCCAGTCTGGAGTCCCACACTGTAGCGCATGGAAAGCGTGGCCAAGCGGTGAACGAGGTGGGTAATAGAGGCATCAGTGTCGCGTCACTCGCGTCACAGTCGAAAACGAAAAGACCGCCATTTCACACACATTCCGACCGCACTGCTACGCCTCTGTCTCGCTCGCCAGTTTGGCTGTCACCTGCTACTCTGTCTGTCTGTCTGTCCGTCCGTCCGTTTTGTCGCGAGAGTATGCGGGCAGCGGTGCGCATAGCCGGGGAGGCCACCAGCAGCTTTTCGGCACCTTCCCGACCACGACGGAGCCCCCCCCTCCCTTCCCCCGCTCCGCCATTTTCACTTAGGTACTCAAAAAAGCAGCCAGCGACAAATTGAATCCTCCTCCGTTCGCGTTCGAACGCCTCCGTGAGTTATAGCCAGCCGCTACTCCCTCGGCCAGTCGCTCCGTCTCTCTCGACACCCACGCGTGCGAGCGAGACAGAGCGATGGTTCGGAAGGACGTGCTGTACGACCCGATGCACCTTTCACTCTCGCGGCTCGGGGACGGTGACGGTCCTTCCTTCCTGTTTTACGCGCTCTGTCTCTCTCGCACCCGAGCGGGACGCCCCGCGAGTGCGAGAGAGACAGAGCGATATTTGCCTGCTTCACTTTCCCCGCGGGGCGTGGCGGGGCGTGGCACGCACGGGGCGTCATTCGGAGCGCCAAGGTCACGCCCCGCACCGCCAGCACGCCGGGCACGCCACTGCAAGTACGCCAAGCCGCACCAAGCACTCCATGCATTATGCGGCTACCGGTCAGGCGTGTCTGCGATCATCTCGCGCGCACGCTCACACACACACACACACACACAGTGGCGCTACCCGACCGCAGGGCTCGTCTCGTTCTGGTCTCGGGGGGTCAAGGGGTCGGCCAGGGCGCCGCGGAGCGCCGGTCCGTAATTATGACGTCATTAACGACGCGATAATCCGAGCAGATCGTCGTCATCGGCGTGTTCGAGGCGTGTCCGCGGGCGCGGCGCTGCAGGGGGTGGGTGGGTCAATCGCTGCGGGGCCCTACAAGGAGAACGTAACGCCCCCCGCGTCCTCGTCGTACACATGTCGCGGCGTCGTTCCAATGTAACCGGGAAACGGGCACGGCGTCGTGGCCCGTCGCGCTGTCGCGCGGCCGCCGCTCGCCGGCCGGGAAAACATTTTAGTGTGTTTCACGTTCGGCCTGGTCGGTCGTGTCACAACGCGCGGCGCCACGGGGCGGGCGGCTCTCTCTCTCTCTCTCTCTTCTCTCTCTCTCTCTCTCTCTCTCTCTCTCTCTCTCCATCGCACACTCGCGGCGGGCGTCCCGCACGGGTGCGAGAGAGACAGGCAGCGGCCGCCCCCGCAACACGCCCCGCAGTCATTGGGTGATAGTCATCGCCCCGACCGTCATGGCGACCACCGCGAAGGAGAGAGAAGGACGCCATCCATTTCCTGGGGTCGCGCGGCCATGTCGCGGACAGTGTGTGAGAGAGACGGAGCGACGGGGTGCACTGCACTGCAGGCGCCAGCCAGCCTCTTTGGCAGCGGCCGGCCTGCAACACGTCGCCCTGATTTTGCCCGCAACATTTGCCGCAATTTCTCCGGCGCGGTGGCGGCCAACGGGACCTGCTGGGACGGCCGCAGCCACGGCCTCGGCCCTCCGCCAAGAGCAGGCCTCGGTCAGCACACTGCTCTCGTCGCTCCGTCTCTCTCGCACGCACAGGGCGTCCCCTACGGGTGCGAGGGAGACAGACGACCGGCCGGGCCGTCCATTAGCATCGGCAGGGAGATGCACCGATAGGCACGGAGTGGCACCTTCGCCTCGGCGCCTCGGCACCGCACTGGAAGTTCGGAACCCAGCCCCAGCCGGAACGGCGAAAAAAAGGAACGAGGAGAAGAGGAGTGGAGGGAAGGAGCGAGGCGCCGCCAGGCCACGAACAAGTGGGCCGATCAAGTCGAGTGCCCGACCACGGGAGCGAGCGCGCGCCTGTGTTGCGTCTGCTCATTCAGGAGATCTAAGCTCGGCTGCGTCAGTCAATGATCAGTCGCGATCACCCGACGCACGCTGTGTGTGCGTGGCTCAAGTGATTGTGAGCGGCGCGCTCCGTCTCGGAGGTCAGCGCATAGCGTCTGTCAGTCGTGGAGCGTCCGGCTAGCAAGCGAGATAGGCTGGCGTGCAGGATACCTGCCCGGCGACCTGCGCACCAGCGGCGTGGCCAAAGCTAACGTGGAAGCGTCCGTCTCTCGCAGAGAGGCGAGATGAGTGCGGCGGACAGGAGCACCGTCTCGGCGACCTGCCTGCCCGGCGCGCTCCCTTCTCCATTCAGGAGAGATTCATTCCACAACGCTCCGCGCTCCGCGTGCAGCGAATGGTATCAGCCGAGTGGACAGAGCGGACAGCGAGAGGCAGATGAGACCACAAAGTGCCATTGGTGCAGCGGCCGCGCTCCGGTCGCGGACCGTGGGTCAGCGGGGGGCATTCTGGTCCGCGGAGCCGCCCGGCGGGTAGGCAACCCGACGACACGGCTGTGGAGGCTCGGGCCGGCCAGGGCAGACAGGCAGAAAAATCTGCCGGGGCCTTCGGGTTTGGTACCAGTAACGTCACAAAGTTGGTCAAAAAGTGGTCAAATCTCGGAAATTTGCTGATTTTGAGTGGCCACTGTGTCCAATCTAGACGCCGTAAAAGGCCTCCCTCGACGTCCTAGTATTCTTAAGACCCTACGCTTTCATGCCCTGTATCGGGAAGACGTTGACCACAACGATTTTGGCCTTGACCGCAACGATTTTCCGACCAAGTTGGTCAAAAAGTGGTCGAATCTCGGAAATTTGCTGATTTTGCTGACTTTGGGTGGCCACCGTGTCCAATCTAGTCGCCGCAAAAGGCCTCCCTCGACGTCCTAGTATTCTTAAGACCCTACTCTTTCATGCCCTGTGTCGGGAAGACGTTGACCACAACGATTTTGGCCTTGACCGCAACGATTTTCCGACCAAGTTGGTCAAAAAGTGGTCGAATCTCGGAAATTTGCTGATTTTGCTGACTTTGGGCGGCCACTGTGTCCAATCTAGTTGCCGTAAAAGGCTTCCCTCGACGTCCTAGTATTCTTAAGACCCTACTCTTTCATGCCCTGTATCGGGAAGACGTTGACCACAACGATTTTGGCCTTGACCGCAACGATTTTCCGACCAAGTTGGTCAAAAAGTGGTCGAATCTCGGAAATTTGCTGATTTTGCTGACTTTGGGCGGCCACTGTGTCCAATCTAGTTGCCGTAAAAGGCTTCCCTCGACGCCCTAGTATTCTTAAGACCCTACTCTTTCATGCCCTGTATCGGGAAGGCTATGACCGCAACTAGTTTGGGAGCGGTAGACTCACAAAGTTGGTCATGAAGGGTAAAAACATAATGTTGATCGGGGACCTTTTGCGGTCTTATCCGCTGGGGCCTTTTGGGGGCCAGTCCGAGCGTGCGGCTGTGCGACGGCACGGCCTACCCGGCACGGCGCTCCCGCAGGCCATCCCGACCCTGATGACCGACCGAGCCCCGAGGCCGCGTGATCCACGACGGGGTCCACAGTTACTCGAGTTTGTCGCCCCTTTTAGTCTAATTGGGCGTGGACAGGTGGCTCTGCAGGCCGATTGCGAAGAGGGCTTTCGTCGCTCTGTCTCTCTCGCACCTTCAGTAACGCCGCACGAGTGCGAGAGAGACAGAGCGACGAAAGCACTGCGCTCCGCGGAGTCAGCCCGGCGGACCGCTCCGGCGGCGTCGCGGCGTCTGCGTGGCGGCGTCTGTCTCCAGAAACACCGCCGTAAAAAGATAAATCAAGCGAATGAAAATCGTAAAAACCGATACCGCGGTGTGTGATTTGCAGGGGCATAAACGGCCAGGGATTCCCTGTGCGTTGGTTCCGCGCCACCGCAGGGCGGTCTTCGGGTCCTTCGGTCGTTCCATTCCGCGTTTTACACCGCGATTCCACTCCCTTTACGGCGCGATTCGCGATACACAATGCAGTCGTCCCATTCCGAACAGAGTGGCGTCGTCTCTCTCGCACTCGTGGGCCGTTCCGTCTGGGTGCGAGAGAGACAGAGCGACCGGGGTCGTAAAGTGGCGATAGGCCACGACAAACGCGGGCCAAGCCGAATGACTCGAGTGTGGCTGCCCGGCTCCGTGCTCCGCGCGCTCCGCCACCGATCTAGGCGCGCCTCTGCCTGTGCGCGGCGCGCGCCGCGGCCGGTTCGATGGCCCCGCGGCCCGCGCCTCCGCTTCCCCTCCCTCCCCCTCGCCGCCCCGGACGCAGCCAGCGGCAGCCAGCGGCGCGGCGATCGGGAATCGGCAAATGAGCGGCCGGCGGACACAGAAAAAAAGGGATGGCACCTCGGAAGTAGCCACCGGCCAGTTGGCGTCGCGCTGGACGCGCTGCCCGGCGCTGCCATGCCGCTCGCCCAGCCGGACTCGGGCTGCTGCCGCTGCCGCTGACCAGGCCAATAAGGAATGAATAGGCGCGCCGGCTCCGCTGGCTCGGCAAACGAGATGCCGCCGAGATTTTCCGCTCCGCCGGACTTTTCCCCGGGCGAAGGGAGGGGCTGGCCGAGAGCGACGACGAGGAACGCGACGCCCTGGATGGCGACTAACTCGCCCTGCTTGTCTGCCCACAGGATGAGCCGCTCCGGCCCGGGCCCCGGACGGTGTCGGGCTCGGCGTCGAGGGCCCTGGCGACCCACCTGGCACGTCCTCGCCGCCGTCCTGGTCGCCATGGCCACGTCCGCGCTGGCACAGTGCCCGTGGCACCGCGACGTCAAGGAGCTGCAGTCGTCCTGCATCTGCGCCTACAACCTGGGCCAGGAGCTGTCCGTGCAGTGCGACATGGTGGACTTCCCCCGGCTGCTGTCCGCGCTGGACCGCTTCGCGCGCGACGCGTCCCTCGACCTGCTCTACGTCAACAACAGCACGGTGGGCAGCCTGGCGGACGACGCCTTCAAGCACCTGCGCCTCAAGAACGTGCAGCTGTCGGGCTGCCGCATCAAGAGCATCGCGCCGCAGGCCTTCCGCCACCAGGAGGCCACGCTCAAGAACCTCAACCTGCAGGTGAGTGCGGACCCGTCTTCGCGATCCCAAGGACGAGAACCAGGGAAGTACATTCTGTGGTTCTTGTGCAGGACAACGAGCTGGGCGAGGTGCCGGTGGCCAGCCTGCGCGGCCTGCGCAACCTCACGCTGCTGGACCTGTCCCGCAACCACATCGAGCGCGTCCCCGGCGCCGCCTTCGCCGCGCTGCACAGCCTGGCCACGCTCAAGCTGGCCGACAACAACCTGTCGCTGGCCGCGGACGCGTTCCAGGGCCTGGAGGACACGCTCAAGAACCTCAACCTCAAGGGCACGCGCCAGAAGCGCGTCCCCGAGGCCATCAAGGGTCTGCGCACGCTCGCCTTCCTGGACCTGGCGCAGAACGGGCTGCGCGAGCTGCCGGGGCCGGCGGGCGCGCACATCCTGGAGGGCCTGCACTCGCTGTCCGCCCTCAACCTGGAGAGGAACCTGATCCAGAGCGTGGGCGAGACCACCTTCCGGGGCGTGAGCGACACGCTATCCTCCCTCAGCCTGCTCAACAACCTGCTCACCGACTTCCCGGCCGCCGCCGTCAGCAACCTGCGCGAGCTGCGGGTAAGGGACTGTCTGTAAACGTAGCGCTCTGACGGGGGAGTCTCCCCGCCCCCGCCCCTCCCTTCGCGGCATCGACAAGGCGAAGTAGTCCCGATTCCACGACGCCCCCCGGCAGAAGCCACATTCTTCCCCCGAAAACAAGGCAGAAAAAAAGGAGTTTGGGGCGCACAATGGCGCGGGCCTCCAGTGCCTCCCACGGCCGATTACAGGGCCGGTCCGGTACAGACAGACTGCAGACCCCATTCTCGCGTAGCGGGCAAGCCGGGCGAACCGGCAAGCCGAGCCAAGCGGAGCCGCGCCGAGCAGGCCCTGCGGTCAGTCACGTGGCACACCGGCACACTGCCAGGCCGGACGCGATTGACACGCGCCGAGCACTCGCCGATTATTGCCCCGCCGCTTCCGGATTTAGGGTCGGCCCCGCGGTGGGGTCGGCACGGCGCGCCGGCTACCCGATTTAGGGTCGGCCCCCGGGGTGAGCACGGCGCGCCGGCTACCCGATTTCCGCGAACAGGCGGCTAGCTCGACGGCGCGTATTATGGATACCGCACCGCTGTGTTTTACTGCGCTGGCCGCCCCGCCCCGCCCCGCCCCGCCACGCCGAGAAGAGAGAATTCCTGGATGCACTGGGCTCGGGGCTCGTTAACGCGGTCGGTGGCGTAGCCAAGGCGCAGCTAAGCGCCGCTGGAGGCGGCTGGAGGCGGCTGGCCGGGTGTACAGAGCCATCGCATTAGTGACCATGATCAGGACGTTCCTTTTGGCGGCGAGGCGCGCCGGCCAGGCCGGGCGAGGCCCCGGAGTGCCCCGGAGTGCGGGGCCCGCGACTAAGCCACATTCCGCGTTTTAGCGCGCCGTAAAGGGTTACGCGCGGAGTAAAAACAGCGGACGTTTTCATTTTAGTTTTGCCCGGCCTGCGCTACACGATGCGTAACACCTGTAACTTTGTCTTTACTGCGGCGGCGCGCGCTCTAATCCTCGTGCCCGCTCGTCCGCAGGTCCTGGACATCGGCTTCAACCTGCTGACCGAGCTGCCGGCCAACGCCTTCCTGGGCACGCCGTCGCTCACGCTGCTGGCGCTGGACGGCAACCCGCTGGCCGGCGTGCCGGAGCGCGCCGTGGCGCACCTCAACACCACGCTGCGCGGGCTGTCGCTGGGCGGCCGCTTCCTCAACTGCGACTGCAGCCTGCGATGGGTGGCCGAGTGGATCGCCCGCGGCGACCTGCAGGTCACGAGCCGCGAGCGGAACCCCCAGTTCTGCGGCAGCCCCGCCCACCTCAAGGACCGCAGCTTCTACGCCATCCAGCCCAACGAGCTCAAGTGCCCCGGCGACAAGGAGGAGCCCGAGCAGCCCGAGGAGAGCAAGCCGCACGACGACGAGGACCAGGACGCCGACCCTCTGGACACGGACTACCACGTCGTGGCCGTCAGCTCGCCCGCGCCCACGACGCCCTCCTCGACCACGACGACGACGACCACGGTCAGGACCACTGCGGCGCCGACGACCACCACGACTACCACGGCGCGCCCCACCACGGTCGCCACCACGACGACAACGACCACCACCACCACACCGCCGCCGCCAACCACGACGACGACCACGCCAGCCCCGACCACCACGACCACCACAGCGCGAAACACGTACCGCCCGACGTACAAGACGAGGCCCACGACGCCACCCACCACGTCCACGACGCCGCCGACGACCACCACGACCACGACCTCCACGACGACGAGGCGCGGCAACGGGCTGGTGGCGGCGCGGACCACGGCCGCCCCCGGGGTCTGGAGGAGCAACGCGGCGCCGCAGGGCAGCGCGCCGCCCGCGGCCGCCAGCCTCCCCACGGTGCACGCCCCCGGGCACGGCCCCGGGCTGGTGCCCGGCCTCGCCCCCGGCCACGCTGGGTCCGCCTCCATGCACCGGCCGCCCCTGGTGCTGGGCTTCCCGGCCGGCAATCACGCCAAGCAAACCGAGCCCGAGGAGGTAAGGCACCCGTGCCGGTTGTTTGTCCCTTTACCCGCAGCCCTCCGTGACCCCGTGCCCCTCTACGCCCTTTGCAGGAGGTGAAGGTTCGCAGCGCCTACCGCCAGGACAGCTCCATCATCATCCAGTGGGACTCGCACACCGCCAACATCCTGGGCTTCCGCGTCGTGTACCGCCTCTTCGGCGACAAGAGCTTCAAGCAGGGCCCGCCCCTGGAGGCCAGCGAGCGCGAGTTCAAGATCAAGAACGTCCCCTCGCAGGTCAGTGGCCGTCTTAAATGTGAGTTCGAACAACGTGATTCGAATGCTAACCCTGCTCGCGTTCTAGGAGTGCATCGTGGTGTGCGTCATCTCGCTGGAGGAGGTGAACGTGACCCCCGAGATGGTGCCGTACAGCCAGTGCCGCGAGGTGCGCACCGTCACCTCGCCCACCAGCAACATGGACAAGATCACGATCGCGGCGTCGGCCGCCATCTGCGGCACGGTGGTCATCGCCGTGATCGTGTTCGTGGCGGCCAGCCGGCGGCGCACGCGCAAGCTGCACACGCTGCAGCAGCACGGCTCCAAGAACGGCATCCCCGCCGGCGGCAGCGTGGGCGGCCTCGGCCTCGGCGGCGGCCTCGGGCTGCCCGTCGGCTGCTGCGGGCCCACGCCGTCCCCGGCCGGGCCCCTGTCCTCGCTCGCCACGCTCAGCGCCTTCACCAACCACAAGGACTGGGACCAGGTGTCCGTCTACAGCAACCGCAGCATCAACAGGGCGCCCCGGATGTACCACGTCGAGCGGCAAGGTGAGTTACGTTGTGACCAGTGGGGTAGCAATGCGAACCCGCGGTCGCGGTAAGTCAAATGCCAATTTATGTAGCTGTTTGTTCGTAGCTTCAGGAACACAGGGTGTTATGCAGGGACTTAGTTTGGCTAGCAGTTCCCTACACTGTGTTTTATAATTTGCTGAATTTTTGTTCTTTTGTTTTTTAATCACACCCAGCTGAATAAACTCTGCCATGTCAATAATATTTGTAATTAGCCAGTCTAACATGATGAGTGTTTTAAAATGTTGTGTATTTAACATATGTAGCCTTAGTGTGGCTGAGTGGTAGCACAGCTTTTCAGTTCTCGTGAAAATGTGAAACTACAGCACCCTATTTCGCAGGCTCAATAAATGCTGGATGTGCTGCGGAAGATGTTCGCACACATGCTTCTCACTTCGCCAGCAAGCCTAAGACACGCTCCATCGCCGACGGCCAATCGCAGCACAGCTTCTCCAATCACTCTGGTCGCTACCTGTCCGGCAACTCCTTCGCCCCTGGTTTAGTAAACTCTCCGCAAGGTGCTTGTCCTCAACTGCCTGATTGCATGCTATCCTGCACAAGCTTTTATTTGTTTACCTGACTGCACAGTAAACTTAGAAAATGTGATTATTATTATCTTAAAATTAAAAACTGATTTTATGATTTAATACCAGTGAAGTTCAGAAGTAAGCTTACGCTTTGGGCTATATGTGTTCTAACCCGTAGATTACAAGGAAATAAATGATAGTTATGTGCAGCTAGCCCTAGGGTGAAACAACTAATACCATTGTTAAATGTTTCAGAGTTGCGACATTCTCGACAGTCGCTGGCAGTTTCTGACCGCATGTCCAGAGTGAGTTACCCAGCCAGCCATGCAACGCACCACCAGCCCTCTGTAGCGTCGTCGCGTCGCCAGCGACCCCGCTCACGCACCCGCGAATCTACAACGAACCAGTCTCTAGCTCACAGCCATGCCCCAAGCATGACCAGGCCAGGCAGTCGATACAGTGCTGCAGGTTCAACGCATACTTTGAATAACTACTGCGATACGTCAGACAATTGGACGGACCATGACATGGACATTTACATGGCTCGCAATCCAACAACAAGGACTGGATTAGTGCCCCTATAGCATGTAGCCGCTGGCACACAGCAACACAATCACACACCAACTTCCAGCGAAGAGAGTGAGAATGGATGGTTAAATCGTGTTAAAGATGTAACGCAAGGGAATAGAGCAGCAGTTGGGTCATGGAGTTACCGCAAAATTTGCTAAAGCAGGATGCAAACGAAAAACTAGATCCAAATTGGAAAAATAATAACATGCTCCAAAAAGGAACAAAATTAAAGGATGTGGTGGCTCCATCTGTGTGTATGTGTAAGATAGCTTCCAAAAGTAAGCTACTGTTGAGTATTAATGGGATGGCCAAAACAAATTTATAAATTTATTGAGGTCTCCCAGTTAGTTGTGTGCCAGCACACTGCAATGCATGCTGATGAAGTAATGTTATGTCGAGCTTCTAGACAAACTAATTTATATTTTAAATGTCCCACACAATTATATGATAATTTTGAATTGGGTACAGTCCATGCCAAAATCAATTTGAAAGCCAGCAGAGCCACAATGTGCCATGGTTCTGACAAAAAAAAATTATTCCATTTTCTGACTCCGAAGCATAGTTGAGTGCAAGAATTTGACTGAATTATAATTCTTCAGACTATTTCCACTCAAGTCTGTTAAGAAATCTGAGTCATAACAGGATATCTGTTATAAGGAGACAATGACAATTATACCAAAGAACTGCTCAAGGCTCATGCCTTCTTTCAAGTAACTGTCCAAACAATAGCATCATCAGTGACACCCCTCTAGTATTTTTTCCACTTCGTTTTAATAGAATGTAATCAATTTTTTAAATTATTGTTCGTTTCTAGGAGAAGCAGTAGCTGCAGCAGTTATTGAGAAATCAATAATTAAATTTAAATTTTGACATCGCTATAACAGCAGCAAATATTTCAAACCAATTATGGTAGCTGAGGTCCATGTATGGGCTTTCTCCAAAGGGAAAATAATACACAGAGAAAGGATTAAGCCCACTGATTAATGTTACCAAGGTAAAATCTTAGTTGCAGGATATATTTGAATCAATCATATCACTGCTCATTTCTGGAGGGAGCAAGTTCTGTTAAGCCTCTAAAATTTAGCCCTGACTTGCATGAGATAATATGTACTCAGAAGTGCAATATTATTAGTCAAAATAAATTATGTGTAAATAAACTGTTAAAGAAAGATAGGTATTCAAAGTAATCTAGGAGTAATCTAAGAAGCAACGTAATAATAAATTTTAAATTACTAAAACTACCATGACAGAACAGGCAGTTCATTGTGATGAACACAGCTACCTGCGTTTCTCATAGACACTAATTTAAGGACAATATACCAGTGAATAGATTACTAGATTTTAAGAAACTGTGAATTGAGTGACTGACATTGAACTTGTGACAGCTAAAGTTGAGTAAAATATAAGACATATGCCAATTCCGCTGAAGAGGCACATTCAGATACATTAAAAGTTGAAAAGGCTGGTGAGGAATGACAATTTTTATTTATGTACATAAGACACAATATCTTATTATATTTTTTGTTAGTAACGGAAATGCATGTAGTTTTTATGTGTGCGTGAGTGAACTTGCTTGTCAGTGTAATAAATTGTTTACATTGTTAAGTATCTATGTGTAGACACTTTAATAACAATAATGAAAATGTTTTCTTGTAAATAGTGTGAGTATCTGCATTGTAATGTATTGTAATATATGTAGCTTTCTTTTTAAAATTTCCTAAGGTCAATTTAAAATAGCTGAACTGACCTCAACAGTCAAAATTCGTGATTGTATTCATGACATTGATGTTGCACTGTATAGAGAGAACTTCATGGATCTGAATGTGTGCTATAAACACTTAGATTAGAAAATGTCCACATGACACTGTTGATTATGCACTCGCCTTTTCAGCTCTACAGTAACAGTATTTATATATTTTTATGAAATGCAATGTTTGTTTTGTCCGTAATATTTCTTTATAATAAACAAAGTTAAAAACTGATAATGTGACTTACCCTGGAATTGGAATGGCCTTCTCCCACCGGTAGCGCATCTCTTCGGTGAACTCGTACCACACATGAGCTGCACCAGGAGTGGAGCGACTGCTGTTGTACATGAGAGGAAGAAGCAGAGCCAAGCGCCACACCAGACTGTCAGGAGGCGCAGACTTGACAATATGATTGCGCTGAAAAAAGTAAAGGCAAATAACACTAATTTAAATGACTGGGACACATTTTCATTGATGAACAAAGAAGGAAACACTTACTTGGTTCTCTTTAGATGGACTTGAAAGTTTGCCTGTCTCAAATGATGGGTATGGATAAGGCACTGTTGTGGACTTCAAACGGAACAAGAAAAAGATGTTAGTCAGTGACAGTCATTTCACTTCACTTTTTACCTCATCAAATCACACAAAGTGAACTCACCGGATCTGTGACAGCATCTGGGAAGAGGTAGTACAGAATATCTTTCAGGCTTGATTCAGGAATGGCTCCCTGTTTGTTCCTTTGTCTATTTATGACTGAAGGGTTCCCAGTGATTACTTTGTCAAGAACCTTTGAAAAAGTTGGTACTTTGGACTCTGTGAGAGCGTCTAAGGAATTGCCAAACTTGGGATTTCGGGGACAATCTACAATGACTGGATCCGGAAGACAGGGAAGATTAGTAAACAAACTTCCAAGATCAATTATTGGCAAAGGCAGCGACACCATACAGTACTTACAGGGAGCCAAAGGCTCTGAAGACATTTTGCAAAGACTCGCAAGTAATTGGGATAGTTGAGGACCTTTTGCATTTTTTGCAAGTTCGATTTGCATCGACCACAAATGAGCCTGCATTGGTTCCAAATCAGAATAGCTTTGGCTATCGACGACCATTTGATCATTGAGCTGAGGCCATGTTGCTAGGAGATGCAATTTGCTGTAAGAACATAAGTTAATGTTATTGTTTGTCTTTATTTTACTTCTGGTATGAATTTCCAGACTATAGCAATACACTTACCTTATAGGATCGGAGCCTGTACCAAACGGAACCATTGACACAGAAGTAGCTAAATCAGTAGGGATGGAAGTTTTCCAAGGACTAAGCATTCTTAAAGTGTAAGTCAGACGAACTGCAATATTGATGGGGGGTGGCTGCTGACCTCTGCTAATTTTAGATTTAAAAGTATCAAGCAAACCTGAAATATAGAATTTTTGTTGACGGAAATACCATGAAGAAACATTTAATTTGGTAAATGTGTGTATTTGACCAGTACCTGTGAGGTATTTACAGTGTTGAGGGGTGCGTTCAAGGTGAACCATTTCATAATCCGCACTCAGCTCTTTGCCAAGGCAGGAGCCAAGATAGAAGTGCTGCCATAGTTCAAGGATTTGAACAAACGCAGGGATTTCACTAGAAAGATGAAAAAAATGTAACACATGTAGCTTGTTTTCATTTCAAATCAAATCTCAAATCTAATGACAAATTGAAAAAAAATTTACCATCCTGTAGCATGGAGGGCCATTGTAAGAGAGCTAAGAAGTATTTTTGCTTGAGTTTCTGACGTTATATTCCTGACATCACTTTTTAGCAAAAGAAAGTCTCTGATACCATAGAATTGAGCAATTCTGGGACAGCTAGCAACCTTAAACACACAGAAGAGAGACAGTAATTCTATAAGATTAAAAATCCACTCAGAAAGATTTCATTTTCACAAAAGTCAATGTAAATTTGGCATGAAATACTTACAGTTACGAAATCTCCGGATGTTGACATCATGTCCACCAGGCACTGAAGTTGAGGAACATTCGCTGACGGATTATCCGGTTCAGGCTCTTCGCTTGAAATGATCGAGGTGTCCTTCAAGCTCCATGATGTTAAGGAAAATTTCTCGCCTAAACATAACAAAGAAATCATAAGTAAACGAAGATGTAACAGCAAACGACTCGTAAACTTTCCAACAAGACATGGACGTTTCTTGATACACCACTATTATGACAGTTCATTCAGGACGTAATAGTGGATTTATTTTAATCTTTCATATGAATATAATCAACAATCGAAACAGGGAAAGAGTCCATTTCTTTGTTTGGAAAGTGGACACAGGGTAACATAACCTCCAGTGTAAGAAGCATAACCTCCCACGGCCACCACGACATTTAAGGCAACCGTTCATTACGATGACATAAGAAGCACAAGAAACACATAAACGAAAACATGCCTTCGAAATGAATTTCTTCCGTCTTTGTGGTCCATTCGCCATCGAGATCGCCCTTCTTGAGAGGCAGTCTTGTTTTCGGTTGGTTTAACTTCCAGTCGACAACTATTTTCTCAATACGATCAACGAACTCCTCCCAAGCCGATGCTGTAGTAAAATCCTGGTGGTAGACATCGGGGTCATCGACTTCCAAGTTCATTTTTCACTAAATTTCGTCCCCAGATCGGGGTTTGACAGCTGTTGTCTGTTGCTTTTATGGTCTGCTAGCTTGTTTACAACGGAGTGCAGCGCTACCAACATAACATTTCCGTCGTCTCACCACCGAAAGAAAGCCGTTTCCCATTCAGTACGCCGAACATTGTTATGAGTGGAATGGAATTAGTTTAAAATGCTCATTTTGAATAAAGCAGTGAACAATTATCGACGGGAGCGGGTAGTCTGGCTCAAATTGAACGGGGAGAAAAGGGAAGGGGGAAGTACCACCAGCGCCCCGCGATAGCAACAGGGCCAACAGGGCCCATTATTAGGCTGGTTTTCTTTCGTGGCCTCGCCGTCGACCATTTCTTAACAGCACTGCGGCCATGAATTTTCTCCGCGGCAGCCGTCGCCACAAAAACATAGTGTAATGTCTTCGCCGACGTCCGCACCCACCGCAGGAACAACAACAAGCAGAGAAGCGTTTTGACTTTTTCCGACGCAAACGACGAGATAACAGGTACACGCGGAACCATGATCACGAAGGCGGAGGTGGCGGTTTCCGCGGGAAAGTCGCGTGACGGTGACGTCATTGGATTCCCCCCAGGCGGCAACATGTCGCACCTGCACTCCTTCGAGAGCATCGCCAACCTGATGCACGACCTGGAGATGGAGCGCCTCAAGCGGCCCAAGCGGCCGCACCTGCAGCAGTGCGCGTGGTTCGAGAAGCCACCCGTCGTCTTCTCGTGAGTACCTCAACGCACCGCGGCACCGCCGGGCCGCCAGGCCGACCTCCAGGCCGGACAGCCTGGGGTAAATTTACCACCACACGCCCCCCGTCGTGCGGAGTAACATGTAGGGAAGAATACCCTCTCTCTCTGCCCTTCGGCCTTACGGTGTCGACGGGTAGCATGACGTCGACCTTGATCAGCCACCGCGCATCCGGCAGCCCCGGCAGCTGACTGACTCCGACCAGAGTCGCGCTGTCTCTCTCGCACTCACGGGGCACCCCGTAGGGGTGCGAGAGAGACAGAGCATCAGCCGGCTCAAGTGGGTATTGACAGCCCCGTGCCACACCCCCTCCGTATGTGAGGCAGCGGGTTGAGTCCGAAGACTGCCCGCGTCTGTCTCTCTCGCACCGCCACGGAGCGCCCCGTGGGTGCGAGTGAGGCAGAGCGACGAGGCGGCCCTCGGACTCGGCCTGCAGCAGGGCCCGGGACGGCGGCCTGCAGCCCCAGGGCCCCAGGCCAGTCGATCTCCGGCGTCGCCCTGCTCGACAGTCTCCACACTTTATGTGTGCGGCAGCCCCTCCAGCCAGTGTAGCAGCTGGCACTACTCCGCGACACGAACGCGACGGGCGACGAGGATAGAAAAACGGGAAAACGCCGGCCGTAAGGTGCGCGGGGTGACGGGCCGGGTGACGCGCGGCGGCTTGTCTCGTCACGCGCGTGACGGAGTGACACGGCGACAGCGTGACGCTCATAAGCCGCCGCAATCGCCTGTGGTGTTGTTGTGGGTTCGAATACTGACCCAGGTGTATTTTTGTTTTTGTTTTTACCGTGCTTCTCGTAGCTGTTAAGCGGCATTATTGGTCGTTCATTTAGCACTCTAATTCTAATTTCATCGCAATTTTTCTGCCACGCGCTATTTTTTGGATGCCCGTAGTTTTTGTTGACTGTGTGAAATCATTTCTGACGAAAAGTGTGAGGGAAGTTTCACAGTCTGAATATCGATACCTCTTGAAAGCAGGGGTCACTTGTGGGGTTGTGGGGCCGCGGGGCCGCGGGGCCGTGGGGCTGTGGGGCGTGGGGGCGTGGAGGCGTACACTTTGTTCGTGCGTTGTGGTGCGCACTGGTTCACGCAACCACGCCACCTCGCCGCCAGCCATCCATCTCCCGCTAACAACGAGCAACCCGCGAGCGTGTCTGGGGGATGTCGGCCCGACAGGCAGGCAGGCCAGACAAATTAGGTGGCGGCCTTCTTGTTGTCCGTCACTAGCCGCGGATCGATTAAATCAAAAGTCTCAGTTTGAAACAAAATCGCGAGCCCCTGTGGAGGGGCGAGTTTTAATGTTCGGTTTCGCTTAAGCAGGGGCAAGACAGGGCATCATGGACTCGCGGAAGGTGGACAACCTGTGGGCGACGCTGGACCTGCTCGTGGGCCCGGACAAGAAGCGCACGTCCAAGGACATCCTGGAGGACGTGGACGAGTGGCTGGACATGGTCCGCGCGCGCATCGCGGGCGCGCGCGCCGAGGTGGCGGGCGAGGGAGCGGCGGCTGCGGCGGCCGCGGCCGCGGCGTCGTCCGGGGGCGGGGGCGTCGTCGGCGAGGTCGGCGGGGGCGGCCGCGGGGCGGCGGGCGGGGGCCGCGGGGGGCTGTGGGGCCGCGGCATCCGCGGGGTGTTGGCGCCGGCGCCTCAAGACAGCCCGGTGAGACGAGCCGCCTCCGCGTCGGCCGCCTCGGCCGCCGCCAGGGAGGCGCCCGCCGGCCAGACCGCCGCCGCGCGCGCCCTGAGCGCCAGGGCGGCCAGCACCGGCATGGCGGCCATGGCGGCCTACTTCGAGGACAACGAGTCCGAAAGCGACAACAACAACGCCAACCTGAAGCACTCCAGGCGCGCGTCCGCCGCCGGCAGCAAGGGCCGCCGCAAGAGCAAGGACCCGGGCGACATGACGCAGATGCTCATCTGCAGGTCAGACCCTTCAACCGCCCACAAACCACGTAGTCACTGCAGGACACGTCCGCGAGGACACGCACCGCACAAGGCGTAGCTGGAACCCATTGTCTCCTCGCACCCAGCACCAATGCTCCAAAAAAGGCACCTGCGAAGTGCCAGTCTTGTGCACCGTCATCGCAGGCGTCGCGCGATCGCACCAATATGACTCATAACAGAGCGTGCCTCGTGACTGACAGGGAGAACGTCTCAGCAATTTTATGCCCTCTCCCTCTCGCCGAGCACTTGACGCCCCCCCCCCCCCCACTACCAGCGAAAACACAAGCTAATTAATGCCCGGAAAGGCAGCCCCTCTCCCTCAAAGTCCGCCCGGGGGGCAGGCGAGGCAGGCAACCCTTCCTTGCCCTTTGCTCCGACTTTGTTTATTTTCTGTTTTCTTGCCAGCTTGACGTCAGGCGCGCCTTTGGCAGCTCTCCTGTTTTTGACGCGCTCTGCAGATGCTTTCCTTCGGGCCCGTTCGGCCCCTTGGCCTTTCCATTTCGTCCCCTGGTGCATCCGCATGGTCTGCATGGCGAGGGTCGTGGTGGTCGTGGCGTGGCGGAGGTCAAAGTCAGCGTCTGGCCTCGGCCGTGGCCGCCGTGTCGAACCGTCACTCTTCGTTCTTCGTGGAGGCCGGGAACCGAACCGTACCCGCGCGGGGAGGCCGCCAGGTTGGCGGTGCGGGACTCGAAGCAGGGCCTATCCACTAGAGCGTCTCTGTCTCTCTCGCGCCTCCACGCCAACGCCCTGTGAGTGCGAGAGAGACACAGCGACGAGTCAGTCAGTCGATCGGAGGAGCTGTCAGGGTGTTGCATGCCGCCGGTTCGGTGACGGACGGCAGTATTGAGCAGCTGGATCTAGATGTGCACAGTGTGGTGCCGAGCACTGCCCTGCCGCAACCCGGTACGCAAATACGCAGCTCTGTTAGCCGAGAGGTTAGAGACGTAGCGCCCTATCAGCAGGGACCAGGGTTCGACTACTAGGATCTCGAATTTTTTTTTCCGGCTGGCTGTGCAGTGGGGGCGGTTCGAGGCCATTAGAGCGGAGCCGTGTGCAATAAACCCACATGTCGGAGGTTCAACTCCTCACAAATATTTATTTAATTTTACTGCCGCACCCAGTGCGGTTCGAACCCGTGATATCAGCCAGCCTCCACCAAGAGCCGTGGTGGTCTAGGGAGTAGAGGCGTCGGTTTCCAGTGCTAGGGTCGGCGGTTCGACTCCCCCAACTTCTTGCGAAATTTTGACCGGGTCGGTCGAGTCCTGTTGCGTCAAGAACCCACCTCACGCCGATCCCCCCATCATGGGCCGTGGTGGCCGAGAGCGTAAAGTCGTGTGATCCCGATGCCGGGGTCCAGGGATCGAATCCCATCATTTCATTACATTTTTCGACCGCCTTCCTCCCAGTGCAACTCAAACCCGTCGTCCAACACGCTGCCAGACGTACAAGCGTGATAGCGTAGTGGTCAGAGTCACATTCACCTGGCCACTCCGCTGTGGGTGTCTAAAAAGCAATCCGCTTCGGCGGGTTGGCCTCGGCACTGGAGCGATGGAGTATTTGATCCATCAATCCAGACCATCCGGTGTGTGGTTGCGGGTGGTGCCTCCTTGACTCGTCGGGGAGGCGATGATAAGTCCTTTGAAGCTGGCCTAAAACGCTGTATGTTCGGTACGGGAGCGCCGGACAGTGGGGGTACCATGGGGTACACAACCAACCCTACGAAAACAAGAAGCTCCCACCAAACCTCTTCTCTGTCTGAGTCTCTCTCTGTCTCTCTGTCGTCTCACTCTACGTCCCGCCCCTCAAAGAGCTTCGTACTGGGTGCTCTCACCCAGCTGCCTGAGCTTTGGGGTCCTACTGGGTCCCCCGGCGAACGCTTGGGTCGCTGACGGGATTAACCCCAGGTACCTGATAGCACCGGTTCCCATCCCGAACACCGAAGTAAAGCAGGAGGCCTCCCCATTAAGACTGGGGAGGGGGTGTAGAGTTCAAATTTTTTTCCTTTCCCTTTCAAATTTCTTGGTTAATACTCGTTTGGTTTTCTTATACGGGGTAGTATGCGGACCTTGGACGAGCGGGGCGCCATTTTGCAGGGTCCGCTGGGCTGGCCACCCGTTTCCAGGACTGTCCTGGTCCAAAGCGTCCGTTTCTTTTAGGACAGTCCTGGAAACGGGTGTCCGGCTCTACGCGAACCATGTTCCAGACCGCCCAAAACACGATATCTTTCCCCCGCTGGCGAGCGTGCTGGAGTATTCACCCCTTGTCGATACCCCGTTCTCCGCGGCGGCGATACCCCGCCCCCTGTTGCACCGCCGGCCACACAGAGGGCGCGGGTCGCGGGTCGCGGCCGCGGCAAGGGCACCAAGTCAACTCCCTCGCTCCTAGAGGCCCTGGGCCGGGCCCCGGGCCGGGCTCGCCGGGCTAGCCTGGGGCCTGCACTGGGAAAAATGCTGTCGGATGTGGATCGAAGCATCGCATCAACTTATCCGCAACCAATCCGCTAAGTGAGCTGGCGGGCGTGTGCGTATGTGTGTGTGTGAGTATGCTAGTGGAGGGTAGGGGGAGAGCGACGTAGTTGAACCCGAAAGACCCCGATAAAAATGTCAACTCCGGCGTGCAGTCCAAATTTCTGAGTGCGAGTCGGATGATGACCCAAACCGTCCGGGGCGCTTCACCCGCCCTTGCCCGTGAAGGCCGTGGACGCCGTGAACCCTGAACCGAAATAGGCGCGATGGCGGGGAGGAGGGCGGCGACACTGTCATCGGCGAGGTGACAGGCCGCCTCATGCCCGCTGGCAGGCGGGGCGGGGCGGGGCGGGGCGAGGCTTGCATCTCTATCCGGTACGGAAAAAGGCATGCATCCCTGGCGGCTCGAAGGCGTGAAGGCCAAGGGCGACACCTTCCAAGCCGTCGTCGCCGTCGTCAGAAAGGCGCAGTCTCTCGTCCCCGGGGACTCGCGCAGCACGGGGAGGGTCTCCAGGGCGTCCGGCAGCCCTCTCTGTCCGCCCCTCCGATGGCCCATGGACGACCAGCAGGCGTTCCAGCGCTTCGAGAAGGACATGATGGTGGTGCGCGGCCGGCCCACCGCGTCCGGGGTGCACCTGCTGGAGCCGTGGTGCATGATGTGCCAGCCCAGGGTGCCGGCCGCCTGCTGGACCGAGTCCAGGTGAGCCCCGCGCCGCGCCGTCAGTGTTGCCACCACGCCCCGCTCATCTAGGTCACGGCGTCTGCGGCCTGCGCGGCGCGCACGTGCGCGACGAGGGCCTGCCAGCAAAACGAAAAGGGCGAAACGCACGTAGAAAAGCCGGCCGGGCCGGGATTTGAACCCGGGGGCACGCACTTGGCGGGCTAACCGCTTGTTGCCCGCGCGCAGCCCCGCGCCCCCCGTGCAGCTAAGCCACTCCGCGTTGTTCCGAGTTGGCGAATTGGCTGCGGGTGCAATATGCAATATGCTGAGGGCGGGGCGGGGCTGCGCGGGGCGTGTGGGGCATAACGCGAATGGTTTGACCCAGTTCCCGCGCTGCAGGGGGCTACAGGGGCTGCAGGGGCCTATTGGATGGCGCACTGCATGGCCACGACGCTGGAAAACCTCCGTCATGTGAGCAGTGCAAAATGGAGGTCCAAAGACCACCCCCCGGTAGAGGCAGTGATTAGCCGCCTTGGATTGGACGCAGTGACCACCAAAGCCCGCCAGTCTCAATGACTTCTCTCTTTCCTCGTTGGCAACGAACAGAACAAGCGGCGATCGAGTGCACCTCGAAATGAGTTATGCATAATTGAACGAATGCATGCAAGCGTGAGCTATGAGTGAATATAATTGAAGACTGAGAGGTGAGGGTGGGCCTTTCACCGCCCCCGGCTCCGGAGGAACAATGCCCGGAGTGCAGGCCGGTCCCGAACAGGCCGCTCTGTCTCTCTCGCACTCATGGGGCGTTGCGTGGAGGAGCGAGAGAGACAGAGCGACGAGCGCCGTTCGAAAGCAGCCTGCAGGCGGAGCGGGCGTAGGGTGTGTATAATTTACTCGCCGAAGTCCCCCAACTAGCTCCGCACCCTCTTTGTTGGCAATTTGCAGGCCTCGGGCTTCGGGCTTCGGGCTCCGGGCTTCGGGCTTCGGGCTTCGGGCTTCGGGCTTCGGGCTCCGGGCTTCGGGATTCGGGCTTCGGGCTTCGGGCTTCGGGCTCCGGGCTTCGGGGTTCGAAAGGCGTGCCACGATGTAGAAAATATAAAGTGTATAAAATAAATCGTGGGCGTGGACCTCAACAGGCGCTTCGGATCACTGTCGCCAGTCTGTCTCTCTCGCACTCACGGGGCGTGCCGCACAGGTGCGAGAGAGACCGATCGAAATGAGGCTACAGGCGCCTCGCTTCTTCGCCAGCCCGGCCCGCCACCCCCACCGCGGCGCCCCCGGCAGAGGTCACCCTCTCCGTCGCTCTGGAGCGGAACCGAGCGAGACCCGGAGACGAGATTGCCGGCGGCGTGCGGTACTCGAACCCGGTCCCGCGCGGTGTAAGGCGATGCTTGGCGGCGACGCTCCCAGTGTCGTGGCGGCAGGGCGCCGAGCGGGGAGGGCGCCAGACCCGGCGGCACTGTAATTCCCTTCCCACGAAAGTGTAACAACTCGCAAGACTCGGCCCAGTACTTGGTGGTCGTACGTTTTTCCAGGTTCCAGGTTTACTGCCTTTGGCGGCCTTTGCCCTCGTTCCTCGTTCCGCGGCGCGCTGCCCTTGAGGCTCGGGGCCGGAACCGGCGGAGCCATCAGTCGTGGGAAGCACATAAACTGTCCTCGCGCGAGGCTAGGCGGCGTGCCGTCGATGCGGTCCCGGGGCGGGGCGGGGCGGGGCGGGGCGTGGCACGCCCGTCGAGACAAAACGCCGCCCCGCCCCGCCCCCGCGCAGCGCGGTGCCGTTTGATGGATTACAATGGCTGCGGCTGGCGGGACTCGCGACGTACCTCCGATGGGGACGACGACCCCCGCAGCACCGCGAAAACAAATTCCGCCATTCGCCTGCAGGATGCCTCCGAGCCGCTCTGTCTCCCTCCTACTCTGTAAGGGAGACAGAGACGGAGCGACGCAAGCGAATCAGCCTGATGCTCGCGTCGCCGTGACTGTCGCGCGGCCAAGCGGCGGTGGCAGGGGCGGCAGCCACGACGACGACAGCTTGCATGTCGACGGCGACCTGTTATGGCCGCCGCCGTGCCTCGCGCCGGGGCTGGGCCGCCCTGGCCGCCCTGGCCGCCCTGGGCGCGGGGCTCGGGGACCGCTGCGTCGCGGTCGTAAATTGAGCGGGGGTCGTGTAGCCGTCGCGGCGGCACGGCGAGCTGCCGCGCGGGTTAGGTTAGGTTGCGGGGTGCCTTGGCGCCCCCACCGCCGCGACGCCGACGGGGCCTCGGCATTGGAGCCATCTTTGAAAGTCATCTCTGCGAAACGGCATCGACTTCTTTCTCCGCTTCGACCACACCGTTCTAGCCGACCCTGGCTCGCGGGCAGATCGCCGAAGTTGGCGTCGGACTGAGCCGTTCGACGGCGGCGACATGTTTCCCGCTGCATCGGCGGCGACGTGGAGGGCTGGAGGCCGCGGAGGCGAGAGCGGCGCTCGTGCGCCTACGCCTCCAAGATAAGAGTGATGTGGGACTGGCGCATTTATCGACGCCAGGCATGCGAAATACTTGGCGACGGCGCGCGTCGCTAAACGTGCCCGTCCCCCGGCAGGCCGATGCCGAATAGTGGCATCGTCGCTCTGTCTCTCTCGCTCTTTGGCTTGCCCCGCGGGTGCGAGTGAGACAGACTGCTAGGGGTTCCCGCGCCCCTCGAGCGAACCGCATCGCTAACTACTCGCCTTCCCAGCAGAACAACAACGGGTCGGACGGGAAATCTGGGCCACTAACTGTCACACTGTTTGGCGTGTCACTCTACGCGCGGGGTGGGGGACTTCCCCTGGCTCAGCACCATAATGGCGGGGAAGAGGCTCGACGTTTTGAATGAGGGAATGAGGGGGCGGGGGGTACCGGGTCAAGGAACGCGGCACGCTGTTTTGGGGTGGGGTGGGGAGGGGGTCGCTAGGCCGAGCGAGCATACACGCCGATAGCGCGCGCTGCCGCCTCGCCCCGCCTCGCCCCGCCTCGCCCCGCCTCGCCCCGCCTCGCCCCGCCAGGCCGCCACCGCACGTTCTCATGTCGCTGCAGCCAGTCAGCCACAACGGCGGCGTGTTCCTTCCCCTATTCCGGCTCGCTTCCTTTGCCCCTACTTACAGTTCCGCCCCGCCCGCCCCGCCCCGCCCCGCCTCGCCCCCACTTGTGCATGGTCGGGTTGGTCGGGGTCGGTGCTCTGCCCCGCTGCGCCCCGCCGAGCCCCGGGGCCCGGGCCGCCCTGTCCGCGTGGTGGCGCAGACCGCGCAGGCCGCCGTAGTGCCGCTTCGTTACCCACACCTGGCGGATGGCCCCGGTGCCCCTCAGCCCCTCCCCGTCGACCGCGACCCTAATTACCCGCAACGCCGTTTTAATAAAGGCGTTTTGTCGCGTTTTGTTTTGCGAGTTTGCTTTTTGCGCGGCGCCGCGTGGTCAGCGCGTACGTCGCGGTGCGAGGCGCGCTGCGGCGTGGGCGGCCGCCACACCCTCGCGTCGTCACCGCGCTAATTTGCCTCGTTTTTTGGCGGGGAAAAAAGTCGCACGCTAATTGAAAGCGGGGCTCGTTGGCCCGTGGGCCGATCCGGCGTAGGTGGAGGTGGACGCCGAGCGCGCCGAGCGCGCCGAGGACGCCATGAAGTGGAGGACGAGGCCGCTGTTGTGGCGGCGGCCGAGGCCGCGCCGGCTGCTGAGGACCATCATCCTGCGCAATCCGTCCTGAAGGACGCCGCCGCTCCAGTGCTGTGACTGCGGCCGTGGTTCGCGCCGTGCCCGAGGTCGTGTCCGAGGCCGTGTCCGAGGTCCAGTTTCGCATCCCGCGCGCTTTCTGCAACTTCGCCGCGATGGGCGCCGGCGACCTGATCGTGGTCCCCGAGACGGCCACCATCTCCGAGGCCGCCGCGCTGCTGTGCCGCGGCCTGGAGGAGAAGCAGGAGCGGCTGTCGCGGGGCAGCTCCCAGGACGTCATCGCCGCCCTCACCGGCCAGGCCGCGGCGCCGGCCACGCCGCAGGACGACGCCGACAACGGGTCCTCGTCGTCCACCGAGGCCAGCAGCAGCGCCGAGTCCGAGGCCGATGCGGCGGCCACCCTCACGCGCTGGGAGGACTGGTTCACCCTTGCCAGGTACACCGCCCGCGGGGTAGGCACCCCAAGTCACCGCGGCACGCGCGCGTCGGGGCCGTCGGGGCGCCCCGTCAGCTGTCAGCCTGTCTGCTGTCTGGCGGTTCGCCTCGGTTCACCACACCCTCGGCCTCGCCCCGTGTGGTGCCTGCGCCCCGCCAGCGCCCCGCCAGTGCAGCGCAACCACAGGCGGCCAATCAGGTTCCCATGCGAGCCGTGGGTGCGGTGTGCGCGGCCCCCAAGTTGTTCCTGGAAATTCAAGTGGTTCATGTTATCGTGTGCACCCGAATCTGACTTTGACGCGCGCGCTATTTTTAAGCTCCGCTACCGGACTCCGTGCCGCTCGCTCGGCGTGCGAACGGAGCAAACTCTCGACAAACAGCGTAGGCAGACACAGAGAGCAACCCAACGCCCGGAAACGAACGTACCGCCACTCTCTTTGCTTCCGGGTTCCATAACTTCCGCGTCTTTTCCCGAGGGACTTCGGGTGTTTCCGGACACTAAGCCGGCCGAGCCTCGATACGACGATACGTCAGCCTGTCATACACCTGCCATTGCGAGGCGCCTACCCACGCCCCGCCCCACCCCGCCCGACTCGCCATGACCCGAATCTTTCACGGCGTGTTTCATGATCCAATCCGCCTGCCGCCCGGCTCGGTGCTCGGCTCGGCTCGGCTCGGCATGTCCGCTTAGCCTCACGCCGCTGCCTCACTTTTTCATCATTTCACGCCACGGTCTCGCCATCACCCTACACAGCGTGATGACGAACCGGCATCATCGGTCTGTCTGTCTCTCTCGCACTCGCAGCTTTGTGCATCGGCGTGCGAGAGAGACTGCTGCTGCAGACACGTCGCGGTGATCAAGGCGACGCAGTGGCACTCCTTGATGAAGGCACGGCGGCCGGGCCGGCCCGAGGCTGCTTGCGCGTCCGCTCACTTTGCCACGCCGCCATTGAATTGTTTTCGGTGATGGAAAGTTTGCCCTGCCGGAGGTAATTGAAACGCTGTGAGACCGTCGAGACGCGCTGACGCCGCGCGCCGCGCTCAAAGCCCCCGGCCGGCCGAAGAAGGCGACGATGAAGGGGGGGGGGGGGGGGGAATTAGCGCGCTAAGTCGAAGAGATTACTAATAGGTGCGGTGTATAAAGGGGCCGCCTTCGCCGCCTTCGCCAGTCACGCCGCGACGTAACGCCCCACTAAACAGGCAAATGACGTCGTTCACCCTCCACGCCTCGCGCCGTGCCTCGCGCCGTGCAGTCGCGCAAATCTTTGACACGCGCACCAACAGCACGGCCGTCGTCGCCGCATCTCTCTCTCTCTTTACCACCGCCTTCCGGCGTTTCCATAAAGGTGAGAGAGAGAGAGAGAGAGAGAGAGAGAGAGAGAGAGAGAGAGAGAGAGAGAGAGAGAGAGAGAGAGAGAGAGAGAGAGAGAGAGAGAGAGAACGCGAAACGCGATTTGTTTACACCAACTTTCAGCTGAATCGACGTGTCGGCGCGTGGCGCGGGGTGGGGGTGGGGGTGGGGCGATTCGAGTATGTGGGCGGGCTGCGCACCGGGTGGTACGTACTGCGTAGCCGCTAGAATAAAAAAGGAAGTTAAAAATCAAGCGTCCCGCGCTGCGAGAATTTTCTGCTTTCTGCTCATCGCTTGAGCGAACGCCTGCCCGCGAATCAGAACCGAACGTTTATTGGAACGCGTGTGCGGGTTGAGTTTGAATACTCGGCCAGCCAATGCGCTGGGAAGAATAGTCTCGGGGAAGGGAGGGGGAAGGGGGGGAGGGGAGGGGGTAGGAAAACGTGGGCAGAGGGGATTGCAGGGCGGTCGGGGGATAGTACAAGGCGAAGGGTGGCGGGGGGTCGTGAAAAGAATGTGCTGCCATGCTTGCGAGGGGAGGGGAGGGGCAGGCGGAGGAGGGGGTCGAAACAACAAGGGTAATAAGGACCGACGCAGACAACACACACACACACACACACACACACAAAAGAGGGAGGGAGGGAGGGGGTATTCCAGGAAGCTGATGAGGTGCGTGACAACGGTGGAGCGAGACGACGGCGAAGAAGGGTGGGGGAGGGGGGAGCAGGCCCTGGACAGAACTGCGGCGGCGGTTCAAGGGGCTGGCTGCTGCCTGCATGGAACGCCTGTGATTCGCTGGGTAGGCAACCCGTGGAACGTGCCTGTGGACGGGTCTGCCTATCCTCCGTTTCACAGGCGCTCCGAGCTGCAGGCTCATCAAAATAAAACTTAAATCGTAAAGTCGCTTTAAGCGGTCCAATATGGGCGACCGCGGCCTCCGCAGAAGATTGACGACTCCGAAGCGGAGAGGTGTTTCACCCCGGTGACCTGCACGACCTGCACACGAGGGTTCTTAAGCCTCGAGTACATCGTTGACCTTGGTCGGGGTGCACGCCGCCACGCCGCGCCGCAGCAGCAGGTTGTTGGGGGGCGGACGCGGGCCGAGGGGGCGGGGGCGGCGGGGGCGGGGACGGTTTCTGAGCAGCAGGCGGCACGGTTTTCCCCTGCAAAATAACGTGTCAGTCTCGGCTGGCATGGCGGGCGCCAAGGCTGGCGCCGGGGCCGCCGGCCCCCGGGGCCCTCATCGCCGTGATCCTCGGCGGCATGTCGCCGCCAGGGGGTGCCCGCCGACGCGCGCAGGAAGCCGTCAAGGAGGCCGCGGCCCGAAGGGGCCCAGGGGGAGCCACGGGCGTGCGCGCGGCCGGCACGCCGCCGTCAGCGCCGAGGGCGACGGGTGAGATTAGGCCCCGTGTGTGTGTGTGTGTGTGTGTGTGTGTGTGTGTGTGTGTATGTGTGGGTGTGTGTGTGTGTGTGTGCGTGTGTGTGCGGCACGTCAGACAGAGACGTACTGACCCTCAGGGATGATGTGCGCTCGCGAGACGCTGAAGAATACGGGGTGAGATAATCTTCTTGGTGTGTGCGCATGTGTGTGTTTTTTTGTGTGCGTGTGAGTGTGTGTTGTTACTTGCTGTCTTGTAGAGAAAGCGAAGGTGGGAGCAAACATTCTTGCTCGAGCTGGCGATAGCAGAGCTGCATAGTGAATCCGCATTTAAAAGAGATTGATTTTTCTTAATAACGTGACTTTAATTTGAATGACTGCGCACCCACGCGTTCGAACTGTCCTCCCCTTTCGATCTGTGTCGCCCTGTCGTCGTCGGCTTCCCTTGCCGCATGCCGAGGCTCTCCGAGGTCGGCGGGCGTAACCGTCTTGTAGTCTAGTGTGATGGTATCTGCGGCCGTGTCACATGGCGGGCCGGGCGCTGAGGCGAGGGGGCCGGGTGTACAGTGTACAGTCCACAGGCCCACTTACCCAACAGGCAGGCTAGGCCAACGTGACTGGACCCTGTGAATGGCCGCGCTGGAGTGGGCCAAGCTGGCCAGGGTGGCCCCGTGCGGACGGTCTGAGCTCTTCCAGACGAGGACGACGCAGTCAGCGGTCCCGATTTGAAACGTCCTTTCGGACTACGAAACGGCCCTTTACCCCCGGAAGAGACTTTTTTCCACCGACGAACGGCACGGAATGAAACGAGGGGGCTGTCGTTAAATGAAAGCTACGACTGCCGGAACAAAAAACAGGCAATAATTGGCCAGCCCAGCCCGGCCCAGCCATTCCGTCATGAAGGCGGCCATAAATTCGTCCTGCTGTCAGGCGGGACAGCTGCCGCGCTGTCTGCAGCTGCCGGCGGACGGATTCCGAGAGATCCTCTGTCTCTCTCGCACTCATGAGGCGTCCCTTGTAGGCGCGAGAGAGACAACGCGACGACTCTCGGAACCCGTCTGCTGCTCTCTCACCCTCGTCGGCACGATGCAATTTGCTGCAATTTAGGCAGACAAGGCTGCACCGAGGAAGCGCGCGTCACCACTGCAATGGATTTATCACTTTGCAGTGGGGTGCCGGCGCGCGTCCTAAAGTCGGCAGCGCGGTCTCGGCTCGCGTTTCGCTCGGAGGGACCGTCCATCTATCACATCGGGCTGGAAAAGTTTCGGCAGCGAGGGATGCAAGTTGTCACGCGGCCGAGTTTGGTGCGTGTCCTCAAATAAAAACCGTTTAAAACGGAGCGGGCGGCTGGTGACACGACGACCGACACGTCGCTAGGCGCCGCGCTCGAGGCCCGGGGTGCGTGGGGGGTGGGGGGGGGGGGGGGGGGGGGGGCGTCCCCCAGTCTCTCCAGGAACATCCCCGGGACACGCGAGGTGGCCGTCGTGCGGCGGCCGCGACGCTCTGCGCACGCCACCCCGTGCACGCACTCGACCTAGCGGGTGACGCTCCGGATTTCGGAACGGCTTCGTTCCTGGAAAAGCCCACCCTTCAACAGCCGACTCTGCTGATCGGTGGCCGACGCCTCACCTCCTAACCTTCGACCGCAGTGACCCACGTTCAACCATTCTTCGACTCCTCATCTTCTCTATTTGTTATAAATTATTTTTGAAGACAAGTTTTGCAGTGTGCGTGCCGTAAATTGACCCCGGTCGGCTTCATCGCCACGCTGCAGGAAGCGCTTTGACGCACTGCCGATCCCACGATACCCAGAAGCGGCCCCCGCTGCGCCGCCCCCGCCGTGACGAGCGTATACTACCGCCGCCCCGCCCCGCCCCGCCCCGCCCCGCCCCGCCCCGCCCCGCCCCCCCCGCCCCGCCCCGCTGCGAGCAAACACCCTGATTGCGAGCGAATCGTGTCATTAGCGCGGCGCGGTCGCATCGCGGGACTGTCGCCCCGCACGCGGTATGACGCGCCGAAGGAGCGTCTCTCTCCGTCTCTCCCTGTCTCTCTCGCACTCACGGGGCGCGCCGTCAGGCCGCGAGAGAGACGGCAACACTAAACCACGCAGCGCGGAGGAATTATACCGGTGTGCCTTTTCTCTCAGTTTCAGCCACCCCCATGTCATGTCCCGGCTGGAGCGGCTCATGGGCACCAACGTGGTGCGCATCACGGACCGGAAGTACATGCTGGAGCTGCAGCGACGCATCCGGGAGGACCACATCCGCAGCGTCCGGGAGCGGATCCGCGCCAGGGAGGTACGCCGTTCATGTTCAAGTTTTCAGAATTTCCAAAATTTCAAAAATTTCAAATTTTGAAATTGAAGAATTTTTTTTTTGCATAATTTTTGACACTTTTTCGTGTAACGTAATTTGAAGACTTAAGTGTAGTCTTAAAAAAATTCTGCATGATTTCGAAAATTTTTGTGTATTTTTTTTTAAGTTTTCAAGCGTGGTTTTCAAATTCTCAAACTCCATATACTACTGTTGAAAAACAACAACAACTTGTCATTTTATGAAAATAAATCACTCTTAGGGTGAGTGACCGCTGTAAAAGTGACGCTTTAAAAAAATCCCTGGCAGCGGCCGGTATTCGAACCGACGGAAGTCACTCATCACGTGGTAATCTGACGAATCAATCACAATCGCCCCCTGGCTGGTGCCTGGCGTGGGCGCAATCACACACCACTGTAAATCAGGGCCGACAAGCCGCCGGGCCCGGCGGCATCATCATCGGCCGGTACCGAGAAATGGCCCGCGTGGCTCGGTGCGATAACGCATTGGCTGCATTGGCTTTGTTTGCCGGGCCGAGCCATGGCCGAGCCCTCCGACAGCCTGTTGACGCTGACATTCGGGCCTTTGGGCACGCAGTGGGGGATTGGTTCGGTGGCCGGATACAAAAATTAAACACTTTGTAAAAAAAATTAAACTCTTTGTAAAAAAATTAAACTCTTTGTAAAAAAAATTAAACTCTTTGTAAAAAAAAATTAAACTCTTTGAAAAAAAATTAAACTCTTTGTAAAAAAAATTAACTTTCTTTGTAAAAAAAAGGTTTATTTTAGGCGATTTTGGGACTGTGCTGTTAGTGGCGCCCGTTTTGTTGCCTGTCCAGGTGGACGAGCTGGAGCGCGAGAAGAAGCTCATCCTGGACGGCCGCATGTCTCTGGACGAGGCGCCGCGAGAGCTCGTGGACCACCCCGTCTTCCAGATCTCACAGTTCATTAAGCAAATTCTCCTCGGAGGCAAGGTAACTGAGCAGTCGGAAATAAATATGTTTTTTGCATTTTTGTTTTTGCTGAAAGGGGACCTTGATGGCGCCAGCGCGGCGCCGAGAGTGTCCCTCTCTCTCACTCGCATTACCGGCGCAACTTTGCTCATCTGCGATACACAAAGCGGCAGAGCGGCCCAAGCGGCGGGGAAATTGAACTTTCCAACTGATCCACCTCCTCGGTCGGTAGCGACACTGGAAAACTGAAACGGAGTGCGGCACACTGGGAAGGGACGGCGGCACGCGGACCTACACCGATTCCGCCGCGGCAGAGCCTCAGAGCCTGGTGGGACTTTGTTGACCCGCTGGAGGACAGCCACATAAACATACCTTCCAAGGGACATCGAATTTGGGGCGGTTGGGGATCGGTTACCTCGAGCGGTGCTGCCACGGGCACGGGCCCCGCGGGCCACGGTACACTATCCGTCCTGCCCGCTGCGGGCATCTTTGAAAGCGTTATGGCCTTTTATACGAGCCCCGGGGGAGGCGGGGCGGGGGGACGCGCCTGCCCAGCGGCCGGCCCGGGGAGGGGGCGTCAGCCGGTGACGTCACCACGCATTAGTCCAGATAACTGTTATTGTTTTGGCGCGCAATTTCGCGCGGTGAAACAGGGCAGTAAAACGCGGTAAAATGGAAAGGGGGTCGGGACCTGCAGCCGCCCGCGCCCTCACCCCGCCCCTTGAAAGATTCCAGGGTTCCTGGCCGCGCCCAGGACCCACATCCAGCCCGAGCGACTGTGCGAAGTAAGTGTGCCGGGTCTCCCGGTCGCTCCCCACCTTCCCGAACCGGACCTGCAGGCGTTGCCAAGCAGACGGGCGCCCACTGTAAGTGACCCCCCCGCGCTGCCGACAGATGGCCTCCAATGTGTCGCGGAGCACGTCGTCGAGGGCCGCGCTGTCGCTGTCGCGCAGCTGCCTGGAGGAGGGCGCCGACCGCTCGCTCGCCACCCCGACCACGCTGGCGGCCGCGGCCAGCCGGCCCAGCTCCACCAACGTGTCGTCCAGGACGGGCACCCCGAGGACCAGCACGCCGAGGGACGCCTCTCCGAGGGACGAGTCCCCAAGAGGCTCCAAGGCCGCCGCGGACGCCGCGGACGCCGCCAAGCCCGAGGAGGCCGTGGAGGTGGCCGACGCCGAGGAGGCCCCGCAAGGCGAGCAGGCCGAGCAGGCCGAGCCCGTGGTGGAGGAAGCGGCGCCCTCGGCCGCGCCCTCCGCGCAGTCCAACAAGACTGTCTCCGTCAAGGAGGAGCCCGCCACGGTGAGCCTCGGCACTCCCTCACGCCACCGCACTGGTATAGTGACCCTGGCCTCACCGCCCGCTCTCGCCGCAGGACCTCCAGGACACGGACGCCGCCGGCGTGGTGGTGCACGTCGAGGACGCCGAGGACGACGTGGAGACGCTGTCGGGCATGTCGGCGTGCGACGCCGACGAGGACCTGGACCGCCAGGCCGACATCGAGCGCGGCTACATGTTCACGCAGGAGGACTTCGATCGCATCAAGTTCGAGGCAGAGAGCGTCAAGAAGATGTGGGAGCTGGAGGTAGTGCACTGGAGGGCCCTGCTGGCCCACTGTGGGGTCCGTGACACAAGTCGTTAGGGGGGCCGCCCTTACATTACAACTCCCCTCGAGACTCCCGTCTCATCGCGCAACTTGTTGTAACTGTGTGTTGCTGTGTCTTTGCAGACGGTGGACGAGCTCTACGCCCTGGCGGAGTCCATCGTCAGGGAGATGGTGGCGCAGGACGCCGCCCCCGCTGCCGCCCCCGCCGCCGCCCCCGCCGAGGATCGAACCGCGTCCGAGCCGAGCGGCTAAACGGGCGCGGCAAGTTATTAAACCGCACCCCCTTGCTGTACACCCCCGCGCCGCGAGTCAACACCGAACTGTTGTGAATAAAGAGTACTTTTGGAAACAAACGCTCGACGAAGGATTTTCAATCTTGCTGATGGGACTCCCTGGACAATTTCATTAGCAGTGGCGCTGCCGTGGGGACGGCGATCGACGAACGTGTCCGGGGGACGCGGCGCCATGCCATTCATCACTACTGTGGGTTTAATAGGTCACCGTCGACAGTACGGGGAAGGCAGCGGTCTCCAGGCGCAGGGCACGGCGTGGCGGCCGGCCCCGGGGGCTGTCCTGTCCACCTCGCCGAGGGCGTACTCCGCGTCCTGCGGGCCCCAGGGCGCGGCCCGGGGCGCAGCGCCGAGCACAGCAGGGCCCCACGGGGCGGGAAATAAACAAGCGAGGTGCGAAGCAGCGCAAAGCCAGCGGGATTTCACACCGAGCAGCACCACAAGTGGGCGAGGCAGCACGCCGGCCGGCCCACAGTGGGCCAGAAGACCGGTGGAGGCGGCCAGAATCCCGGACACGTTACGAGCTACAGAGTCGCCACATGAGACTCGAACCGAACGTGTGACCCCACCAATGGATTGCTCTCCGAACAAGGAATCCTTTAGTGGGGTCACACGTTTGATTTGAGTCCTGTTTAGCGACTCTGGAGCTCAAAACGCGTCTAGAATTTTGGCCGCCTCCACCGGTCTCCTGGTCCACTGTGCGGCCCGCCCGACCTGGGTGACCCCTTTCCGGGTCACCAGGCCGGGCACTACCGGCGTCCTGGATGCTGCGCTAGTCGGAGGAGGAGAGGAGAGTGGCGGAGCTGCAGCAGCGCGCGATATTGCAAGACCTGAGGAGGGCGGTCATCAGTCACTTTATGGAGTTGAACCTGCGCGGGGGAGGGGCGGGGGCTGCACGCTAAAGGGCACGAATTGGAAACTGGGGCAGTCCTGCATGCCTTACTTTGAGGTAGCGGCCATGGCGGGGCGGGGCGGCGCGGCGCAGGGCTGCCCTTTGACGTAGCCATTATATTCGCTCCGGCCGAGTAGTTTGCTGCCCCGCCAGTAAGGCGGGCCGGTGCCGCACATATGGCTGCAGCAGAACAACAAACAGTTCCACGCCGTGATTAGACAAGGCGCCACCGGCCAGGCCGTCACCAACCACATCAACCAACAGGGAAGGGCTTCATGTGCTTCGTCGCTCCGTCTCTCTCGCACACTGGCGGCGCGGCCCGCGAGTGCGAGAGAGACAGAGAGAGTCTGCGCGTGGGCCGCCGGCGCGGCATGGCCATGGGCACGGCGCTGGGCGACGCACCCGCGCGGCCCCGCCGTATTGTCAACATGTGTGTTCGACAAGTTACGACGAGCAAACACAACTTAGCACGGCGCCCTGCCGGCTGGCTTGCTGGCCGGGCCTACGAGCGCCAACTAAGGGCTGCGTGGCTGCGTCACGCCGGCGGGCCTCTGGAACCTGGAGCTGCCAGGAACCAGAAGCAGCCAAAGGTGGTCGGGATCATACGAGAATCCAACTCAGTGGACGCTGCGCGAAGTTTACTCATAGTTCATTCGGGTTTTTGACGAGGCTTTGTCCGAAAACGTCAATCTGCTTGTCGACTGGAGTCGAACGGCTGTGGGCGTGCGGCGCGGCGCGACTCTAACCCTTTCGGAGTGGGGAGGGGGGCCATAAACTAGCCCCTCTCCAATATTAACCGTTTTCCCTGAACACAAAGCCGCGATCGTTGCTGGCCGTGCGGTTGACTCAAGCTGTGCGCCAGTGCTGCCAACTTGGCGGCAGCAAAGCGTGGGAACAAATCGCCTCGCGCGCCGCCAGGAAAGCAAACCTGACAAAAAAAAAACTTTACTAGTAGGGAACAAGCGCCCCGGGCGCCGAGAATTCTGAATTTCACAGGAAGACACTCCGTCGGCCTGCTGCCTCGAACAGCAAGTGGAGCCTCCCGCTTTCCCATTCGCCCCTCGGGCGTTGGGGGTGGACGCCGTGGACGCGACGGGGTCCTCCAAGCTACAGGTCAAAGCCACACGGCAGTTTCATGGCCTTTGCACCGCCCTCCGAAAGGCGGCGGGGAGGGGGAGGGGAGGGTCACAAGTGACATTCATAAATTTCTCGCACAATATGACGTCCACCTTGGGCGCGCGCTCGGCTCCAGCAAAGGATTTTCCTGTTATTCTGCGAAGGAAAAAGTTGCCTGCCGCAGCCTTTGCAGACGCCCCCCCCCTCCCCACCGGAAGTGAACGTTACCCCTGGAGCGTTTCCGGTCTCCGGGAGGCACTGCCGCCGTCCCGGGGCAGCGAACGCAGTGAAACGACGCAACAAGTTGCAACGCCCCAGCAACTTTGGAAAGACCTTGTTTGCCTACCCCAATGGGGCAAAGGGTTGGGGCGGAGGTGCACACGTGCGTGAGTTTGCGTGCGTGCGTGTGTGTGTGTGCATTGATCTTCGAAAAAGGGTCCCCGCCTCCCGGCCTATCGCTTCAAGCAATCGCCGCGGCCCTTCGTCGCCGCAACGTCCCGGAGAGTGAAGTAACACGCTTTGTTCCCGGCCCCGCTCACCCACGTGCCTTTTTCATAAAGACCGCCATTACTACTCCTTTTCCGAGAAAGAGGCTGCGTCATTTTCGCGCGGCTCCGGCGCGTCGTAAGAGTTCACTTTGTTTTCATATCTTTTATAATGTAAGCTCGACCGAAAGGAGAGAGAAAAAAAAAGTTGATGAAAATTTCCCTCAGTGTCATATTATGGCTTCTCGGATTACCTCGGAATTTGTTCCGGGTTTTACTTCAGTCCGACCAACTACTGCAGTCGGTACGCGTGCGCGTCCACGCACGGCAACGGCTAAACAGAAAGTAGTGCAATGCTGCGGGAGGCGCTCGGCCACGCGTCTCGCCTACTGGCCATAACGCACAGCCACGCCTACGGGAGCGTCTCCAGCTTCGGAACCGCCTGCCTCGACAACAACAACAACAACAATACAGCAACACAAAAAAAGCACAACAAAAAGTGGTTATTCCTTCTCACCCCCGGCGTGCACCGCATAGAAACACAAGCCAGTCATTCGTATGAATTCCGAAGGCTGCTTCCTCTTTTCTCGCTTCCCTGCTCTCTGTCTTCTAGTGTGTGTGTGTGTGTGTTGGTGTGTAGGTGTGCGTCTGTGTGTGTGTGTTCGTGCGCGTCTGTGTGCGTTATCCCGGAATGCCTGTGCTGTCGCGGCGGAGGGTCGGCGGGTGCAAACAAGTGTCTGACAGGGAAGGGGGGTGTGGGGGAGCGCGGGGCGCGAGAAAGAGAAAGAGAATCAATGAATAGAAGAAGAAAGGATTTCCAGTGCTGCCGACGGCGGGGCGCTGCTAGGCGGGCGCGACGCGGCGGCACATCTCGACGATGTATACCTTTCAGCAGGGAGGCGCGCTTCGCGGGGGCGGAGGGGAGGGGAGGGGAAGAACATACGGACACGGCGCAACTTGTCGGGGCAAGTTTCGTAAGAAAGGTACAGAGCGAAGAGAATACACTCTCATGCAGGTGACTCTTTGAGCCACCCTCGACCAGTTATTTCAAACTACGTTGAAACTAAAAAGCGCGGTCAAAATAGCTGATGAGCAACAGTGACCTCTATCAGCCGTCAGGTCCCATCAGTAAGGTCAGGTGATCGACTCCCGGCATTTCCTGAGAATATTGTTTTTTTCGATCCTGAGGCCTTACAATGATGGTTTCATTTACAGTAGTAAACCACCATCACCTCACGCACACTGCCTCCCCTCCCCTCCCGCCCCTCCCCTCTCCGCGCCCCGGGTGGGGTGGAAGTGCCCCCTCCCCTCCCCTCCAGCGGCCTGCAGTGGCGGCGCTAGCGCGGCGCTGGCGTGGCGCCCCGTATAAAGGGGCGGGGGTCGGCCGGCCGCCGGTTACTCTCGCGAATCCGCCGGAGCTGTGCGCCGCGTCGCGTTGCTGACCGAGGCCCCCCAGGCCCTCTAGGCCCTGCTCCTCCACAGCGCGCGCGTCGCCGAGTGGTGCGCGCCCCGCAGGGCTAGAACCAGGACTAGGACTAGACCGCCGTGCTGGGGACTCGCTGCACTCACTAGACGAGGTAGGTGCTGGGCTTGCAGTGCAGTGCAGTCGGGCCATTCCGCCGCCCGCGCTCGCCGCTCTGTCTCTCTCGCACTGATGGGGTGTGCCGTAGGGGTGCGAGAGGGACAGAGCGAGAAGTGCGGGCGGCGGAGGGCGCGACACGAGCCGAGGCCGTTGAGTCCGGCTGGAGAAGCTTAGGCTGGACCGAAAGGATAGTCGGAAGCCGGCAAGAGGAGAGCCACACCCAAAACCCCGAGCAAAAAACGCTTTCTTGCCAAAATTTTCTTCCAAAGTTTGTGTTTGATTCAAAAAAACACCTTTCGTAGCAAAATTTTTATATAAGTCAAAACACAAATTTTTTGAGGACTCTGCAGTGGTGAATTTGAGGGTAACGACGAAATATGTGAGAAATCCGATCAAAATTTAGGACCAAAGTACAGCACCACGTTGGCCTGAATTTTATTTTTAATAAATCCGAAAGAGAGTATAAATTTAGAGAAAAGGTTCAAGCTTTCAACACGCGTCGATCTTATAACCTGACTTGAAACCAGTCGCTTTTCTTCCGACGCCAAATTTACTTGAACGAGAGGACGCGACTCCGGACGCAGAGACTGCCGTTGCATCGTGCAATGTGACGTCATCGTCCGCCAGTTGAACCCAAACAGAGAGTTAGTCGCCAGCAAACGGCTGCAAGGCCCTCAGAGCTTCGTGCGCCCTTGTACACCAGTGAATTGACCTTTCTCACTAAAATGGACTGATTCGGCAATATTTCGTAATATTTGGCGAAATTAAAAGTCCGATATAGCACTGCTTCATGATTATAGTTGCTGTATTGTTAGGAAATCTAAAATATAGTCAAATGGGCCAAATATATAGAAATTCGGGAATGAGCTTGTGAGTGATGTCTCTTTGTTTTTATTCGGCGAAGGGCGTCCTAGTTGATAGCTGCCGACACTGTGAATGGGCTTTGTGCGGCACTCGGCACGCGTCCCGGTCACGCGACGCACGCGCGCCCGACGCACGCGACCGACAGACGAGGACGGACGGACAAAGACGGACAAAGCTGCACGTGGAGTGACGTATTTAGCCCGGCTGGACCGGACAAAAAGGCAGAGGGGGAGGAAAGGTGACGGGGGTGGGCGAGGCGGCAGCCTCTGTCTCTCTCGCACCCCTTCGGAACGCCGCAGGGGAGCGAGAGAGACAGAGCGACGAAGCCCCTGCATGGAATCAGCCTGCGGGACAAAAACGGCTGCAGGCTGGAAGGATTAAACAAGAGAAAAATCAGGAGCTCACTCTGAAAAACGATATTAAGCCAGAAATGTTGAGTTACGTCGAACTGTAAATAAATGTGATCGTAAGGAGATCAACCTAACTTCAGTCCAGGTAGATTGATTTTTCCAAGGGCTCAGGGAATCCCCCGGCAGTGGGGGAAATCCATTGCCTGGCTGCGCGGGGGCGGAAAACTTGGCGCGCCAGTTCCCGGAAAGCGTCCTGGAGTGCTGGAGTGCTGGAGTCGCACTCCGAGAAAGCAGCCCGATGCAGCGGCCGAGCGCGAGGCTAATTTCCGGGAACTCTTGGTCTCTCCGCCCCGGCAGTCGCTCTGTCTCCCTCGCACTCGTGCGGCCGGCGCGTGTAGGTGCGAGAGAGACAGGGGACGAAAAAAGACTCCCGGATCCAGTCTGCTGAACCGTAAGCCGAAGCTTAGCTGCAGTCGACCCCACTAGAGGGAGTCCGGAGTTGGAGAGTCGAGCGAGCGCTGTTGGCGGGGGCGGAGGCGGGCGGGGGCGGGCGGAGGCGGGCGGTGGCGGGCGGGGGCAGGCCTGCCTGCCGCGTTGCGACGCGCTGCGATGCGCTGCGAGTTCATGACGTCCACGTGTATTGATTGGCACGGGGAACATCACACGGCGGGGAAAGCACGAGTACACTGGTACACGTCGACACGCAGAGACGGCGGCGAAAACAAAGAATGAAAACGGTCAAATTGGGCGCGTATCGGGTTCGATCTCTCGAGCGGTCCTGGCGAAACCGAACGCGCCACTTGCCAACTAGGGGGGCGGTGGAAGGGTGGGGGAAGGGACAGTCCTGCGGGACCGAGTCAAGCCCAGCTCCAGCCGACAATGACCTTCAGTAATCATGAAAAACGCTCCGTCTTTTTTTTTAACGTCTGCGGTTTTAATTACGAACTTTGGGGGCTCCGCGAAAACTTTATAACTAAACTGCAATTTTATAAAAAAGAAAAATACCCTATGAAAATTTTACTTCCATACTCCCGCGCGCGCGCGCCATGACATGTGAGACCTTAATTAATTATTTAATTAAGAAAAGCTGTTTTGGGGAGGCGGGGGAATAGGACTCCAGTCTTTGTTTTGACCCCAGGAGGCCCATCTCGGCTACAATTGCTTTCCGCTTCCATGTGCGAGCTCACTGTGTGTGTGTGTGTGTGTGTGAGTGTGCATCAGTGTGGGAGGGCGCGTTGGTGTGACTGTGAATGCGAGATTGTGGACCGGTATTAGCCAGGGGAGCGTGGCAGTGGCGTGGCACAGCGCGCGCCACAACAACATCGCAACCCGAGCCGTGCCGCTTTTCGCTTTGTCGCTGCAAATTGACGCGAAATCCATATCAGCCGGCCGACCGCCCCAGCGACAACTTTTCCCGACCGCGTTTTCCTGTTTCCAGTGCCGCAATGAACACCGTGTGTGTGCGTGCGTGTGTGTGTCCATAATTGGACACGCGCATCGTTACGAGAGAGACAGGGAGAGGGAGGGAGAGAGAGGGAGTCATGCATGCCGTTAAGTGTGCTCTCGGTCGTTCCGGAGTCCCTTGACCCCAGGGCCAGCAAGCGGCAGCGAGCAAGCAGCGGCAGAGATAGTGGTAGTGAGCGCAGCGCGCGCTCATAAGCAGAGTCTCTCTGGATTTAAGGGGGCGCCGTAAAACGGGGCTCAAAAAGTTGGCTTCGTGATTTACGGTGAGTCCCCGGCAGGCTGGCAGGCCGGCACGGCGCGCCACGCCACTGGCTCGATTACCTAGCTGACCCCCGGCCGGCCCGGTCCGTCCCGTCGGCTTTCCGCCACTTGTTGCCCCCTCCCCCCTCCCCCAGAGGCCGAGGCCCCCGGGACGGCCGGGGCGGCGAGGGGAGCCTGTTGCCTGTTGCTCGGCCAATCCGGCGCCCCCTCTCTCTCTCTTTCTCTCTCTCTGTCTCTCTTTCGCTTCCGACGCACCCGCGACGATCGCAATGCATTTATCTCGAGAGCAGCGGCTAAAAGGGTGCAATTAGGAAGGCGAGCTCTACTCCGCGCCTGCCTGCCTGTCACATCATTGCTATTTTTCTGGCACTTTCTGACGCGCTCTCAAGCCTTCATCGTATACTTAACGTTGAAAAGGCGGGTTTCGCGCAGGTAACTTTTCAGTTTTCATAAACCGAAAGCACAGAATTTCTTTTTCTATTTTTCTTTTGAGTGGATTTGCAGTGGGCGTGACGCGCTCCGACTGTGCCCGTCGGAATCGCAGCGTTAGAAAGGGGGCGTCCTGCCGGAGTCCTGGCGGAGTGTGAGCAGTCCAAATCATATTACTGCTCAAAGACCCACTCCCAAGTCCCCCGGGCATTCTCCCCCACCCCCCTCGCTCTCCCATTTTCAACCCTCCTCCCAGTGATCACGCCTCTCTCTCTCTCTCCCTCCCCCGCAGCGTGTAACTCAATGACGGCTCCCCAAATCGCGCGACACAGTTGCACCTCCCGGCGGCCCGGCCGCGTCGCCGACGTCGTCAAAATCGATAGACTCTTCGCGCCGGAACCGGAAACGCGTTTCGGACTCTCGGGCGCCGCTCTCCACTTCCGGGACATCTCCCATCGGTCGGAACGGGGTCAGCAGTCACCGCACTGGGGAGGGGGCAGAGAGAGAGAGAGAGAGAGAGAGAGAGAGAGAGAGAGAGAGAGAGAGAGAGAGAGAGAAAGGTCGAAGTCAACACGAGATTCTTGAACGATAATTCGAGGCTGAATGTGCGCGGCCCGCACTAATCCAATCCGCGGGAAATGTAACACGAGAATGACTACACCCTATTTTTCGGCGGCGTAAGGCGGAAGGTAAGATTTTTTTTTTTCGAGGAATTCCCCAGTGTGTAACCGGACTCTCGATTTTCGTATTGCACAGGGCTTACAATGTGTCGGTCCCGAAATTCCTAGGCGGGCCTGATGTGGGTTGGAAGTCGTGGCGCGTCGTCGCGCTCAGACTAGGTCACTGTTAAAAATATTTGCTCCAAACATTCAGGCCGTTTTGGCGGAAGTAAATACGCGGTTGCTAACTGAAAATTCAGACTGACTCTTCGCTCTCGGACTGCTCGGCGGTCTGGAATTTCAAGGAGCTCCGTGTACTCCAACGCGGTGCTCCTGGCTTGGTGCGCACCTCGGCTTAGCGCCGCGGCCAGAACGAAAACGCCGCATCGCTGTTATGCTAAATACAATTGGATCCCTCTATTTGCCGGCAAACGGCGGCGTGGCCGGGCTAAGCCGGGCCGCGGTGGACGCGGTGCTTTTGGCCTCGCGACTCGCGGTGTAGGGATCACCGCCGGGCGGGCAGCAGTAGTAGCAGCCAGGGTCCAAGAAACCTCCAGCACTTTTCATTACTTTGTTTCAAAGATGTTTTCGATTGACGAATTGGTCTGGGTGCTGCAGTCGCCACTGATTCATTACGAGCGCGGAAAGCGGCCAGCCAGACGGCCTGCCGGTCGGCCTGGGCGAAAAGTGTTTGTTTTGGCTAGTTGTCCGCCCGTTACAACCACGGCCCTTTAAGGGCGAGACGGGCTGGCCCTTTGTGGGCTGCCGCCCTGCCGCCCGGCCGTCCCGCCGCCCTGTTTGACAAAAGGCATCTGTTCCACCGCAGCCACCTGGACATGACGAGCACATCAGCCCTTTGTCGCCCTTTTTTTATGTAATGCCTCTCTCCCTTTCACTGGAAGAAAGGGCTTTCGATTCTGGCCGTGGCAGGAAAGAGATAAAAAGATGCGCCGGATGGCCGCGTGCTCGGGAGGAAGTGGGGCAGGACGTGCCCGCCGAGGGGGTCCTGGTGGGGCGGCGGGCTGCCCCGGCCGGGGCCCCCCGGCTCGTCCTCGTGCGGTCGCGGGGGCGGATCGGACGCGCCCCGCCACGCCCCCGCAGGGCACCGCCGTCAAAATGTCAGTCTGAGAAGGGCTGAATTAAAACCGGGGAAAATTGAGTGGCGCGGGTATTTGAACCCGCGGCCCCGACACGGTTCGCGGGGCGAGCGCGGCCGTGGAGCGCCTGCGCAGAGCAGGGCGGCCCGCCCGTCGCGCGGCCGTGGCCGCCGGGTTGCCTACCCGGCGCTTCGCGGGCGCTACGGCGGGCTGACTGCGACGCTCTGTCTCTCTCGCACCAAGGGGGCGCCCCGTAGAGGTGCGAGAGAGACAGCGCTCCGCGGTTCGAGGAATCGCCCTGCGCAGGCCGGCCAACCCTTCCTCCGCCCACGCGGCGAGACACTGTATGAACGCCCACGACTAAATCCCGTTGGTACGACTGTACGACTCGGCGTCCGCGGGCCGCGCCGCCGGCGATGTTTGCGCCTTGTGCTTCTGTGTGGACTCGGCATCTCGGAATCGGGCGGCGGATCGCCCGAGTCGGCGGCCTGTCAAAGCACGTCGCCGAGAAAGAACGCAACGCGGCGAGGGTGGCAGCCCTGGGCAGCCCTGGGCAGCCCTGGGGGCCGGGTCATGAACCCCATGACGTGGGGTGGCCAAGTAGACACTGCCCGCCTTACCCCTACACCACCCTGCGCACACACGCGCCTCGGAGGATGGAAAAACTCATACACCCATTGTAGTCAGCCCTGCCATTATTGCGAAAATAACATTGAAGATTGACGTGATGCTTGGTGCCGGCGCAAACGGGAAAGCTTCATCTCTCGTCTCTTTTAGAAGAAAGGCAGCTCTCATGCGTGCGAGAGAGACGGAGGCTTCGAATTGAAACGGCCGCCATTTTGCGGGCATTTCGATCACTCCATTATTCACAGTAAGCCGGATCGGATTATTCCCAGGGATGATCAGCAGTCGCCCTCGCCGCTAGTTTCGCCACCCTCGCCTTGCCCATGGCCGATCAAAGTGATACAGCGCCACAGGCCGCGGGAAAAGTTAAAGTTTTGCTCGACTTGCGCGACGACCGGCACTTTGGCTCCGGCCGAGACCAGAAGCAGAGGGCTACACCGCTACAACCGACTAGAAAACTTGAAACGCACCGCTGTTGCCCAAACAGAAATATCGTAATCCTTTCTAGGCATTTTTCATCCCATTTGAAAAAATATATACGTGAAAAGGCACTTTGAAGTTTAACAAGGGTGTATACACTTTTTTTTAAGGCCCACTTTTTACCAAAAAAAGGTTGTTTTATCTAGGCCAAGCGCGAGAGGCACTAGGGCGCCCTCCGTTATTGGCGGCGTGTGTCACCGTGCTGGACGGGCCCGGTGGGGCAGCGCGGCACCGGACGGGCGTGGGCGGGGAGCCGGCACCGTCAGCCCGACCGGCACTCGCGGTGGGGTGCCCTGGCCGCTCCCGCCCGCTCCTGGAGGCTTGAGAGCAGACCTGGCGGCCAGGTGGTTTCGTCGGCCCGGCACCCAGCAGCACCAACAAGGCCCCCGAGTGTGCCGAGTTTGCTGCAAAAATCGCTCACGAATCGATCTCTCTCTGTTGCAGCGCGACATGTGGAACATCCTCCTCGTCGGCGCCGTGTTGGCCGGCCTGGCTGCCCCCGGACTGGCCGGCCCCGTCGTCCACGAGCAGGCCCAGGCCAACGGAGGTGAGGTTTTGGATCGACTTTTGGATCGACTTTTGGATCGACTTTTGGATCGACTTTGGGATTGACTTTTGAATCGATCTTTAGATCGACTTTTAGATCCACTTTTTGGATCGACTTTTGGGAGCGACTTTTGGAGCGTATCTGTATGAACTTTTGGAATTTTATATCGCAACTCTTTAGCGAATTTTTAGCGACTCTGTAGTGGCTTCTGCAACGACTCTGTAGCGACTTCTGGAGTGACTTTTGTCGAACCGTTGCGAGGAAACTAATCGATGTCCGGCGTCGCCGCGGGGCCCGGCCGGCCGGCGCTGGAGCACGCTGCGTCAATAAAGTGATGAGGCTGTAGGCCCGGCCGGCCCACCGCCCTGCCATGGCACACTGCAAAAAAGCCAATGTTGGTGTCTCTGGTCGGCAGGAGTCCCGGAGGTGGGCGTGCCGCTGGCGGCCATGACGGACTCGGAGCTGCAGTGGGTGCGCGACTACCTGGTGGAGCTGATCCGCGAGGACCCCTGGCAGGACAACAAGATGCCGCTGCTGTACGTGGAGCAGCCCCAGGACGGCGGCCGCCCGGTGCAGCCGGGCCCCGGACCCAACCCCGACGACGCCGAGGACGCCGACAACGCCCTGGACGCCATGCCGGTGAAGCGCTCGCGCTACTACCGCCGCTACCCGTGGAAGCGCGTCACCCGCAACCGCGGCACCTACGACCCGGACCTCTACATGTGCAACCCGTCCAGGGAGGACGTCATCCAGCTGCTCGTGGGACTGCACCGCGCGCGCGAGGGCGACACCGGCCGCACCATCAACTTCTGCAACCGGAAGCGGCCGGCCTCGTCCGTGTTCACCAACATCCGGTTCATCGGCTAAGGGAGGGCCGCCGGGCTGGGCGTCATGTTCGGGGTTTGGGGCAACGCGGTGGGGCGGAGAATGCGAGGCGATGCAGAGGAAACATCCGTTTTTTTTGTTGTTTTCTTTTTTTAGTCTGTAGAGCGAGTCATATCAGCGTGTCGTTTTCGTTTCCAAGTTGGGTGCCGAGGGGAGAAGCAGCAGAGGACAGGAGTTGAATCGATGGTCACACGGTTGTTCTTTTCGTCAAGCGCCGCAAATGTCTCTAAACTCCCTCGAGGATCGTTTTAAATGACTTTGGTTGTTGTTTTGGAATGATCGTCATCAACCTGGACACCGCTCTCCGATGTAGCGGGACGGGTCCACTTTGGCGTTGATGCTATGTGTTTACTTAGTTAGCAATCCTTAAATAAAGTGTCAATGTTGGGGGTGGGTGAGAAGCAGGCACGACTATCCTTATAATTTTTTCCTTAGAGTTAAAATCCGTAGTGAAGAACAACTTAGACGCTTTATTTTCCTGCTCAGAAGGCTCTTTCTAGATCGGAGCGAACAAGATCAAGCTCCTAAAAGTAAAATAAAAGCCGCATGCCGCGATCGGCGGCGGCAGAACTGAGTTGGTACTTTAAGGGAAACCTCGTAAATTATCTTCTAGCAGTTTATAAGTTTTAACTCAACGCTTCGCTCTTCAGGTGCTTAGAAGTGTCAAGGCCACTTCGGTGCCCGTCTCTGAATCAGAGATAGTTGTAGTACGCTGCCAAACCTCATTTTAACTCTAGACTGATTTTTTTAAAAATATCAACTGTGACTATATTTTGAATATATCTTGTAAGTTTAGATTCGAAACACGGCGAGTTTCCCTTTAAAATTGTTAGTGCTGCACATATGTTCAGTTCCCTCCCGCTTGTGCCTTCTGCCTTCATGTCGGCATGTTCAAAACGAAAATTGAGAAAAGAAACACTTACCAAAATAGAACTTTGGAGCAAAATCTAAAACGTTTTGGCTAACGATTGAGATGCATGATGGTTCGGGGGAACGTGCTTTAACTTATTATTTATTGTCTACTATTAATCATCATTATTATTATTATCATTACGATTGTAAGAGGGACGACGTTGTTGAATCAACCCAGAGGCAAAAAGAGGATTACTTGGTGTGACCTGCTGATGCAATAAAGTGTTATGTTTGTAGCTGCTGTTGAACGTGGAGACTTCCTTCCGTCCTTCCCGAGCTTCAAACCCTGTTGTATGACGATTACACAAGACAAAACTGGAGTACTGGAGTTCTTTTTCAACCCTTAGTCCGTCGGGCACTAAGTCATTTACTACAGTGAGTACAGTGGAAAAGGGAAAGCTGAATCAAAACCGACAAGAAGTGTAAGAAAATACTTGTTTTATTCGAGAAAATTTACAATGAGATATTTACAACGTCGAGCACTCGCTCTGTATTTTTCTTCATAATTTTCTTTCATAGAAAGAGGAAGGAATCAATAAATACTGAAAACATCGGCTGCAGTGTAGCGGAGTCAGCACGGCAGCTGGGCGTAGGAGACGTTCCAGCGGGCCGAGGGCACGTCCTTGTGCAGTCGGTAGGGCAGCTCGATGGTGGCGCCGGCGAAGCTGAGGCCTGTCAAGGTCAACACGGCGCCAATTAATACCGCCATCTCCGTTCGGGGCGGCTCCGAACCGTCGCGCTCCGTCCCTCTCGCGCCGGCCGCTGCGGGGCGGCCTGCGAGTGCGAGAGAGACGGAGCGCCGCCCGGAGGCAGCCCGCGGGGTGTCTGGCCCGAAATCGCCCGGCATCACGGTGCGGTCGGGCCGCACAGTGGGCCAGAAGACCGGTGGAGGCGGACAAAACTCTAGACGCGTTTTGAGCTCCAGAGTCGCTAGACAGGCCTCGAACCGAACGTGTGACCCCATCAATGGATTGCTCTCCGAACGAGGAAGCCATTGGTGGGGTCACACGCTCGGTTCGAGGCCTGTCCAGCGACTCTGGAGCCCAAAACGCGTTTAGAGTTTTGTCCGCCCCCGCCGGTCTTCTGGCCCACTGTGGGCCGGGGAGGCCGCACCAACACAAAGGCGGGTCAGCCAGGCAGATTGCGAACAGTGTTCTCGTCGCTCTGTCTCTCTCGCACTGACGGGGTGGTCCGTAGGGGTGGGAGAGAGACAGAGCGACGAAGCCAGTGTTTCGGAATCAGCCTGCAGGGCCGCCCGCCGCGTCGCGCGTCCACAGTGGCGGAGCAATATCGCCCACAAACCACACGCGGTGAGGCCGGGCCGGCCGGGCATGAGCAAGCATAGGGCCGAGCGGGGCCAAGGCGCACCCAAACAAAGGGAAGACCGGGCCGGGACGGCAATTATTTTTGATGAGCACGCCGCCGTCGGCAAACCAAGCCAGCGGCGATCGGCACCGGCCAGGAGGCTGTAAGCCGCTTAAAGCGCGCGCACATGCACACACACACACACACACACGCACACACGGCCAGGACCGTTGCCGCGTCAACTGTGACTCTGACCCGAGCTCTGACCACTAAACTGCGCAGCCACACTACTGAAAAAATAAGAGCAACGTGAAGTTGGCGGTCCTCCTCACCGTGAGTGGTCCTCGCGAGGTCCGTGCCGCAGTACTTGTGGTTGCGCAGCGCCAGGTAGGACTCGGTGCACTCGGGCCCGGACGCGATGGCGAAGTCGTGGAAGTCGAGTCGCAGCACGCAGCGGCCTGAAAAACAAAACGGGGAGGCCGTGATTACAGTGTCAGAGTACGCCTCTCCCTCCGTCGCTTCCTCATAAGGGCGCGTCCCTAAACGACCGCTTGGTCTGACCTCTCTCCACAGGCACCCCCACCCCCAAAAGGACCTCGTGCGGGGACGGGCCCCTTAACCGAGGATTGTTACTGCGGCTGATTATTAAATTCCAGAAAGCCCGCCCCGCCCCGCCCCGCCCCGCCCCGCCCCGCACACGAGGATTTGCAGCGAGCCTGGGGCATTATGTCTCCGAGGCTTATTACCCCGGCCCGGCACCGGGGCGGTCCAGGACACCGATGAACACGACCCCGGCGCCGCGCTGCAACGCGATGCCGAGACACTTTGTAAGAACTGCGGTCGGGCCGCGCGACGCTGACGCTACGCTGCTAGTGGCCATCTCGGACCTCTCGCTCCTATATCCGTGTCCCTCTAGCCAGGCCTCTAGATGCTCCGCCCTCGAATCAAACACGAGAGGGCTGGCAGTGGCTTCCCCATTCGAAGGGCAATCGATTGGCCCTAGTTGGTTCGAGACCTATTTAGAAGAACGACGGAGCTCGAAGCGTGCCCAGCCCAGTGCCCAGTGCCCCGGGCGAGCGTACAGTGCACAGGACTCCGGGTCGGTGGTTTGGTCTGTGGGTCCAGCAGCGGCGGAGACAGTCCGGCCGGCCGGCGATCAAAAGAATCCCCAAGTGGCGGTGGGCCTCCCACTCCACTCCCTCCACGCCGGCGAGCACGATGACCACCAGCAGCAGCACCACCAGCAGCGCGTGTCGTGTCGCCGTTAAAAGTCATCGCCTCTTCGGCCACTCGTCGCCGTCCTCGTCGCCGTCCTCGTCGCCGTCCTCGTCACCGTCCTCGTCGCCATCCTCGTCGCCGTCCTCGTCGCCGTCCTCGTCGCCGTCCTCGTCGCCGTCCTCGTCACCGTCCTCGTCGCCGTCCTCGTCGCCGTCCTCGTCGCCGTCCTCGTCGCCGTCCTCGTCGCCGTCCTCGTCGCCGTCCTCGTCGCCGTCCTCGTCGCCGTCCTCGTCGCCATCCTCCTCGTCCCCGTCACCGTCATCGGAATCGGCATTCTGCTTTTCTCCCCTAATGAGAATGGGGCCGCCAGGTGCAGGGGCCGCTCGACTGGAACGGACAAGATAGGCCCACTCCGAGCAGCCCTCGCCAGCGCCGTCTCTCTCGCACACCCACGGAGAGCCCCACGCGAGCGAGAGAGACGGAGCGACGAAAGCACCCGTTCGGCCCGGACAGCCGTCAAGCCGGCCAACCGAAATTCCCTTTGGCTTCCGCCGAAGCCGCCTCCACCCTGTAGACTCATTTCGAGAGTCGTTTGCGTCGCGCTGTCCCTCTCGCACTCATGGGGCGTGCCGCATAGGTGGGAGAGAGACAGAGCGGCGAGGACGACTCTCGGAATCAGCCTGCTGTTCGAACCGCCGCGGGCACAAAGGGCCAGCGCCAGGCAGGCCGAGGCCGAAACGTGGTGGCGTCGCTCTGTCTCACTCGCACTCGTGCGCCAACCCGCAGGGCCCCTAGAGGTGCGAGAGAGACAGCAGTTTCGCAATCGCACTGCACGTGGGGCACACCAACGCTTAAGCACGATCTTCTTCATTCTTTTCTCTCACTCGCACCCACTCCCACACGCGCGCGCACAAACACACACTCCCGCTGGAACACTGGTGCGTGATGGGGGAGGTAAAAGAGCGGACGCTCTCTCTCTTCCCCCCGTTTTTTCTCTTTTTTCGCGCCGAAAGCAATCAGTCCAAAGCAAGCAGCGCGGCCGCGGCCATGGCGGTCACTCCTGTTGTCGGACCGTTTAATTGTTGGCGACTTGAGCGGTGCGTTGCGTGCGGCCGATTTGTGGAAACCGCGGACGGAAAGGAAATCCCGTAACCGGTTCGCTGCCTTTCATTCTCGCCACTCAAAGTCTCAAAGGCCAGCGGGCTCGCTCGTTCCAGAGGGCGAGAGAGACAGGGCGACTCGCTTTCGGAATCACTCGGCGTAATCCGCGCTCGCGAGTCACCGCGACGGAAAACGGAAAGACCCGGAAAGACCTGTTAGTCACCGAGGGAGGCGTTTGCATAACTTGGATCGACTGTAGTTTCCCGCGGCGCACTTGACGGGGCTCCCTGCCCGCTGCAGCTGCCGCTCTGTCTCTCTCGCACTGACGGGGCGTCCCGCAGGGGTGCGAGAGAGACGCGATCGACGCCCCTTGAGCCGCTGTGTCGCGGTGCTTGCAGGCCGTGCAGGCCCACTGGGCGGTGTCTCCCCCCTCCCCTCCCCTCCCCTTTCACTCAAGTGGCCTACTCCAGAGACTGTCGAGGTTCCGCCCCCACTCCAGACGAGATGGAACGAGGCGCGGGGGAGGGAGGGGAGGGAAAAAGAAGAGGTACAGGTTTTCACACCTTCCATAGGGCGCGAGCGGGGGAGGGGTTGAAGCCTTTTCATCTCCTGAGTGGCAGCGGCACCCTGCCGGCACCTGCCGGCCCTGGAGGTCCTGGAGTTCCAGGTGCCTACGGCCTGCGGCCTTGCCTGCGGCCCAGGGCCTGCAGGGCGCCGCTCGCCGCGCAGTCAAAACATAATCTCAAAGTCATCACCCCCCGGCCCGGCGCCCCTGGAGGGGCCCTGCAGGCAGCCAGGCGGGCAGCCAGGCAGGCGGGCAGCCAGGCGGGCAGCCAGTCAGGGGTGAGGAAAGTAGCAAAGTGGCCGCTTCTCCGCCTTCTCCTTCTTCTCCGGAAAGGAGAGACCCACCTCTAAATAAATGGCGCCGCGCGTCCCCACCTTTCACTTTCCACCGCGAGGTCACCGGGCAAAGCAAAGAGAGGCGGTCCGGATGACACAAGGCAGGCGGGCCTAGCGGTGCCGCGGTGCCCAGGAAGTGACTCAGGGGGACAGCGCGGTGGGCCCGGCCCCGAGTCCCAGACCGCTCCCCAAGAAAATGTCGACAAATCGATGGACTATGCAAATTTGTGCGGCCACTGCGTACAATCCAGCTGCGGTTGAGGCTCTTTCCCAACGCTGAAGTTGTTTAAAGACCGTGCTCTTCCATATGCCCCGCCTTGCGAACGCCTTGTCCGAGCTAGTTCGGGCATTTGCGTCGGACCTGAAAGTAAAGCGGCAAAAGTGGTTCGCTGGATTTTTTTTCGGCGCCGCTGCGAAAGATGAAAGATGAAAGGCCGGGGGCCAGCACGGCCGAGGGCACAGCCATGGCACAGTGGCGTGGCGTGGGAGTGGCGGAAAAATAGGAGCGAGACGGGCGGCAGCGGCGTCAGGGGATGAATGAGCAGAATGCGCCAAATCTTGGCAAGGCAGCGACAAGTGCCGCCCCGCCCCGCCCCGCCCCGCCAGGAGGACCGCCTTCTATACCTCCCACTGCCGCTCCACCATTAACATTATCAGCCACTTACAAGATTAGCCCGGTCCCCGAGTCCCTCTCCCGGTCCGCGAATCGGCCCCATTTAAAGCGAGGCCTCCGCAGATGGCATGGCCCCGGATTGCCGGAACCGGAAGTCACCTCTTTGTGCGCACAGCGGTACAGTCCGCTCCCGGGACTCACCGGGCCGCCGCCGGAACACGTAGCTGCAGGACAGGTGGTGCGGCGACCGCGGCTGCAGCGCGGGCGCCTCCAGGTGGCCGAGCACGCCGTCCAGGACGACGACGCACTCGCTGACGTCATCGGGCGCCGCCTTGCCGAAGCGCGCCACCGGCGTCACGTCCACTGGAAAGAAGACAACAGTCGTCGTCGTTCTGTTGTTTTTGTTTGCATGGCGAAGACGATTTGGACACTCACAGTCCAGACAGTCCGCCACCTGCTGCACGTGGATGAGGAAGTCGGCCTGCGCCGCCTGCACCCCCTCGGCGAAGCCCTGGTACACCATCCGCACCGCGTCGCCCAGGAAGTCCACCGTCACTGCGCAGATCGGCCGCCACATTAGATTACGCCTTTCGACTTTTCGAGACGAAACCGAACGCCCGGCTCTCTTTATTTTCTCCCCCTCGCTGTTCGAGAAAGGCCCGCCCCGCCCCGCCCCGCCCCGCCCCGCCTCGCCCGGCCTCACGCCCGGGCGTTAATCTCGGAGGACCTTTCAAGACCGGAGTGGAAGGAAGCCGGGATCTTAATAATGAAAGATAACACTACCCGGGCCGAAAAGAGTGCCGAGTGGCCAGAGGCAAAAAAAGGCTTTTTTAAAAAAAATGTGAGTGTGGGCGTCGACGTTTTGAAACCGGCTGCCAACTGACAGTTGGAATACTTATTGTGTTTCTTTCCCGATATCAAGGACTGAGATAGTAAAACTTCTGCATTCTCAAATTTAAAACATGATTATTAATGATTAACGTCGATTTTGTTCTGTGGTTCTGCGGGTTCTGCCGAAAGGGGTGGCGGGGATGGATGGGTTGGACGGCTCGGCGCCTCATTTCCTGCGCCGTCCTGCGCCACTATTACATCCGCTACTGAGGCAGTTTTTAAAGGGGAGGGCGCCCCTCACCACGCGGTCACGCGGTCACCACACCGTACCGTACCCGTGCGCCCCGCCAGCTTTTGTCCACACAGTGTGCTGCCGCCCACCACGACGTGCTCGCGCTGGCAGTCCAGGGCCATGCGCTCGACGAGCACCTGCAGGCCGCAGATGTCCTGGAACAGGCAGAGCGTCATGAGCTTCGGCCGGCGCCAAGTTTGATTTCGAAGAAAAATTCGCGCCTGACCTCGCTGACCCTCCTGACGGTGAACTCGCACTCGGGGTGGCCCGCCACGTCCAGCGAGCTCAAGGCGAACTGCTGCTGCCTGACGTCGCCGCCGCAGACGGCGGTCGGTGGCGGCGCCGTTCTTGGCGGCGGCGGCGGCGTCCGTGGCGACGACGGCGTCGTCGGCTCCGGGTACAGCGGCGGCCGCTCGGGCTGCCCGGAGTCCTGGTAGGGACCGGCCTGCTCCACGGGCAGGGGCCGGGGACGCGGGAACAGCGCTGGGTCCGCGGGGAACGACGGGAACACACCCCCGGCAGCCCCGCCCCCGAGCGCATCGCGGCCGATGAAAGCGCCCGGGACTCCCGCGAGTACCCCGCCGTAAGGACCCGGCCCGAGAGCACCCCCTCCGGGAAGGCCTCCGGGAAGGCCTCCGGGAAGCCCTGGCGGAACGCCGCCCGCAAGGACTCCTGGCACGGGCCCCACCGGCCCCACCGGCCCCACCGGCCCCACCGGCCCCGCCACAGGTGTGCAGGGCAGCTGCCGGAAGTTGGCCCGGAAACCCCTGCCGTTGATGGCGTTGTCACTGATGAACAGGACGTCCACGTACTGACTGTCCTGGAAGCTCAGCATCACTGCGAAAAAAAGAGAGAAAAAAATCTCATTCAACGAACGTTAATGAAAGCAGATGATCCGTCGCCTTTCACAACTGCTGTGATAGCCGAGAGGTTAGAGACGTGGGATCGAGTTACCGCAGGCCGGCGTTCGAATACCAGCGTCACGAAAGTTTTTTCGACTTGCTATCCTAAGGGTGGTGGTTCGAGGCCATGAGAGCGGAGCCGTGTGCAACAGGCCCACATGCCGGAGGTTCGACTCCTAACAAATATTTCCATTTAATTTTACTGCCTCAGCCAGAGCGGTTCAAACCCGTGAACGTGAGCCCACTTCGAGCATGGGACGTGGTGGTCCAGGGAGTAGAGGCGTCGGTTCTCAGTGCTAGGGTCGGCGGTTCGACTCCCACAATTTCTTGCGAAATTTTGACCGGGTCGGTCGAGTCCTGTTGCGTCAAGAACCCACCTCACGCCGGTCCCCTCATCATGAGCCGTGGTGGCCGAGAGCGTAAAGTCGTGTGATCCCGATGCCGGGGTCCGGGGATCGAATCCCATCATTTCATTACATTTTTCGACCGCCTTCCTCCCAGTGCAACTCAAACCCGTCGTCCAACACGCTGCCAGACGTACAAGCGTGATAGCGTAGTGGTCAGAGTCACATTCACCTGGCCACTCCGCTGTGGGTGTCTAAAAAGCAATCCGCTTCGGCGGGTTGGCCTCGGCACTGGAGCGATGGAGTATTTGATCCATCAATCCAGACCATCCGGTGTGTGGTTGCGGGTGGTGCCTCCTTGACTCGTCGGGGAGGCGATGATAAGTCCTTTGAAGCTGGCCTAAAACGCTGTATGTTCGGTACGGGAGCGCCGGACAGTGGGGGTACCATGGGGTACACAACCAACCCTACGAAAACAAGAAGCTCCCACCAAACCTCTTCTCTGTCTGAGTCTCTCTCTGTCTCTCTGTCGTCTCACTCTACGTCCCGCCCCTCAAAGAGCTTCGTACTGGGTGCTCTCACCCAGCTGCCTGAGCTTTGGGGTCCTACTGGGTCCCCCGGCGAACGCTTGGGTCGCTGACGGGATTAACCCCAGGTACCTGATAGCACCGGTTCCCATCCCGAACACCGAAGTAAAGCAGGAGGCCTCCCCATTAAGACTGGGGAGGGGGTGTAGAGTTCAAATTTTTTCTTTTCCCTTTCAAATTTCTCGGTTAATACTCGTTTGGTTTCCTTATACGGGGTAGTATGCGGGCTCATTCCAAAGATAGTAATTAAAATTGTGTATGAAACAAAATATATAGACCCGAGCGAGGTGGCCGGTGTTGGTACTAGCCGTGCCGAGCTGTGGCCTGCACCGCCCGCCGCCGAGCCCGAGCTGGCCCGATGAGTGCCCCGGGCCGGGCCGAATCGGGAGGTATTGTTGCGCGATATTCCGCGCCGTGGCAGGCGGGGAGGGATTGTCAATGTTGCGCGTAGGCCGTCACGAGCGAGGAGGGGGTGCCATTGTTTACGCCTGGTGCCGCTGGCGCTGTACCGAGGAGGGATTGTCGAATTCCGCGCAGGCTGCGCCTCATTGCCAGACACACGCACCAGCCCGCCCCGGCAGCCAGCCCCTATTATATTGTTTAGGATACGCGCTTCGTTTCTGGACTCGAGAGTAAAAGCACGCTGACACCTTCATGTGTATAGTAGTTTTAAGTATGTTTCAAGTGTGAAGGTATCATCTGCTAAAAAATTAGCAGGTGGTCGCCGGGAGTCGAACCCACGCCAGCGAGTGGTCAAAACCCACCCAAGGTCGACGCGAGGGTGTTGCCGCAGTACCGCGTGGCGCCGCCCAAGCTCACGTAGTCCTTGTTGCAGGTCGGCGACGGCTCCAGGTCGAAGTCCAGGAACGTCACCTCGAGACTGCACTGCTCCGGGTACCGGGGGAACCTGATAAAGCAAAGAATAATGGATTTTACTTACCAAAACTTTAAAAAGTTAAACTTTGGAAGCTAGTTGTGCTGCTCACCGGTAGCAAACGCGCGCGTTGTTGGGGTAGGGGTCCGGGTACCGCGGCGAGGTGAAGACGCCCGCCAGTGCGCGCAGCTCGCGGCACTTGGCGAAGGGGAAGACGCCGACGGGGCACTGCAGCAGCGCCGAGGGCACGGTGCCGGCCCAGGCCGCCGCGCCCGCCAGCCAGTCCTTGTAGGAGGGCGCGCCGCACACGGGCAGCAGCAGCGCCGCGCTCGCCGTCACGGCAGCAGCCCCGCCGCGCTGCCCCGCGTCCTGGGGCACGTCCTCGTCCTGCTTCACGTCCCCCTTCGCGTCCCCCGGCACGCCGTGGACGCCGTCCTGGGACTCCGCCTGGTCCGGGAAGCGCACGAGGCCGGACCTCTCGCTGGCGGAAGTGGCGTTCCTGGACGGGGACGCGTCGCGCCTGGACAGAGATTGTTTGCGTCAACAGTGAGGAAAGAGTCGAGAGTTTGAAAGAAAACTGCAAGGGAGTCGCGCGTCGAAAGTCCAGCCTTTGAACCTTGAACAGGCTTTGATCCTGTACCGGAATCAGGTTCCGGTTGGTCGGAAACAACAGCGACGGCAATACGTGTACAAAAAGTCGACGTACCCGTTGGATGCGTCTGTACTGCGAGCGCGCCACGGCAGCCCTGGAATTCCAGGGATGCCAGGGTAGCCGCCGGGGATACCGGGGGCGCCGAAGCCGCCGCCGGGCAGGGCGGGCGCGCCGCAGCCCTCCTGGCGCACCTCTATGATGAAGGCGCCCGTCGACAGCAAGTGGCGCGAGTACCTCAGCAGCTGGGTCACTTCACCGGGCCTGGAACACAAACAAGAGCGTCTCACGCGGGTTCGACTCCCCGCGGCTGCAATTGAGTTTTCGTTATTTAATTTTTTTTCCTTTTTTTTCGAACCTGAAGTAAGACACGATCTGGGCGCCGCTCTGGCAGCCGCAGAGGCGGCGGCCGCCGACCTCAAGGAAGTGCTTGTCGCAGGTGCCGAGCAGCAGGAAGTGGTGGAGGACGAGGCGCAGGCGGCACGTCTGTGGGAGCTGCCTGGCCACCGGGTACACGCAGTCCGAGGACCAACCGCTGGCCAGGCCGCTGGGGAAGCCGGGACTCGTCAGGAACAGCTGGGGCCCGGCGTGGACGCGGCCGCAGCACTGTGGGGCCGAAAAGCGGAACGAAGCGAACAAACTTGGAGCAGGAAATTGGATGCGCCTTGATCAAAGCGGCACACACAAGTCCTGTCTCTCTCGCACACCGACGGCGCGCCCCGCGAGTGCGAGAGAGACAGAGAGCGCCGTTCGGAATCAGCCTGCAGCCGGGTACAGCAGAGCGAGCCTACTATCAAGCCAAACAGACGCGCGGCGGATCCTCCATCCTTCCCGGCCCTTCGCAGCGCTGCGCCGAGTCGCTCTGTCTCTCTCGCTCCCTACGGGCCGCCCCGCGAGTGCGAGGGGGACGCAGCCAAACAGACTGCCGGCAGCACAGGCAGCACAAGCAGCACAAGCACTGCGCAAACAAGGCCGACTCACTTGCGGCAGCTGCGCCGGGTACGCGGGGAAGGCGGGGAAGGGGAGGCCCAGCGACGCGCTGGCGAGGCCCGCGATGCCCGCAATGCCTGCCAGGCTCTTGCCGGAGCTGGAGTCGTTGCCGTGGCCGCTGAGGCCCTTCATGTCGGCGGGCATGAGCGGCTCCCTGCGCTCTTGGTCGCGGTGCTGGCCGTGCTGGCACGGGCTCAGGGTGGCCAGGACGCGGAAGCCGGCGGCGGTACCGGCGGCGTCCGAGAGGAAGCGGACTCGCACGCCGGGCTGTTGTCCGCGTTCTCCAGGTTGCCCGCGCGTTGGTGGCGCGGGCGGCAGCAGCGGCAGTCGCGTGACGCCGGACCGCTCGCCGCAGAACGCCACCCCCACGCCCCCCGCCGCGCCCTCCACGCCCTCCACCAGCAGGCGGTCCCCGGCGCCGCAGCTCGCCGACGGCGAGGCCAGGTGGAAGTCCACGAAGTCCAGGTCCAGGAAGCAGGCGGCGTCGCCGTCGGCGGCCTTGGTCGCGGGGCGCTGCTCCAGCACGAACAGGCAGTTCTTGTTGTGCGGGTAGCGCGCGGGGTAGCCTGGGCTGAGCAGTCCCACGGGCTCGCCCTGCGACACGGGGAACAGCCCGCCGCAGTCGCCGTCGGACACCACCCTGCCCTCGGCGGTCGTGGCCTCGGCCACGGCGTCGACGCCGGCCTCGTCGCAGGCCTCCAGTCGCAGCAGCGCCTCGAAGTCGTCCTCGTTGGGGGACACCGAGCTGCAACACGGTTTTATTGACATCGATAAAGACCAAGTCAACCGGGAGTGTAAATTCAAATTCTTATTCTCATTACAAATCGGGCCCCACCTGTAGTGCACGGGGACGGCCCTGGTGTCGGCGGGGAGGTGCAGTGTCCTGGCCCCCAAGTGCCCCCCGCACAGGAGCTCGTTGCCGACCCGGAGCGCGCCCCGGCCGCAGGGCAGTCGCAAGGCCAGCAGCGCCACTCGGAGGCGGCAAACTCGCCGCCCCCCGGGGAGCCGCAGTTCCCACGAGCAGTGGCCGCCCCCCGCGCCGCCCCCGCCCCCGCCAGCCGACCGGAGCTTGACCACTGGCGTCCGCATCACCATGGTCCCGGACTCCGGGCAGTCCTGGAATGAAGCGAACTCCTTCGTAAATGGTGCCTTGGAGTGTTTTCCCGGAACTGCGCGGCCAGAACCCGGCAGCACCGAGTGGCGCTGCGCCTCTACATCCGTCAGGGCTGATCCCGCGCAAGTGCCGCCGATTGTGCTGAGGGTGTTGCGTCATGGCCTTCATCGTCATGGCGCCATGGCGCGGCCCGGGCCGGCCGCCTGTCTCCCTCGCACTCGTGGGGCGTCCCGCAGCGGTGCGAGAGAGACAGCGACACAGTTCGGAAGCAGCCTGCAGCCACTCAGCGCCCCGGGTGATTAATCAGGGGTGCGGCACTCGTACAAGCACCTGCCTTCCTTTGAGGAGGCCGCGGCCTTGGTGAGCGCGGCGCGGCCGCCCAGTCCCGCCTTACCGAGGCCTTGACGTCCTGCTGCACGGCGTCCACGGTGTCGTTGAGGTGCCTGGCGGCCACGGCGGTGCCCACGGCCGGCCGCAGCACGGGCTGCCAGCCCCCGCAGGCGGAGGAGACCCCGCGCAAGGTGACGGCCAGCAGCACGGCGGCCGCGAGGACTCCGCACGACGACGGCGCCATGGTGTCGAGAGGTCGCGCGGCGTGCGCGCGTTGCACTGGCGGTGACTCGAGTCCGAGTCCTGGGATACTGCGTGGGCGTGCCGCGTGCCGCGAGCCAGGCCTGCCCAGGCCAGCCCGCACTCTCTCTGGTTTCACCCTCAAAGTCAACACGCGAGTATTGACGCCTCGGCGACGCAGCGCCGCGAGGCACGGTGCGCTTACAGAGTACCGCCCGCCGGCTTTGGACTGGCATTCCGAAGATGCTCGGCAGATTGGACGCGCCCGCCACCGCGCCACGCCGCCACCCACATCCAGCGCGTCATGCAGGAATATCGGACGGATACAGTGTGGCACCTCGTAAACCGACCGCCGCGTCGACGTCGACACCCTGCAGCTGGGATCGGCGGCACGCAAATCGACGTTCGCTGTTAGACGGTTCACCCAAAAAACAAAAATAAAAAAGATTATTTAAATTTTTTTCGTCTTCAAAAAAATCGTTGAGTGATGTAGAAATTGTGGTTTGGGTTGACTTTAAGCGGCCACCGCGTCCAATCCCACCTTTTGAGAGTTTTCCCTCTCCGAACTGTGTTAGTCAGAACCAGACGAGGTGAATCCGAAACTGCGCAACTCGCCCTTCGTGTCAAATCAATCAGACTGATCGACATAGACGTGCCTTTTCCAATTTCCGGTTTATCTTCTTGTCCCGATACAGTCGAAGGATCTTGGCGCCCTGAGCACACACGTCGGGGCTTGGCGCTCGCTCTCCGACAAGACACTCTCCTCCCCCCCCCTCTCTCTCTCTCTCCCTCCTCCTCGCTGCTCTCTTTGCTGTATGCCGTCTGCTCTCCGTGCACCTTTCCGCCAACCTATGTGTGTATGTTGTTTGCTCTCTTCAATCAACGGAAAGGACTGTTTGCCTGGGAAAAGGGAGCTTTGTGAAAGCGCGGCCGCGCGTGTGGGGGGCAGCATAAAATGGAGCCGTAAGACGCCGGCAGTGGAGATCAAATGCTGTACGACGTATCCGAAAAGCACGTATAAAAGCCTTACATCAAATAAACAAGCGGCAGGGGGCGAGGGAGGGGGATCTCATCAGAACGTCTTTTCAATGGACACAGGCTTTCCAAACAAAATAATAAAAAAAAATGGAAATGTCAGCAGTGTTTGATCGCGCTGCCTCGGGGACAATGTTCCTCGTTCTGTTTAATCTCGACGCTGTTGTGATTGGCAGGGCTGTCCTTTGCGACGCCCAAGTGGACAAGCGCACTGCAGGCTAACTCCGAACCCGTCGCTCTCTCTCCCTCTTCCCGCCGGAGCGCGCCACGAGAGCGAGAGAGAGCGACGAAGGTCCGTCCGGAATCCGCCTGCTGGAATTGACTCCGATCCAATGACAACTAAACGAGTAAACAAAAAGTAGTCGCAAGTGAAAAAGAAACAACAGCCACTGGCAGTAGCGAGCCCATGTCCGCGTCGATTGCACAGCGTGTCAGTCAGTCGGGACAGTTAAAAAGAGGCGCGCACAAGCAAGACCGTTTTATTAAAAAAAAAATAATTACAAGTTTCTAATGAATACAGTGTGGGGTCACAGCTTGGCGCGGCGGCGGAACACCTGCCGGGGCCTGGACGCCAGCTCCTTGTTGCTGCGCTCCAGCTGCGCGTGGATGATGCCGGCCGGCTTGTCCACGGGCTGGTACACCTCCTCGTTCTCGCTGCCGCCCTTGATGGTGGCCGTGAACTTGGACAGGTCCAGGGAGTTGTAGTGCTTGTTGGGCATCTGCATCTCGACGCGCTCGATCTGGAAACAGGGAGAGTGTCACGCTCCGCCGGCTCCGGGTGGCGAAGTTGAAAACGGTCGCCGAGGTACCCACCTCCTCCACCCGATCGAGGACCATCTTGGCGGCCAGGTACAGCGTGTTCTGGACGGACGGGGAGAAGATGCCCTTCTTGGGCTCGCCGGCGAACTTCTCCAGGATACACTCTTTGACGGTGTGCCTGCAAAATTGAGACCATTCAGTGCAAGCCGAACTACGTTTCCCCCTCCAATGCCTCATTCAGGCCATTCAGGGAAGTCAGCCCGGCTAGGCTGCGGTGGGCGACGGGAGGGATAGAGAGACAGAGCTATTTTCCACGTGTCGTAACGCATCCAACAAGAACGTTTGCCAAGTCTGCCCACACTGGGATTAAAGGGCAGCCCCCAATCCGTGGGGAGGTTTAACTGCATGAGCGGATTCGAACCCTGGGAGGGCCGGGGCCGGGTGGGACTCGTTGACGTGGAGAAGGGCGAGGTGATGACGTGTGTAAATCTGGCAGTGAGCGGAAGCTTGGCCGTGCTCAAACACGCGCCTGAATATGCATCATTAGACAGTTTGGCAAGCGCGCCGCGCGCCAGCCCCAAACTCCGGCCCCGCGCGCACCCCACCGCCAGCGCCACTGCGCACAGCGCACTCACATAAGAACGCGATCCGCGAGAGGCAGTGAGGTTCCAGTGGGAATATTTGATGGCTCAGATGAAGGCGTCGTTTCGGTCAAATGACCAAACTATTTTTGAGTGAGAGTGCTTCGCACTGCCTCGGTGGGGTTTCCTCGGACATTCCTTTCCCGCGTCTGTGTTGACCCTTGTCCCGGCCGCGTCGGGTTTCGACGCACTCTCACTGGGCGCGGGCCGCGGGACCCAGTCCCCAGGACCTACCACACTTTGTCGAAGTCCACGGTGCCGGTGTTGTACAGCCAGTTGGCCGTGACGATGGTGCTGAAGATGCGGTCGTTGGCGTCGGGCAGCGTTCGGAACTCGTCCTGCACGAAGTCGCGGAAGGCGGACTGCGTCGTCTTGAGCACGCGGAGGCCGTGGAGCTCGCCGCGGATGCGGGGGGCCTCTGCAACAGCCAAGCAGTCTCTCTCTGTCTCTCTCGCACTCACGGGGCGTGTCGCTGGGTGCGAGGGAGACAGAGTGCTCACCGTTTCTGCGCTGGCTGACAGTGCACGACCGGTAGGCGACGGGGCACATGACGAAGGCGTGGTTGTGCTCCTGCCCCTCGCTGTTGACTCTGGTCCAGGGGTACTCCTCGATGTGCACCGAGGCCTCCGTCACCTGGGGGTACGTGTAGAGGAAGTGGCTGCACAGCAGCAGGCTGAAGGCCTCGGGGGACTGGATCTGTAAAGCACGGCGACAACGAGCGTCAACAAACAGGCCAAGGAGGAACACAAGCGGAGCTGCGAACGCGCCTACTCACCCCGAACTTTTTGGCCAGCACGTAGACGGTGTTCTTCTGCGTGTCGGTGGCGATGATGTGCTTGTTGACGCCCTGCAGGAAGTCCTCCCGGCTGTCGAGCTGCAGGTGCGTGTTGACCTCGTACTCGCGGATGTGGTGGCGGTCGCCGTCGCGCCGCACCTTCAGCACCTTGACGTAGTTCTTGCCGTAGCCGTACTCGGCCAGGTCGTAGGTCTCCTCGACGTCCCTGCCGCCGTCCGGGCGCTCCATCCTGGACGCCGGCTCGGGCAGGAAGGCTGTCTCCACGGCGGACGAGTACGACGGGTAGACGTCTCCGGGGGCGCCGCTACCGGATCCAGAGTCCTCCATCTGCAAGCAACAGGAAGTTTGCAGGAAGCGCACAGGCACTGCAGACTCACTCGCACTCGTGGGGCGTGCCGTAGGAGTGCGAGGGAGACGGAGCGATGAAATCGCAGCTCGGAGGCGTCCTCCAATTAGCGTATCGAGCTTTCTTCCGCCCGCGCCCCGCCTCTAGCCGGCTGCACTGGCTGCACAGGCTGCACGCGCACCGCTAATTTCTCATACTCGTGTCGCAGTCGCCGCGACCTCCGCGACACGGGCAGGGGAGGGGGTTAGTAATCACGCTGTGTGACCCCAGGGGTAAGAGAGTCAACACGGCCGGGGGTTCCTAGTTCCTGGGGCCGATCCCTCGTCCAGAACGCGTCCCCCGTGAGATCGATGAAATACCTGCCAAATCGCTGCCAAAAAAACGTAAAATTTAACAGAGAAGAAAGTGCTGCGTTCCCGCCCCCTCGCGGTCTTGCCTTGCCGGCCGACCTTGCCCCCTACACTGCAATCGCCACGCATCGCCTTCGATAAGCTGCAATCCGCGAATCGCGTCACCACTGTTGTTGTCTCGCGTTCGCCGATGCCGGCCGATGCTGGGCGATGCCGCAACCCCGCGATACAAAGACGAGGACAACAACACAAGGCTTTCCATTTTACATTGGGCTGCCGGCGTCGGCCCAAATCGCGGAGGCCTAGCGCTCCAGTTCGTGGAAAGCGGTGAGACTGTTATTGGGAGTTGTAGACATTCAACGAGCGGGGCCGCCGCTACCGCGCACGGCACACAGAGACACGTGCAAAAGGGGTGGCCGGGCCGAGTGGGCGTGGCGGGGCGTGGCGTGTCCTTTTTTTAGGATTAGCGGTTGACGCACTACGCGCGCACACACTGCGAAAAAAGTCCTGAGAAACAAGAATGGACGCACCCTGCGCTATACTGTCATATATGATGGCACCCTGCGGGGCCCCGCCCCCACCCCCGCCCCCGCGGCGCTGCCCCCACGCCGCCGCCCCCACTAGGCGACGACGCCCGGCGCGCATCCCCGTGACGTCACGCCGCACTTAGGCCCTTGGCGGTGACTCACTGGCGAGGCCGTCTCGCTCCCGGCCGACCAACCAGCGCGCGGAACGCACCCGGGGATTTCGTTTGGCCGATTTCCCTATAAAACCGCCGGAGGGGTTAGAAACCGCTAATCAAGTTGTCGCTCTTTTTTTCCCCTCCCGTCTCTTTGACATCCACACCAGCGGGGAAAAGGGAAAGGGGCGCGCGGGGGCGGACATTCAGGCCGCTACACCACAAGGACTCAATTAGACGCGACATTACTCTCTCACGCACACACACACACACTCTCCTGTGCCATGCATCTACATGTGAGTGTGCACACTACGCGCGTGTCGGGACTCTGTTCCTCAACTACGTAAAACACTACATAAAAGCAATTTTTTAAAAAATAAACAAATTTAATCAGAAAAATTTAACAGATTTAACATAAAAACAAGTGAAAATCTGTTCCGAATCGGAGTCCTCTGCCGTCGTGTCGTGCCCGTTGCCTCACTCACCTTGTTTGTTGCGGTCCGTGTCGCGACTCGCTGCTGAGTGTCCGGCACTCTGCGGACGCGGTGTCGCTCGATGTGATTCGATGCCAATCAGCATCGTGGCAGCGGGGGCGCGGCGGGGCGCGGCGTAGTGGCGACACGGCCACGCTCTCAAAGGTTATCGCACGGAGACCCCCAGCAGGCCGTGCCCTGCCCTGCCTGCCCTGCAGCCGTGCCTAGCTACCGGCACCGGCAACGAATCGGCGGCCTTTTCGGTAATGGGCAGCGAGGCTTACTTTCCGCGGGGGAGGCTGAACGAGGCTGGAGGTTCCACGACGTGGCACGATAAGGAGCACACTGTTATTCTGTCTGTCTCCCTCCCACCAGTGCGGGACGCCCCACGAGTGCGAGAGAGACAAGCGCTGAGTCGGAATCAGGCCGCCGCCGCCTTACACGTCAACCAAGCATCTCCTCTACCAAACTTTTTTTTAGCTTTTTTTTTAATCCGGGCAGCAAGTTTTGGCGCGGGGGCGGTTTAATGAGAACAATGCAAGCAAGCAGGGGCAGCCCCGGCGCGCTTAGCATATGAAAGCAGCCCTGGCGAAAATGGAAAAACGAATTCTGGGAAGCAAAAGAAGGAAAGGGAGGGGGAGGGAGCCGCTAGCCGGGAGACTGTGTTTACTTGACCTGCGCATCGCATTTTGCATGCATAACGCGCCGTGCTGGCCGCCCGACTGATTCCGAGCGTCGTTTTCGTCGCTCTGTCTCTCTCGCACCCATGCGTGACGCCCCATGAGTGCGAGAGAGACAGAGCGACGAAAACGACTCTCGGAGTCAGCCCTCTCGGCCCGGCCAGTGCAATTTCAGTCACCAAGCGCCGTCAGCGGCGAGGCGGGCGAGGCGACCGACAAGTGACGCAACTCCCGTTTTGCAAAAAGGGAAATGGAACACGCCCGGCTTGGCACCGAGTTGTTTGTTGAACGGCGTCTTTTGTTCGGTAATCCGAACGACGGCCCGCCTCGGCCCGCCTCGCCTCGGCAGTGGCGTGGACGAGCTTCAAAGCGGCGCAGATTGGCAGCCAACTGCGTTGCACCCCGCCGACGTCCTGCCGGTCCTTTGGCGCGCCGGCGTCGCGCTGTCTCTCTCGCACTGGTGCGGCGTGCCGTGGGGGTGCGAGAGAGACAGAGCGATGAAGCACCCCTGGCGTCTCCGGCGCTACACCCTGAACTGCGTTTGAGTTGGGGATTAGTGGGGTGTCGCAGGACGGCGTTAGCCATGTTGGCCGTGTCGGAGCTGGTACTGACGCCGCACTCCACTGGCAGCAGCGCCCCGAACGTACCCAAAAATTAATTTCCAAACAAAAATTAGGATTAGAATCAGTCCTGTGAGCGAGCGGGGTAGCGTGCATTCTTATAAATGCCCCCAGCCTTGGCGACGTCTCGTTCGGTACTTTTGGATTTATTGCCCGTCCATCCAAGGGCGGCCAATACATTAGACCGACGGATGACTCGTCGCCGATTCGTCCTCGGCGGAAAGAAAGTTGGCAAGTCGGGCGGGACGACCTCTGACATTCCACGGAACTCGCCCATCGATGGAGGCGGGGCGGACATGGCCCCGGGAAAAAGTCGAACCGGGCGAGTAAAAGCACGACGTTCGTTTATTGGTTCACACTACGGCGTCGCATGTAGGGGCGCGCGAGGACGGGGGGCGCCTGCACAACGCGCACGCGAGCGCGCTCCACGCCGACCTCCACCAGGACGACCTGGGCTCCACCGCCACCGCCGCACAGTCGTCCCCACAGTCAGACCTGCGCAAAGTCCGAAGTTCAAATACCGATCAAAATTTTGTCGTACTTTTGTGTTTCTTGACACTTGCATGATCGCCGGGGAGTCCCTGTCGAGGCCCGGCCCGTCGAGGTGGCCGTCGTGGTGCCCCCTGCTCGTGGAGGGCATCGACGGCGACCTGGCGAGCCAGTCGGCGCCCCCTTCCGGCCCCTGCGGCCGCGGCGGGCAGCAGCGCAGCACGTCGCCGAGCTCCAACGCGGTGTCCCACGGCGACACCCCCTGCCGAGAAAAATGCCGGCAAGCTCGACCATGCAGAGTGACGGACGAGCTTCGGTGCGCTGCATGACGGCATGCATGGCCTGGAGGCAGCCAGGAGGCTTGCCGCGAGCCGAGACAGTAACAAACCGCCGGCCGCAGACCGCGGGCCGCAAGCACAAAGACGAGCACGTGGGTTCGAATCCCTACCCCCGCCCCTGCAGGCCCGCGCGACACAGCGACACGCAGTCGGAGCGCCTGGCCTAGCGCCTGTCGAGCGTGGGTAGGCCGGCCCGCCGCGCACAGGTGCGCACAAGTGTCGGCTGGCCTACCTCGCAGGCGCTCTCGGCCTCGGTCTATGCCACGCTTCGTCTCTACCCAATCGCTGAATTTTTCATTTTTACTTCGGGTTGATTGCAACCTTGGTGCGCGCCGGGGCACTCACCCAGGACGTGAGGGGCTGCACGTCGTCGCTCTCGGCCTCCTCCGTGGTGGTGAGGTTGACGAGGGACGGGCTGCAGGGCTGCATGGCCTCGCCGTCGCCCAGCCTCCCGCCCGGCGGCGCGCGGAGCCGACGCCTCTTGCTCTCCTTGCCCACGCGCATGACCGTCATGTCGCTGTCGCTGGGCCACGACACCAGGTCCACGTCGAAGCGCAAGGCCGCCATCGCCTCGCACCGCCTTCCAGAAGTCATTGTTGTCGGCGCGGCCGCGCGGCGTGCGAGGCAGTGCAGGCGGCAAGGCGGGGACGTCGCCAGGATGGCAGAACTACGCCCATGCCGGGGTGGGGACGAGGCAGGCGGCACCAGGGGCAGAGGCGGGACGACGGCGTCCTGGCGGCGGCATGCGTCCACTGACGCACACCATCAAGGCCTTCCTGCGGGAGCTGGGGCGTGCTCTGCTGCCGCGACCGGAGACAGGTGCCTCGCGCTGCGGACGCCTAACCTCTTGATGCACTTGTTGGGCGTTGTCTCGACCGTCTCGACGGCCTCTTTAACACGCAGAGGGCTTCGGGGGGCTGGCCTCGCGCGATGGCGCGGCCGCGGCGCCGCCCTGGTCGGGCTCTGACGTCGCCTTGGTGCTCGCGACCGGCGCCGCGCTCACCGTGGCCATGTTCGCCCTGTCCCTGGCCATCACGTGGGTGCTCGCCGCGCGCGCGCGCCCGGACCCCAAGGCCGTCTTCTTCGCCATGTTCGACGACCGCATCCGGTGAGGACGAAAGACGGGTTGCGTTTCCCACGCGCCACGCGGCGAGCTGCAGCCTGACTGTTCCTCGACTTGGCTTCCAGTGGGGGCTTCCCGGCGCAGACCGCCGAGTCCATGACCACCATGCTGACGGGGGTCAACACCGTGCTGCGCGCCAACCCCGAGACGCCCTGCGTGCTGCTGCTCGTGAGCGCGCCCGGCGCCGAGGCCACCGCGCTCAGGATGGCGCAGGCGCTGGCCCGCGCCGTGCAGGTTGCGACGCCCACAACGCCCGCTTTGTCTTAAACCCAATCAAGCGTGACATCGTGAAATCTGGCAGACCGTCCTTCGCGGGTGGCCGGGCATGCCGTCGTCCCCCGAGGAGCTGGAGGTGATGGGAGACACCTTCCCCTCCTCCGACGACTACTGGCGCCTGTACGAGGCGCTGAGCCGGCGCCTGGAGGACCAGCGCGTGGCCGTGGTGCGAGACCTGCAGGCCATCCACCCGCGGGCCGCGGCCGCCATCGCGCACCTCTGCGACGACACCTTCCCGCCGTTCCCGCAGGTAGTTGACCCCCGCCTTCCGTCGCTGTCCCACTCAAGTCCCACTCGCACCCACCGCGACGCCCCAATGGGTCTGCCTTCCAGTCGGTGTTGATGCTGCTGCTGAGTCCGGGGGAGTTCTTTCCGGACGAGGTCGGCGTCGGCGTGCCACGCGGCCCCGCCGAGGCGGTGGTGCTGGCGGAGGAGTGCCTGCTGGCGTGCTGGCAGGCCAGGGGGCCGCCGCCGTCCTCCGGGGCGCCGCCGCCGGCCTGGGCCAGCCGCGACGTGCTGCCCACCGTGCTGGGGCGCCTCACGGGCCGCGCCGTCCTGGTGCGGCCGGAGCCTCTGGACCTGCCCGCCGAGCCGGCCCGGCCGGGCCACGTGCCCGTCAAGGAGGGGGCCTTGGCGCGCACCGCCATCCGCGCGCGGTAGAACACTCAGCATCGCGCGCGACAAAGGACATTAACTAAAAAGGTAGGCTTATTACCTTTGAAAAACAAAAATATATATTTTCAAGACTGCACCCGTCTTGTGGGAGTACAATTATTGTGGGAAGATTAAGCAAAATTAAATTAAGGGCATAGATTGGCTTCGTGCGCTACTTGAAGGAGGCCCTGAGGAAGGCCAGGCGTTCCTGCAGCTCCACGACCCGCTTCTCCTTCTCCAGGCGCTCGGCCCGCGTGCGCTCCAGGGCGCGCTGCTCGCGAGCCAACAGGACCGCGTTCCTCTTCTGAAAACAAGGAAAACAAAAACAAAAGTCGACACGACATTAGCTAGTGCCGTGCCCTGTGTTGTGTGTGCCCGTCCTACCTTGAGCAGCTCCACCATGTGCTGGGAGACCTTCGGCATGCCGCGCGTCTTGGCCAGCAGTTCGTCGCGTTTCTGGTGTAGGCGCCGCAGCTCCTCTCTCAGGGCCTCCGCGTCGTCCTCCGTCTGCGTCCAAGCGTCGCGCGAGGACGGCTCGGGTGATCCTCCGGACGCGCCGGCGCTCGCCGCCGAGAGAGCATCTGGAGGACATGACATGACACGACATGACATACCCCGCGTTGGCGGCAACTCTACCCACAGTGGCGATACCCCGACAGGGGAGGATACTCCGCGGCGAAGCTTTGGTTGCTCCAGTCGATTTTAGAACACGAGCCGCAGCGCGGCAGGACTTTGAAACTAGAAGAAAAGGAAACAGACTATCATTCCGCCGCTTGCCGCACTGGTAGCGTACACGTGCTTGCCTGTCCGCACAAGACAAGCAGCTCCATTTAGCCGGCGCTCCGTCTGCCACTGAATGCCGTTTCTAAGAACGATCCCTCCGCCCTGCCAGGCCCTGCCCTGCTGCCCACCCTCTCCGTTGGCCGCGTTAGCCGACTGAGTAAACGCGACGCCCACCTGAGGTGTGTTCTCAGCAAGGTACTCGGCCGCTATCACTGTGCGTGGGCGGCGGGCCCAGGGTGGGCCGGGGAGGGGGGGGGGGCACTGCGGGTTCGGCTCCCCGTCGTCTACCGGGCACGCCGGGCACACCCGCCGGGAAAGCACAGGCGAGACACGATGGCGCAGGTGTCGCAGAGAGGTCGAAAGGTGAGTCTCCCGGGTCGCTCTAATATTCCGTCACAGTTCTTTCTGCGACGCCTGAAAGGGCTGGCCGCGGGGAGTACCTTTCAGAAGGTCAATGTGAGTTTCCCCAGGGAGCCCCAGGCTGCGCCCTGGTGCTGCTCGCGGTGGTGCTCGTCGGCGTGCTGCTGGAGACCCAGCTGGCGGCCGGCGCCACGGTCGGCAAGGCCAGGGCGGGCGTCAGGCCCACCGCCAACGCCGCCACCGTCCACTCGCGGCACGGCCACCACCACACCACCCACGCCGGCCACACCGACGGCCACACCGACGGCCCGGCCGCAGAGGAAGCCGCGCCGGGTGCGACGGCGGCCGCGGAGCCGTCCGCCAGGTAGAGTCGCCAAGCAGCCCGCCACGCCCCGCCAAGGAAGCCCAACAGAAAATAAAAATTTCAAAAGGAAAGCCGCTTTGCAGCTCGCGCAACCAGCGACCCTCCCACACACAGTGCCACACTTTGCTTGGGAATGAGTTCCTTTCGGAACCGGAGACCCGGAAGGGAGAAGTGACACAGTCTGTTTTCCGGGGCGCCTGCGCCGCAGGATGTTCGGGCTGCCGGGGCTGCCGGGGCTGCCGGGCCTGGACTACATCAAGGAGCTCTTTGGCGTCCGCGGCCCCCGAACGTCCACGCCGTCGGACGGCAAGACCGGCGACGTCGTCTCGAGCCGGTCGGGCGGCGCGGGAGGGGCAGCTCGGGGGAACGACGGCTGGCAGAAAGTGGGACCCGAAGAGCCCTTAAAAATGATCCAGGAAGACAAGGAGCGCGAGTGGGTTAGCGTGCGCCGCACGTGAGGCCGCCGCGTCGTACCGCGTCGTCGCTCTGTCTCTCTCGCACTCACGGCGGGTGACGTGCCAGAGAGGCACAGCAACGGAACGCTGCTCGCTATCAGTGTGCCGGACAGCAGCATGCCTCCCTTACATCGCCATCGCCCGATCAGGTTGTCTCGGTGCGCTTGCTGCTCGCTGAGGAAAGTACGTTACCGAGTCGCTCAAGCGTCGACCGCAGTACCGCCGTTTTGGCGCGCTCCGTCTCCAGGACAGCCGTCTGGGCGGCAACGCGGGCCGCCAGCGAGCCAGCCAGCATGCACTTTTCCTGCATCAATAAAGCCCGGTTCGCCATGAGCCCACACTCTAAAACATTTTTAAAATGCCTGAAAGGCGACGTGGTAACTTTTGTACGCGCGTGTGGTGTATGGTGTATTACCTTGGCAGATGCCTCTAAATCGGCAATGGCTTTTCGGAGACTTTCTCTCTTCGCAGCCAGTTGTGCTGTCGCTTCCAATTTGGCGTTCGCCTCAAGGCTTTCCCGGGATTTGTTCATGGCGTTAAGAATTCACTCACTCACTTAATCTGACTGAAAATCGTTAAAATGGAAGATTCTGTCACTACACGCATCACAGCACAGGGCGGCTGAAAATTTCGAATGGCTTCGCCTTGCAGGGGTGCAAACTGTTGAGACAGTAGATAGTGAAATGACGACGTCGACGTCGATGGACTGACTAACATATTTTGTATAAGAACCATCTACAATACGTGACTGTTTCACTTTGTGATTAAGCGGAACGAGAAAATCGAGGGCGTACTAATAACTGAAGTTGCAGTTTTGGTGCAATCGAAATTTCTTAATTACCGGAAATGTGGCCAAAGCCGCGAGAGTTCAAACTAAAACGGCTACATTAGCAGGAAAGTTTTGGCTCCTGAAACCTTTGAATCTTTGTTGGGTAGGGGCAGTAGGAAGATAGAAAGTATCTCAGAAAGGCATTTTCATGATAGATATATTTATTTCATACTCTGCTTTCAAAGCACAAACAATATCTTAACAAAATGTACAAAGTGTTATAGAGGTTGAAAGAAAAGAAACATTAACACAGGAATAAAATAATCAAATCTTAACACGCAATTGCCTGGCAGTTATAAATCTTGTTCAAGTTACCCCACTTTAATGCAATCGATATGCTTATGCGAAAATATCCTTTCAAAAAAGATCACAATGGACAGGTATTCTTTGCCTTATTAGTTGAGATTCGTGCTATTGCTTCAGAGACGAAGGCAACTCCATCCCACAACTACATTGAGCATGACTGTGCCCTCCCTCCTACAACAAAATTTTTCCATTTATCACAAATCCTTATGATTATAATCTCTGTAAGTTACATGTAGCTGAACTAATAGCCTGAGATAACCAGCTCCAGGCTTTGTGTCCCAGCAGACTCTAAATCAAATTGATGCCAAATTGTTACAAAAGAATACATTTAAATATACATTTTTATGGAACTACATGAAAGCCAGTACTATATTTACAGCTAAAACAGAAGCCAGAGGCTGAAAAGCACTTTCAATCTAAACTTACTAAGTATGGTAAGACTAATCAGTTAGCAATCACAATCAGTAACTCATCAATATAGTTTTCAGAACAATTGCAAAGTGCTGTTAACACACAAGCAATACATCAATGTTAAAAGAAATTTAGAAAAACTGTTATTTTTTGTAAATTATTGTTCAGCTGAAGCACTGCTCAAGTCATACATACTAAAAGTTCAAACTTCTTTATTCATAAAATGAAAATGTGTTTGAAGAGATCTAGATCATAATAATAATAAAACCAAAACAATGTTACATGGTTCCAGTTCCAGTGCTACAATAGTGAAACAGTTCTAGAACTATCATAGCTGAAGACAAAATTACCAAATTAGCAAAAGTTCACAGTCTTAGCTTGCACTGAATAAAAATGACTGTGGGATTATCCCAAGCACCCTCTTCCCCTTAGTATTTAACTTTTCTTTTTACATCATTGCACTAAAAGAAATAGGAAAGAAGACTCCAAAATCTAGCCCCAAAAAGTCATCATAAAAGAGTATAAATGTAAGAAGTACAAAAGTTGCCATTCTTAATCACTTTTCAAAATTTGTTTCAAAGACCAGAATAAATTTACAGTCAGCGTCTAGTCAACCAACTACATATTTCAGATGCATGTGCTCAAAAAGACATCTTTCACTACATAAAAACGCAAATAACACATTAGATTGATTGAGAGTGAATATTGTACAACATAGTCTAAAAACAAAAGGAATACACATGGAAAATTTTCTTCAATACAAAACCACCATTGGGTCTAATTCTTGCACCTTACTAGGTCCTAAAGAAATAGTCAACAAGTTAAAAGATTATTTTTTTTTAAAAAAAGGAAAAACAAAAAACTACACAATATATGTAGAATGAAAAGCTTTGCACTTCAGATCTGAAATGAAATGGTCACTCATCACATTTGAAACAAATGCAGTGGTGTTTACCAACAGATATAGGCCCAACATCAACAAACAAAACACCACTTAAAGACTTCCAGCGAAGAAAAAATTAACACATTCTTAATACTTCATTAGATAATACAAATTTTACACGTCAATGATACCTTACATCCAGAGTATTAGGGGAATGCTCCTGAGAAATCAACTGCTCCTATGAAACTTCACAATATTCTGACAAGGTCCAACACACAAAAATTACCATGGTAGCTCCTATGGCAAAGGGATCCTGAGATGGTTCTCAGTTAAGGGGGCAATTCACTGAAACTAGTCAAAACCAGTCTCATGTGATTGCTTGAAAATGCTTCTTTTGGTATGTAATTAAGACAAGAAACGTTTGAACTACAGACAACAGTCTGTTTGCAAGCAATGACATGAGTCAGTTTTCAGCTAGTTTATTTATATTGCCTCCTTTACATGAAACCACAAGACACTAATACAAATTGAAGCAAATGACTAGGCGTAAGTATCTACAAATTCATTATATAACAGTTATACTAGGATACATTACAGGGGTCAAATATTACTCCCAACAACTCATGACCATTATCAGTTTAAAGGAGTAGATGTACCACTACCCTGTCGACGTTGTATTCAAATAGAATGTTTGCCCCTATTTCGCTACTGAAACACTTGTCCAGCACAGCAAGGTCTATCACGTAAAAAACAACAAAATTTCAAAAGAAAGATAAGAAACAATACAAAATGATTGCACATACATCTTAGAACTAGTGGCACTCAATAAATAATAAAAGCTTGCAAGGGATATGAGGTTGTTTAGGATGAACTATGGGTGAAGCCTTTAAATGAAAGTGCAAATATAGTCATAAAAATGAAAACAGAGAAAGGTACACAATACTGTTGCTAGCTAATATTTTTACATTAATCAAATACTTAATTAAGTATCCTATAAGGATGCTCTCATGGTCAATCATAAACAGTGTTTGAATAAGGCTTATAAGTAGTTTAATAAGTTCGTCAATTCAGTAATTCAGTAAAATTCGGTCTCCTCTTCAAGAGCAAGATTGTACAAATAGCTCAGCATGGAAAGATGCAGTGGCTCAGTCTTAGTAGACCATCAGTGGCAAAAAGACCAACAAAACATGCAAACAGGACCTACAATGAACATTGCACCTAAAACTAACCATTTAGGGTTTGTAAGTTCATAACCTCCATCGGCTGATTCTGCTATTGATAGTTCATGTTATTCATTTTGCCACTGCTGTAACTATACATTAGTCATGAAAACATGGAAAACGGCACATAACATTGCAGACAGCTTATCACAGGAACAGAAGTATTACAGAATCCTGTTAGTCTTTAAAATAATAATTGATAAGATCAGGAAGTGGCTGTAGGGGTCCAGTTTCTTCCAGGTCAGTCCGGTTTTCCTGCATGCTCAATTGTCCCCGTAGTACCTTCCATTGATTTAAAATGAAGGTGTAGTGTGCCATCTTCTCTACATCATCAAGTTCTTTGTAACAGTGGACAAGGCCTTTGTAGTCATATTCCAAACCAGAGTATGTCTCACCATACAGTTTCAACCCTGCAACAGGCAAATGATATTAGTATACAACCTTAAGACTAAAATAAAAACTTAGCTCAATGATTTACCTATTTCAATTGAGCGTAAATAAAGTTCCTCTGCTTTATGGTACTGAAAGGTGTGATAGTTGTACAAGGATGCAAGATGACCAAGTGACAATCCAACTTCATAGTCATCCTTCCCAAGAATCTGCTCTTTAATTCCAATTGCCACAAGTTGCATCTCTTCTGCTTCCTACAAGGTAAAGAAGCAAAGAAATTATTTTGAACAAATTATAATAAAATAGGAAAAAAACAATAACAACCAATCAAAAGTATTCACCTTGTACTTCTTCATACTCTGATATAGACGTCCCAAATTACCGTAATGTTTGGCTGTTTGCACATTGTTATCACCAAGAGCTTTGATGGAGGATTCTAGTGCAGTAATGTGCAGTTCTTCAGCGTCTGGCAGTAGGGAATCCACTGTAAAGATAAAATCACACAAAAATTCAAATATATCCAGACAAAATACAGAACAAGGAGATTCAACATATCTTTAGTCATACCAAGAGTGTTGCTTTGATTGTCAAGCGCGATTTCTTCTAGAATTAGGGCTTTAACTCGCTTGGCTGTAGACAGTAATAAATGATTTGGAGGCAGAAGCGCTTCTAGGATACTGATTGAATCTTCAGCATATTCTCTGAAATGTTTTTGAAAAAATCAGTACAATGTCTCGATACCAACAGAGGATTCATCTCAGATGAAAAAAAAAAAAACACTTACCTGGCACGCTTAAATCTACCAGTGCTGTACTCATATACATACAAGGCATAGGCCAGATCCTCCAATGCTGCTGCCACATAAATGTTTTTACGGCGATAGATTGCCTTCTTTATTTCCAAAGCTCTAGTTATTACTTTAACACAGTGGCTGATGCCATCAAAGTTCAAAAGAAAATATCCATAATCAAGAAGAACATCAGCTAGTTTATAATGACTTGGCTCGTATATTTCATTTGCCATACGGATGGCTTGTCGAATAAGAACCTCTGCTTTCTTAAACTGCCGTTTGATAACACAAGTTTTTGATAGTTGTCTCAAAACGTCTACAATTACACTGGCAGGAAGACCAGGAACAAGTTCTCTCAAGGCTTCAGCACTCCATTTATGGGCCTGCAATAATAAAAATGTAAGACCCCTGACCAAACATAAGGCTTAATATAGTAACAGCTGGAAGAAAAACTGACCTCATCATATTCACTGCGCAAGAAGAAATGAATAGAGAATTCTTTATACAGAGCAGCTAAATTAGGAAGTTCATTCATTTTTCTCAGTGTCTGGATTAGTTTGTTGATGTCCTGATAAGTTTTAGCTGCCTCAGGAAAAAGGCAGAATGCAGCTTGTACATGGAAAAGTCTACAACACAAGAGAAAAAAAACAATCATAAAAGAAGCAATACTTGAAGTGGCATTCAAAAACATGTTTAATCTTACTTGTGGTAACATTCTAACGTTCTTCTGAGAGAGGAGGGGGTCTCAGGGGCACTCAAACAGAGATCTCTACAGTGAAACAACACAGCCTCACTGTCCTTGAACCAACCAGCATCACTCAAAAAGCCACCTGATAAAAACAACAATTTAAACATCAGATTAGATTAGCAAGGTTCATGCAAGGGCAAGAAACCATATCTTATTAAGTAATTATTTAACTAATACAAATGTAGACAGAATTTGAAGGTGAAGTGGAAGTTCATGCAAAGGCAAGAAAACATATCTTATAAAGTAATTATTTAACTAATACAAATGAAGACAGAATTTGAGTGTGTAGTGGAAGTAGCAAACAAGGAGAAAACATTGTATCTAGTGCAAATGGCAGATCTCAAGATAAGCTCACAGATAAGGAATCTGCACAGAAAAGTCATCAATTGTTTACTTCCCCCACCCATGCAAGTGGAAAAACACAACAGAGATAGCTGGACTTTCACTTGCCTAATCTTAGTCCCAAATCAATTGTTGATTCCAGAAGTGAGGGGCACATTTGAGAGCACATGCATTTGTGGGCATATGCTGTTGACAACTCTTTTGAAATGTTGGTGCCATGATCCATCAATGTCTGCAACCAAACAGATTAGCATTATTATCATTAGAAAGTAGCAGCGGTGGTTTGATGGGTCCAAGGAGGGAGAGGTGATAGCACAGAAATCGGCCACCTACAGGGGCATCAGTTGTGGGAGGCACAATTAGGATGTGATGGGAGAGGGCGATCACACCCAGTGCTCAGTGCCTGTCCTGTGCCCTCCAACCCCCCACCCCATAACCACCACCAACTGTTCAAATGTGAATTAACTAGTTGTTTGACTTTACCTGGAAACATTGGAGCAACTGAGTCCGTTTGTGGGTTACTTTAAGCATTCGAGCAAAAACATTGAGGTCGATAAGTTCCCAACCCAAAAGGCATATTCTCTTCTCTTCGTAGAGCTGAAAGAAAATATTAATCATCAGTTGCAGAAATTAGGGTTTAAAAGATTACAATATTTGAAAATCAGTGGAAGAGTATGTTTTGTTATGCTGGAAGATCCAACACACAGCAACTCAATATCTAAATTTTACAATTCACAATAAAGAAATGTGTGCAAAACAGATTAAAATTATGTACAGAACAGGGGCTTGCATCACAAGACCGGTAACGTAAAGGCCAGTGCTGAAGATGGAAGCATGGCAATTAGTGACTTTTAACTCTCTTTAGTCAAAACATTGACAAACAAGCAGAAATTCTTCTAATTGGAAAATGTTAAAATGCATTCGCACAAATATCTCAAGAGTAATTTAAGGCATTAGTTGAAGTACAAGGCCTAGCCTGAGACCAACCAAACCAACAAACAATGCATGGTTCCAGAGTCGGGAGGGCCTATCGCTTCCGCATAAAGTGGGGGCATTGCCGTTCCTTTAAACAAGGCAGTTAACAGTCTCTCGAAAACAGAAAAAAGAAATGCATACCGCCCTCCTCCAAAAAAAAAAACAAGCAAAACAAAACAAACCATTGGCCATATCTCTGGTCAAATGGGAGTGGAGGGGGTAAGATTACATTTTTAAGCTCCCAGTTCTAAACACTGCGTCTCAACGAATTCGACGCATATTCTTAGTGACATTGAAGAATAACACGAGTGAACTAGAGTGCATTAGAGCTTACCTTAAAGTAGAGATCAAACAAAATATTTTCTGGCAAAGATCTGAGCTCCCTTTCGTACAAGTGGAAATAGCTCATTATGACTGTAGAACTCAAATCATAAAGCGAGTTCACGTCCATAGTTTTCGCGTTAACAGCCATTTTTGAAGGGATCCGATCGCTCCGAGTATGAGTGCCAAGTTATTGCAAGACCAAACAACGCAAATCCCGTCCAACACTTAAGGAAAACACAGCAGCTTGGAAAGAAGCAGCCAAGCAGCCCGACAGATGAGACAGCTGACGTTCGTGTGGGTGGTGATTTCGTCCCAGATCACGGCCTACTGAAAGTCGTAGAAAGTGAAACGAGCAGGCTAGCCACCCTTTTCTCCTTGGAAAAATCCATCTTCGGGGTAAAGCTCATCCCAAAACCATAAAAGTTGGGTAAGTAAGGAGCTTCACTCGTTTACAAAGCAAACTAATGCTCTTCAGCACATCTGTTCGTAACTTTTTATTTATCAGTGTTGGTACTTACTACCTCCCCCTCCCCCTCCCCCCTTTCAAATCCTATTTTTTATGCTATATGCTTGTTTGGAAACAGCATTGGTTCTGTTTCAACTGTATTTTCCATCGATTTATGTTTGACATTTCATAATCTTCATTTTCTTCCTGATCTCTTTATTCTTAGTTCCGTCTGACATTTCAACAACTTGACATCATGGGTGGAGGTGACCTGGTAAGATACACACTGTAAATTTAACCTAAGTCTCAACAAATTTTATTTTGACTGTTTTCAAGGATTTTAATATCTTTTTACTTAATAGAACTTAAAGAAATCATGGCACCCAAACACCATGAAAAATATGGAGCGGGTATGGAAGGCGGAACAAAAAGACAACGAAGAGAAGAAGCGCATAGCAGAACTTCAGAGAGAAATACATGCAGAGCGGGACAAAGAAGATATGCAGAAATTCGCTGAAGACACGGGAGTTGTAAAGTAAGATACTTTTAAGTATAAAACAAATAAATGTCGTATTTAATTTTTTATTTTTTTAGGAATTATTATCTGAAGTATATACTATCATTGGAACTGTAGACTGACACCTTAAACCAATTTTTCCAGGAAAAAAGATGATGTCAAACTTGAGTGGATGTACAAAGGCCCCAGTCACAGCGTTAACCATGAGGACTACCTGCTTGGAAAGGCGATTGATAAGAACTTTGAGAGGCACCAACAAGAACAGCAGAGGGGTGGAGCGTCTACCTCACAAGATGAAGGTACCGTACCCACTGTGTGTTTCATTATTTCTTTGTCAGTTTATTCTTCATGTGATGTTTTCTACATTACTTTTTCACTGTAAAAACGAAAATCTTTGCAGAACGAGTTCCTGATGCCATACGACAGGCTAAGAGCAGTGTTTTTAGTGAGCAGGTGGATGTAGCTCGAAAAATGAATGAAGATCCCCTTATGGCAATAAGACAAAGGGCGGTTGAGAAAGCCAAACAACTGTATGATAACCCAGTGAGGTTGAAACAGTTGCAAAAAATGGTCAGTATGGGTTCAGGTAGCACCATCCTATAGAGAGACCATAGATTAATTTTTTTCCAAAATGTAATTTTTTTTTATTTGTCATAATTTTCTTACAGATTGCATCTAAGTCATTGATGGAAAAAAAGCACAAGAAGGATAAAAAGAAGAAAAAGAAAAAGAGCAAGAAGTCAAGTAAAAAGGAGGAGGACAAGGAATTGAATGCTCTTTTAACAGAAAAGCTGAAAAGTGCCCTTCAAGATCGAGAACTTCTTCGCAAGTTAAAGGAGAAGGCCAGCAAAAGTAGTGATAGCAGCAGCAGTGACAACAGCAGTAGTGAAAGTGACGATGAAACTGCAGACCGCAAGAGGAGAAAGTCTCCTGTTGATGTTGTTCCCAAAAGATCACATTCTCCAAAGTATTCGAAAGATAACCGAAGAAATGACCACTCCTCCAGCTACAATGTTCACAGAGATGGTAGAAGACAATCTCGAAGTCCCAAATCACACAAATCTAGAAATTTTAATGATAATTCTAGTGCATCTAGAAGGAGGAGCAGATCTAGGAGCAGAGATGGAGAATATGAAAGGCATTCTGGTACGTCTAAGAGGAGAAATAGCCGGTCAAGAAGCAGAGACAGACAAAACTCTCACAATCAAAGGGAGCAGAGTAAGTATTCTGACATGAAATCTGGTAGAAATACCAGGAGAAGCAATAGCCCCCAGACAACTAATGCAAGGAAACACTTTCCTGAAAAAAAGAAAAATAAAGACCGGTCACCATCCAGTGAAAATGATACTAGAAGGAAGAATGTCAAAGGCAGGAGAAGCTCAAGCTCAAGCTCTAGTTCAGCTAGTGACCATCAAAATGATTCTGATGATGACCATAAATCTAAAAAGAGAAGGACGTTTGGATTGGTTGTAAGTTTTGGTTTGAAATTTAATTTTCATTGCATGTATTATTGGGACCTCAGCATCTAACCTGGGCTTATTTCCTTGTGTGCTAGATGGCAGATGGTTCAAGACCTGTTCCAAAATCAAATCCTCATAGGGAAGTTCAGCCAGCTGTGCAGCCGCAGAAGCCGAACCCTCCCACTTGGCAACGCAAGGAAAGAGTGAAACTGTCAGAGGAGGAAAAGGAGAGGAGACGTCAAGAAATGCTTCAAAATGCATCTTGGCGGGATAAAGAACGCGAAGCAAATGTCAAGCGGTATAGAAAAGAAGATGACAGAGAAAAGAAGGAGCTTCACGAGAATTTTGATGAGGACTTTGCCAGGTACAAACAATTTTGCACCTCTTGTGGTTTTAATTTTCATTTGGTTTTCTTTCTAACCTTTTTTCCCCCTCACAGGAAACAATTCTCCAAAGCCGCAAATCAGGCATCTGTTGAGGGTAGAATAAAGTCAAAGCTGAATACCATTCAACGATCCAAGATGTCCATGGACCAGAACTTTGCTCGGCGGTGAATCAGTAACCTATTTCAATTGGTGATAATGTGAGTAGGTGGAATAGCAATTGTTAACTTAATCAGTTGTTGAACCAAATTTTTCTGTTTTTCTGCATTTTTTTAAATCTTAATATTAGAGTTTTATATTTTTTACAACAAAGAGATCACTATAAATAATTAACATTTGTGTCTAAGTTTAGATTTAGCTGTCTACATCATTCATTTTCATTTAGCATTGTTTCGCTCCTTTGCAAGCTCTTCTTCAATTGCTTTCTGAATTTTGACCACATCTATCTGTACCTGAAATTAAAGATTGAAAGTAATAAAATATCACAATAGAAACAAGCGAGTCTCAACTGGAAAGTTAGTTCACCTGGTCCTTCATTGCCAGAAACTTCTCATTCATTTCTGATTTCTGAAGTGCATCAAGATATTGTTTACGACTGAGCAAGACTGTATCAAGATGCGTACGATGCTTTGTTGCAATGTCCAAAGCTCTGTAACATAGATTATTAAACCTTAGAGAGCAGTTGCTAAAGATCAAAGACATCTCATAATACATTTTTTTATTTGCTCGCCTGTTCCAATTATGGAGGTGTACATTTGCCATTATAGCTCGGAATACCAAACCGTTTTGCAATAATAAATTTTCTGCTTCATCTAAGTTGCCTGTCATCAGGATCATTTCTGCCATTTGCACAGTCCGGTTAGGAATTGTCTGTGAAGAAAAAAGAGTTAATTTTACATCTTTCAAAAGTGGATTGCAGTGGCAAGATATAGTTACTTTTCAGACTCACCTTAATGTGTTGAATATAAGCTACTTTGTCTGTTTCTTCAATGGCAGCATATGCTTCTTCAGCTATTAACAGATTTTTAGCCTTAGTGGCCATAGCTGCTAGGCAGGCCCACAAAGCATCTTCCTAGAAACAAGATACACCTTTATTGTGTACTTTAAAAAAAATCATGCTTCATGCTGCTTTTAGCAGAATTGTATTCTGTGTCCTTACTTTTACCACTCTGCACAGCTTCCTTGCCTCTTCCCATCGAGATGTTGATGCAAATTCATGCAATGTTGTAACTGTCATTGGTACAGCGCTGTTCACCAAAGAACCATCCGCTCTTCTTACTCCAATATGATTTCCAACAAAACTAACCACAACAGGATTCTTGCCGAAATCGCTGCAAAAGAAAGTTCCTGATTAGAAACTATAAGATGATATGATCCTTTTTAATTTCATGCACCTTGTGCATCGAACCTGGAGTCATTCTTTGCACATGTCTTTTCCACAATTCGCTTGTCGCTGAAAATTACTGCTGGGTAGTACCACACACTCAGGGTTGTGTCTTGAATCGCAGCCAAGATATTGGTGCTGCAGTTCCAGCGGAGAGACTGTACCATTCTTCCTGATATTCAAACAAAAATGCTCCCTTCAATGTCTTGTTTTTATTTTAATAAAAATATTAAATTATGAATTTTAAATGAGTGAGCTGATTATACCTAGTTTTCCGAACTTTCTTTGTCCTGATCCATGCACTGATGCTAGAAAGAGGTCATGACTCCTATCAACAAATGCAATGAGGCGGTCTGCTGCAGAGCCTGCCTGGTTCAGAGCAATTTCAAGTATTCCAACAGTGTGCAACATTGGCGGAGCCTCAGAGAGCGCCTTTGTTGTTCCAATCTCAAACACATGAATCACTGTGGATGAAAAGGGTATAATATTAGCTAGTTTGAAAAAGTTGCCTTATTTTTTTAATTAAAATTTTTTTTTTTAATGCTTCCTTACCCTTTGGGTCGTTTTGATCCCTTGCCGCAAGAGTATCATCACTAAGACTGATACTCTTCTCATTCATTGTCTCAGGCTGCATGGCAGCCCACCTAGGTGACGATACTAGTCTACCTTCATAGCTGTATAAGTTAACGCTAGATCTTTCGACTAAGAGGAAGAACCTGTAATTTTAAATCACATTATTAGAAACACACCATCATAAATTTCTAAAATTGTCTTGTTTGATTGTATGCTTGTTTTAAAGCCTACTTTGGACAGAGCAGTAGCATGCATACTGCCCCTTCCCGAAGTTCCAGTATGGTCGGAGTATTCCAGTGGTGGCTATTAAATATATGGCACTGGGAAGGTGTGACCACCACCAAGTGATCATAGCCAAGCGCAAGTTGAATGACTCGGTCAGGAATTTCTAAACGTTCCCAGGATTCATTGCTGACATCACGTACAGAAATGCTTCTTCTTCCTGTGAGAGTAGCCTCATATTGATGCCATTCAAGACGCCTTCCAAGGCCACATGCACAAGTTAATCACTCATTCTCAAATTTACTGCAGATTCTGGAGACATGATAATAATGGCACCAACCTTTCTATAACATGTGCAAACATGCAATGGCCATTGGCACAGGCACCTGCTATTTGAGTTCCATCACTAGACCATGCTAATGCATAGATACTCCCAGAATTCATTTTCTCCAATGAATGAGACCACTAAAAAATGAAATAAAACATGTCATTTATGTAAATAATTTCAACTAATTTCAAATAGTTAAATTTCTTGGAAAGAAGGTTTATTTTTTCCTTACTCCACTCTCATCACACAAACGTAAAGTATTAAACGCTCCAACAGCAAACACCCCTCCATTTGGAGCCCAAGAAAGGGCGGTGATTGGGTGCTCATGTGGGGCACTGCTGTATAATTGTTGACCAAAAGGATCCCAAACCTGAGGGATGACAGTCGCTTTTAAAAAATATCAAAGGCAGGTGTGTGTGTTGATTTTGATTAGGTACATACTTTGTAGCGGCAATCTTCTCCTCCAGACACTATTAAGTTATTGCTAGGATTCCATGCAACTTTCAAAATCAATCCCTCATGAGCTTTCCACTGTAAAACCATAGACACAGAGGATATGAGCATTTTGGCCACTAAAAATTGAGCAAGCAGGCAATTGATGTACTGGTATTTACCCGGCTTGGGTTGCTATTGGGCATTAGAGGCTTGACAACAAGCATCTTTCCTTGAGCATACAAGACTTGATTTGAATCAGCACTCCATGCTGCACTGTACACTGGAGCACCTGCTTGCACCACTGTAGATCTCAGCATTCCTCCTCTAGACCAAATCTTTACTTGGCCGTCTTCTCCCGCTTAACATTTTAAAGATATTTCTCTTGTCAGTACTACAATTTGAATCAATGTGGTAATTCTTCCATTGGGTACTTTCTACTTACCTGTAAGTAAGCCAGCACCATCATAACTCCACCGTCCAACAAGGACTGCCCCTTTGTGAGCTTCGACTGTCCTGTCGATACGCCCATTTTTATTTAAGAGGTGAAATTTGCCTGCAAATAGAATGTCCCATCATTTTTGTTCTAAACCATAATAATGAGGAAAACTCTAAACGTGTATTGTGTTTTAATAAGGTTACACCTACCATCGGCAGATGTTATCATCAAAAGATCGGATCCCTGTTTCCGATTACTGCTCGGACCTTTAGGGAACCAATGCATGTCTGTTGGAAACAGATTATTGGGAAGGTCTGCAATTTTGGTAGTCTCCCCATTCATCAAATTCCATCTCAAGAGAGTGTGGTCATCACTGCAAAGAAATTACGTGGTTTCAAATATGTTGAGTTAACAAATGAATTGCTGATTGCTAATATCATAAGTTGGATCTACCTTAGCCCTACCTGCAAGAGTACACTTCCTCAGTGGTGTTCCAATCCACACATGTTACAAAATCACTGTGTTTAGGTTCCTTCCCTACCGATGTTTTGAACCGCATTCTGTCGTCGGTCGTTGGATTCGTAGAGAAAGTTTCACGCAGGGGAAAAACACTGCGCCACGTGTGTCTACCGGCAACTTTTTTTGTTGCCCTGTAAGTGCGACAATTTCTTGTAATGTCCAAGGTACAATAAGGTGTTCGGTGCTGCTGCTCCGCTAGCAGAAAGCATGTTGTGTAAACAGAGCGTTGTCATGGCGACGGCTGGCGGATGGGGAAAGCCCCGCTCGCTGATTGGTCGACGGAGAAAAGGCGCCAACCGCGGGACTTTTGAACCGCGCCGCTGTCGGGGCGTGTGTGCATTGTGTCAAAGGATTCGGGGAGGGCAATGAGGCTACGAGTTCCACCCATCTAAAATTTATTTACAATTCCTGACTGAGACATAAATTAAAATAGTTAAAATTGGCAGGCAATGGCTCGCTTCTCGCTTCGAAATCCCGGGGCTACTTCCCGTTAGTCTTATCGCGTGCTGGCATGGACCACATGGCGGTGCCCGTCTCTTCCTTCAAGCTGTCGAATGAAAACGAGGCGTTTAGTTCGGCTCAGGTACACTGTGACTGGCACACTGTCTCTATCTCTCTCGCGACAGTCACACGAATGGCAAGGTTTCGTTGTGGCCTCGGCGAAACCGGAATCAAGCTTCCGGTTCCGGTTCAGGCTTTCTTGGAGGGGTGCACGTTGTTGCAGAAGGTGCGGACGCCCTCCTTGGCCTGCTTGTTGAACCAGGAGCCGACCTTGGTGTCCGAGACCTGGAGGCCCTTGAGGCTGTGCAGGGTTTGCAGCGGGGCCTTGAGGATGGGTGCCACACCGCCACCGCCACCACCTTGGTCACCACCACCACCAAGCAGCACGCCCCTCCGCGCAAAGCCCAGTGCGATTCTGCAACCAACACGCCGTCAGGAGACTGATTCCGAGAGCCGTTTTCATCGCTGTGTCTCTCTCGCACCCATAGGGCGTTCCGCAAGGTGCGAGAGAGACAGAGCGAGGAAAACGACACTCGGAATCAGTGTGCCTTGCAGGCTGCCGCGTCCGAGACTCCCCCGGCGAGGCGAGGTCGGTGCAAACCACGTGTCCGAGTCCCTACCCGTAGTTGCCCGGCGGCGGTCCAAGCGGAGGCCCTTCATGGCCTTGCGGCGGGTTGCGCGCGCGCTGCAGCATGCCCAGCGAGTGCACGTGCAGCAGGCAGCCCGCCACGGCCAGCACCACGGCGCCGCCCAGCAGCACCCACGGCAGCACGCGCAGGAAGGTGATGCGACGCGTGGCCGACGCGATCTGGTCCAGGCTCACGCCCTCCAGCTCGATGCCCTGCGGAGCAAGCACGTCGTCAGTCTCGCTCTGTCTCCCTCGCACTCGCGGCGCGTGCCGTAGAGGTGCGAGAGAGAGCTCACCTCGTCCACCCACACGATGGGGAACAGGCCCTCGCTGACGTCCCTCAGGGCGTCGATGGGCTCCATCTTCTTGAGGAACATGTTGAGCTGCACCCGCTTGCCGCCGCGGAGCGGGACGCCGGTCATCTGCAGGCGAACGCCAAAGACCGTTGTCGATTTTACAGTGGTTAATTTCGGGTCTGCATTTTTGGTTAACTTACCGGCTCGATGTCCACGAAGGTCTCGTGCTTGGCCTTGTCGGCCTTGAGGCCGATGGCGTACTGCGAGAACTCGCTGGCGCCCAGGTAGAAGTGGGGCAGCGTCAGGATCACCGGAGAGCCTGCCAAAGCCATTCCGTCCATCAAGGGCAAAGATTAAAGAACAGCAGGTCGATTGCGAACAGTGCTTTCGTCGCTCCGAGCGACGGAGCCCTGCTGGGGGGTTGACGCACCGAAACACGTGGTCATGTCGAGGGAGCCGTCGGGGAGGCACGTCGACGCATCCCTCTGCTCGCGGAGGTCCTCCGTGACGTCGCGCCGCCGCCTGGCCGCGTCCTGCGCCGTCGACGCCTCCTCTTCCGCCGCGGGGGCCGCGCTGGGGCTGGTGACGGCCGCCACCGCCTGGGAGGATGCCGCGGCCTCGAGCTCCCCGACGGTGGAGGCGGCGGCACTGGTGGCGGCCCCGGTGGTGAGGGGCAGGGCGGTGACGGGGGCGGGCAGCGCGCTGGCCGCGCCCACCTACGGGGACCGCAAACGCCGTGTTAGCAGGCAACGCGCGCGGCGCTGTGTTCGGCGGGCCGGCCTACCCCGGGCCGCGCAGGCGCTCCCTGCTCCCCGACGACACTCACGTTGTCCTCGCCCGGCGGCGCGGGCGGCGCTGGCGGGCAGAAGCAGCGGTTGGGCCGGTAGGTGCGGCCGCTGGCCAGCATCTTGGGGTCCGCGACGTAGTGCAGGCCGCGCACGCCGCGGTACTGCACGGCCTTCTCGAACGTGACGTACATCGACCTGTCAAGCGTCGCAAGGGCGGCGTTACCTCCTTGCTTCCGGGAGACACTTCGAACGCTGACGAGGGTACCCACCTGCAGGAGCCGGACACGAACACGGGCATCTTCCCGGGCGGCTTGATGAACGGGTGGAAGATGGTGGTGTCCGTGCCGTTGATCATGTTGCAGTGCGTGCCGGGCCGCCACGCCGAGTGCAGTGAGCTGTTGCCGAAGCGCCTGATGTTGCCCAGCGACATGGGGTCGCGCAGGCCGCGGCTCACGCGCACGCGGTTCTTCCGGTCCGTCCCGTTGAGCTGCAACAAGGGTCGTCGCTCTGTCTCAGTCGCACTCCCGCGCCGCCGCGCTGCGGTGCGAGAGAGACAACACTCACGTGGTTGAACAAGGAGAAGTAGTAGTTCTGGCCCTCGCGGCGGAAGGTGACGGGCGCGCGGGTGCGCATGCCCTGGCAGACGGGGCCCGCCGGGTAGAACGTGAAGGGGTGCGAGCAGTTGACCAGGACGCCGTCGAAGAGCACCTCGCGCACGCGCGCCGTGATGAAGGCCGTCGGGGCGCTGGGGAAGATGTGGGGGATGGCCTCGTTGAAGATGGGCATCACCACCTCCATGATCTTCTTCAGCATGAGCCCCGTGCCCTGTGGGAAACAGTGAGGAGAGTGAGCAGCGAGGCTCTCAAGTGGGACTTCCCCGCGGCCCCCACAGCGTACCAGCACCGGGGCGTTGAGGATGGTGACCACGTCCTCGTCCGAGTGGCAGCCGGACTTGTTCTGGTTGAAGCGGTAGTGCGTCTTGTCGAAGTACGAGACGGTGTCGTCCTCCGGGTGGAACTGCACGTCGACGCGCTCCTTGAACAGACTGGCGGCGCGGCATGAGAGCGAGAGGGAGAGAGAAAAGAGAGAGACAGCGAGGCGATCGAGGCGACTCACTCGTAGACGTAGGGGCCCCGCTCCCGGACGACGGGCCGCGCCCCCTTGGACACCTCCTCGGGGTTCTCCACGTGGAAGATGTACACGTAGTAGTTGAGCGGCTGCGGCACCACGGTCCAGCGCTGCAGCGCCTCCGAGCCATCGCTCAGCACCACGTTCTGCAAAGCGCAAACAGATATCAAATTTAGTTCAAGTCTCGTTTTTCGAGTCATTTTGTAACCCAGGGCTGTTGCGCGAGGGGCAAGCAAACAGTGTCCTTGGGGCGGGGTGCCAAGGCCACGCGGAGACCAAAGACCCCGCTCCCCTTTAATGGCCTTTTAATGGAACGTCAAGAAGTCGTGCCGGACTGCCGGACGTCAGTCAGGAAGCAGGAAGCGTGCCGGCCGCGCGAGGCGAGGTCTCTTTCCTTTTCTTTTCCGCCCCTAGCTTGTTGTGTTTCTGTTTCTGTCGTGTCGACGCAATCCAGCCATCGCCATCGGGCCTCGCTATGGCGGATCGCGCGAGTGCCATTGCCAGTGCGTCGTCGGCTACCCCTTCCGTGTCAACGAACCCCATTCCCCATATCGGCGAGGGAGGGCAGTCGCCGGCAGTGCCGCCACCGCACCGCCACCGCACCGCCACCGCACCGGACCGAACGCCCAATGGCGTGCATTTGCGTGCAATCGGGGCGGTAAAGTGGCGTGTCGTGTTTTCGGATCACCCCTCCGCGCTCCGCGTCTCGCCGCCCATTTCCCCGTTTCGCCGTGGCGACACTTTAGGAAGCGCGCGCGCACGCCATCCGTATATGCACAACTCGGAAAAACACAGCGGTGTTCTAAACACTGCGGGAAAAAAGGCGGCAGAAAAAGAGACTTCATCGAAAGCAGTCGCTTCCGGTCCGCGGCGTGCCTCCGTGCCGGCAAGGCCTCCGGCAAGGCCTCCGGCCTGGTGGGAGGCCGACAGAGTGACGGACAGCCTGCCAATCACTGTCCTCGTCTCGTCCTCCCGCCGTCGATCCGGCCGGCCGCGGTAAAAATGCAGCGGGCTGTCTTTGGGCTGGACCGAGTGTTTGCGGTGTATCAGCGGCGCGGCTTGTCAAAACTAGCAGTGGCGTGCGCCGCGTCCCGCCGCGTCCCGCGTGCCACGGACACGTTCGTCAACGGCCGCCAACGGCGCGGCGGCAGGCTGATATCTTCACTCAATCAAAATCAAACCTCACGATTGTCCCCGAGTGCGAAAGGAAGGCGGGAAAACGGCGTCGCTCACCTCGATGACCATCTTGGCGAGCAGCGCCGGGCCGGCGTAGAAGGCCCCGACCAGCGCGGCGACGCCCAGGACGATGCCCGTCCCCAGCAACCAGAAGGCCCTGTTCTGCTTCATCTCGCTGGGCAAGCCTCTAGGCGCCTCTAGGCCAGCCGGCCGCCCTCCAGCCCTGCGGGTGCACGTCGGCGTCAGCACCGCGTTGTCTCTCTCGCACTCGAGGGTGTTGCCTACGGGTGCGAGAGAGACAGCGCGGCGGCACACTGGGCGATCGCCCTGCTGGCGTACCTGTCGGCGGGTGAGTCTCAGGCGAAGCTTACTCGCCGCATGCCGGGACCACTGCCGCCCTCGCAAACTGAAAGAAAAATGGAAAAGTGCACAAACAACAATTAGGAAATGGTGGCCTGGACATGAGCCGCGTGACGGCGGCCGCGCTGCCGCGCTGAGCTCGGTGGGCGTTTGGAAGGTCGCCTCGCCGGCGAGCGCGCTTTGAACGTTTGAAACGCGACTGCAGCCTTCTCACTCGCACGCGTGCACTCGTGGCACTCGTGGCCGGCACCCAGTGGCCAGTGCCCGTCGGCACACCGTCAGGACAGCAGCTGGTGTCACGCGGTTTGGCGGTCAAGCTCGCCGCCGGCATGCCACGCCACCGTCACCGCCAGCCGTCGCTCTGTCTCTCTCGCACCCTTGTGGAGAGCCCCGCGAGTGCGACAGAGACAGATCGACGAAACGACTTGAATCGTCCCTTTCAGGCTCCGACTTTTCAGCGCGTTCCATTCACGGTTCCAATGTTCGCGACGCCGCAGCACGCGCATCGCGCTTGCGTCCTGCTCCCGCGGAAACCTTTCTGTTTTTCGGCGCGTTTAGAAGCCGCGCGAGTGCCTTAATGGCCGCGGCGTGGGAAAGTGTGGGACCACTGTGGGACGAGGAACAAGCGCGGTCGCTCTCCGACTAATTTCCCGCGAACCTCGGCACTGGCACTTCCCTGTCAACCGGTTTGCCGGGCCTCTCCCGAGACTGTGACTCGCCTCAGAGGTCGCGACGACGTCCCAAAAGTTTTACGTCGGAGACATTGCAAATGGGTGCGGAAATATCCCAAATTGTATAGGGCATCAGCTCCAAGTTCCAGCCAAATTTGAAAAAGAGTTGTCTAACAGGTGTGTGTGCACGCCCTCCACGCTGGAGCCTTACCTGTCCTTGCCGCACCGCCACTGAGGCCCGTTCCTTGGTGCAAGCCGGCGAGGACTCCCTCACCCCCGACGGCGTCCTGGGGCTGCTGGCTGCTGCAGCCCGGCCCGGCCGTGACGAGGACGAGACTCCGTCGCGCACGCCGTGGACCCCTCCGTGGTGCCGGGTAGCTGCCGCGCCCACACTTGTAGAGTCCCGCAGCGGCGCGGAGACGGAATTCCCTGGCCGTCCGCGACGCGTCCTGTCCCTGACCGCGACTCTGCAGGACTCGGCCACTCCAGCGATCCAGATCCACTCACTCCAGGGCGCGCTGGCCGTCCGAGTCCGTCCGCTCGGTCTGCCGGTCCGCCCGTCGCATGGCATGGTGCGTGACGCCGTCGCCATGCTTCGAACCCTATCGGCAAGCCATCTCGCCAAGCTCGGCGGCCCGGCGCCACAGCAGCCCCCCCTCTCTTTTTTCAGGTCCCGCGCGGCGTTATTACACGGCGAGTGTGGCTGAAACTGGAGCCACTGTGTCAAGCAAGAGTCGCGCCGTCTCTCTCGCACCCCTATGGACCGCCCCATGGGTGCGACAGAGAGAGAACGCTGAAGCGATGCGACCCTTTTGAATGAGTCTGCTGGTTACGGCCCGATCTATCCGTGCGATTAGACGGGCCCTTTGTCTGTCCCTGGGGAATGTCTCTCTCGCACCGCCCCGACCCGTCCCCACTCAGAGAGTCTATTTTCGGCATTTGTTGTAGTAGTCGGGCCGTTCTTTAAAACATGCCTCCATTCAATGTTTGCCTAATTGGGTTTGACATGACACGACACAGGCATCATCAGATTGATCCACATAGTGAATAGAGTGGGGGCATTTAAAAGAAAGAAAGATTCATTGCAAAAAAAAAAAATATATAATTTTCAAAACCGGGACATTTGTCACCGTTAGTTCGAAAATAGTTTTCAATGTTTGACATTTGGTAATACAATAACACTATATGACTAATTATTGCACACACGCACACCGTTGCACTCATAATACATAAAATGATTATTAAAAGTAAAAATCTATCATAACTATACGAGCATTATATCTTTGACAGGAAAGCAGGGAGTTCAAGTACATGGCCAACATATACGCCAAGTGAAAAATTGATTGAAACAACAAAATACTTTAAAATATGGTTTTGATAAACCGGGAGAAGATTAAAAATATTCTTCATGGGAAACTAGTGAGTTATGCAAGGACTTGACAGATACTTTTATTAGATAAAAGAACTGTCCCTAATGATCTCAAAAGGGGAAAGAAAAGAGAAACAGAAAGAATCGCCTATTAGAAATGCATCTCAGTCTTCAACAATCTCCTGTCATAATATTATCACATGTTGTTGCTTAAAAACAAATTTAAATAAGTTGTATCTAATTGCATTTACATTTTAAGCTATTCTCAACGTTTGTTCCTAACAGTTAACTTTTCTTTCTCCAACTGTTCTTGCTGCCGATGTCTTTTTATATTGGATAGAATTCCCGAGAAACTTGATGTCTTCTTCTTAGCACTTCCCTTAGGTCCTGAAGCCTTTCCTTTTCTTAACACAGGGGTGGCAGCTTCGTCCATGAAGTCAAAATCTGACTTTTCCTCCACTCTGAAATCATAATAAAGAAATTAAAATGCATAACAAGCAGAGAAAAGAAGAAACAACATGAACGTTGAGTCTAACTTACTTTGTTTCCTCTGTCTCTTCAATATCTTCTTCAATGAAACCTGATGAATCTGTTGGAGCTCTTCTCCCGTGAGGCCACTTCCACTGGATAGGAAGAGGTCCATTGCTCTCTAATGCTTCATACATTCTAATAACTTCAGAAGACGGAGGGACTGGTTCAAGCTGAAGACAAATTAGAAAATTTCACAGATAAGGTTTGATACTACCTCACCCATAGTAGAAGGCGACACAATTAGTTAATATCTTTATTCAACTGAAAAATTTCAGTAAATTTTAGAAAAAAGGTTTACTAATCCCTTTTCATTTTAAATCTAACCTTAGTAGAACTGTTTGACTCATCATCAGAACAGTCAACTGTCCACGCTTCTTCGCTGTCTCCCATTTCTGGCATTTGAATAAAGGAGTATACTAATTGGAAGATTGAGTAACGCTAGTCCATTACCCTGAAATATTTTGTCATTAAGAAAGTAAACAAACTGAAAGACGAAACACATAACCTCCCACAACAACAAAGTTTGAATGGGCGGGAATCAGTGAAATTTTCATAGAAGGCAGTGTTGAGTGTAAATAATGAGTGACAGACGCTCCAAAACGTAAATAAACAAAATATTCGAGCTAAGCTCGATTATTGCTCAAGTTTTTAAAGTGAAGGACTGATAACAGTATCTTTTGAATCTTATTTTATTCTTTGGCGTTCTCCTTTCAGGATTCAACGCGTCTCATAAGTTTCTATAAAAGTTCGAGGTACTGTCGTCAGCTATGTTGTTTCTCTTTACATTGATATTATTGTAACTTTTATGAGCTATTTTATTTCAAAGTCAGTTAATCTAAGCAACGTTTTTAAATTTAAGTTTATTTTGTTACAAACTTTCCCCTACGTGAATGCATCGCAAAGTTATGGTTTTAGTGCCATCGTGGAGTTTGAGGTTAAACTGGACCCAAATGATTCAATTCTAGTATCTTTAATCGTTTTGACAGTCGTTCAATCATTTTTCTCGAAGATTTCTTTGTTTTTTCTTCGGCCTCTTATCAAGTCTCCTTCTTTAAGTTCAGAGCTATATACCTGACAAGCTTCTGTTTTTCATTTACAGATGAGCGGTAAAGGAAGAGCTCAAATGATGCAGCAGGGGTGGTACCACCACTCAATGGCACAGCAAGCTCAAGAGGCGTTAGAGGACGATGATGACGAGGAAGAAGAGGAAGATGAAGTGAGCCAGAGTGAGACTGTAGACTACAAAGAACAATATAAGCGGCTCAAACGGAAGCTTAAGTACCTGATTTATGTAAGTAAGCTCTAATTTGGAATTTCTCTATAGTGTCCCTTTAGTACTGGCTTTATATATTTATACGGAGCTCTAAATTTTGTAGGAAAATGAGTGTTATCAAGAAAATCTTAGAACTTCAAGAGCTAAGTTATTGGAAGTTGCTAGAGATAGGAGTTTCTTACTGGACAGACTATTGCAATATGAAAAAGTAGATGTTTCATCATCAAGTGAATCGGGTGAAGATACTGAATCCTCTGATGGTGAGGTAGAGTTACCTAGGCAAGATATCAAAAGGTTGGTAATCTTTTTGTTTCATTTAAATTTTGAATATTTTCCTCTTACTAATAGCTCTTTGTTTTCTTCTGTTAGGAGAAAAATGGAACAAAGTTCCCATGCTCAAGCGCCAACTACTCATAATGCTGGGGCACCAGTGGTGCAAAAACCCCAAGCACCCTCCAAAAAGAAGAAACCAGCCATAAAAGGCTCTAAACAAAGCTTATCCAGCGTAAGATTTTTTTTTCTGATCAATATTTGTTATTGCATTTTTTCCTGAACTTCTTTGCTTTATGTCACTTTTGCTCTCCCTTAATCTAGGTAAACATGGGATCACTTATAATACCCTCAATATCACCTGCTGTGTCAGCTCTGGCTCCAGACGGCCACATGACCCCTGAAGAAGTTGAGAGGCATTTATCGGCTCGTGGTCACTCATTCATGGGACTGTTGCCTGAGAGAGCACCACCCACTGTTCCAACCGAAATGTTTAGTAATGAGCCTTCGTTAGACAGGTAAGCTAACTAAAACCCTGCTTTTAAAAAAAATCCTTGTTTTTCCTTTTTACAAATTAATCTGCTTCTTTTCCTCCTGTTAGTGAATCAAATGATCTTGGAGACCTGGAGACATCACCTAGCAATCTTGGAGAGGACTGCCTCAGTGTAGATATGCTTGGAGATTGATCTAGGCTACTTTTAGTTAATATTAATTAATTGTTTGTATGGATATTTCCCCCTTTGAAAATGTGATGTTAAACTTTACAACAACTGGACTTGATTAGACAAATTCATCCTTCATTTTAGACTGTATGTGACATTGTGACAAGCTGGTTAATGTTTGTGTGTTTTTCAATTGTCTAGTATTTACTCATCCCTGAAATCCATTGTGATGGTTGAAGATTAAATAATGCTTTACAGTTTGAGATTCTATATTCTGATAAAATGTCTAGTATCTCAAAATTATCTATAACACAAACTATACAAACAGTAACAAAAACAATATACTTCATATCATAAGAGCAACAATTTTCTGATAGAGAACAACTTCCTATTACTTGGAAACATACAATCTCATTGTGTGTGGTCTTGATTCGACATCAGTGATTTACAATCTCATGATTGTTATTAATTTGTAACAATTATTTGATTTCTTGCCACCTCATGAAGGTACAGGTACCTGTGGTGTTGCTGCTTTACCTTTAGCTTGAGGCTGTAAAAATTGGAAAAAACAAATTTCATTATTCCCACTTCATATGTAGTCTCATCTTAATTTCAATAACATTAATTTCATTACCATAACATAAACATGAGTTGGTAAACAACGTTGCAGAAGTTCGGCCAGGGCAGGAGGTTGAAGTTCCAACTGACCCTCCTTGACTAGAGAGAGACAGAGTCTAGGCAGAGCAACAAGCCCCGACAAAAGAGGATACAGATTGTAATCTAGCGTACGAACTGATTCGGGTAATAAGCAAAGCTGAAGCTGGAACACAGGAATAATAAAATCAGTAGTAGTTCCAATTGACAAAAATCCGTTTTCAAGACAAGAGAAAAAATAATACCTGCTTATGGCCTGCAAACATGAAGGCATCACTAGCTTCCATACTTAGGTCAACATCAATTAGGCGATTTGTATGGTTGTGAATTCGATATGACACAGCCATCGGTGTTCTTACCCAACCATGAGCAGGAAGTACCATTTCAACATAAATTGGAGCATTTTCAACTCTGAGGGTAGGTAATGTTACAGTGCTGCTTGTTACCATATGCTCCTGTCCCTTCCTACAGAAGAAAAGGAAATTCAATGAAGGTTTGAGGTCATAATGCATCACAGGGCACATTGTTAATTTTATGCTGTTACCCACCTGCTCCACTGTAAATGATATGTCCCTACATGAACAGGCTGATCACTAGGCTGAGTGATATTGAGGACTGTTGCTTCTGCAGCCATCTCTCCTTTCTGTAGTTCTAGGCCTTCCAGTTGGGATACAAAGGAGTCATCTACCAAACGTACATTCTGGGCCTGAAATTTAAAAACCAAAGATAATTTTAGATTTGTGACATAAAAAACGTGAAATAGGTCTAAATAGAATCAAGAGACTCACGAGCTCAAAGGATGAGTTGTGAATAACAATGGGCCATGGTGAAAGACATTCTGTATGGGGCATTGCAATTAAAGGCTCAAGAGCTATTGCCTTGGTAAGTGGGTCAAGTTGCAAAGAAATGAACTTGGTCAAAACATCAAATGGCTTTACAACTGATATTGTCACAAGTTTTTCACAAACATTCCAAAATTCTGCATTGATGCCTAGAGAAGGGTCAAGCATTAAATACTTTGCCTGGACAGAAAAAAACACAAATTAAAACCATGTTTCTTTTTCATTTTAGCATTTTTAAGAAGAAAAACAGCAGCAAAAAACCTTACTTTTATAAGAAGATTTCTTGTGTTTAGGCGGAGAGCCCGTACATAGAAACTTATTTCTTTGGAGGAACCAACATTGAGATCCCCAATAATTAACTGCATAGGAAGAGAAACTAACTCTCCCGATACATCTTTGCATAACTGAGTTGTGAGTTCTTGGTGTGGATCATCAGTACTTGGCACCAAAGATACTTCAACACTCAAGGAGGAAGCATTACACAGCTCATTGTTAAGCATTTTTAACTGCACCTTGTACCACTCGCCGAGGAGGGCAGGTGCGTCATGATGAATAGACAAGTCCAACAATGACGTGCGAGGCACCAGAAGAGTTGTTGATTGTACACGTATGCTGTCAAAATTTACTGACTTCACTGGAGTAGGTCTGAAATGCTGAAGCTCAGGACAGATGTCATCAGCTCCAGACGATTCATTGCTCACACAAGAGTATCGTAAAATTATATTACGATCTCCATCTGCTCCCATATGAAGTAAAATGGAGGTGATTTGAATCTCATTTCCAACATCTCGGTGATCTGGGATGAACTGGCACATGTATGACTTCACTGAATTTGTTTCAAAATGCAATGGATGACCTTCAGAGGGCCCCACTATTGAGGCAGGGAGCTCAGTGCTCATACTTGGAGTAGTCACAGTGACCAATAATTTTGAAAATTGAATTGGATGTGGGCATGAACTTCTAACATATACTTCGATGAGCACTGGCTTGTCTACATGAGATTGAGACTCAGTGAACTTGGCTTTGCTTTCCACACAAGAGGCAACATTGCTCATATCTACTGTGACATATGGTGGATCTACAGACGCACAGCTTGCTGTCCATAATTCTTTTGCATGAGGAAGATCTATTGGAGAGAGGCCTGGTTCCGGCTCCGGTAGCTGCCTCTTCAGGATTCTATTTAGATTTTGAAACACTCTCGTTTTGTCTTGAGACGTCAGCTGAGCAGCAGTGCCTAAAGCTTCAAGAGACAAAGTCACATAGTCCTGAAGTCCTGCGGTGAGATAGGCACATCCTAACGCTCTTAAGAGGATAGCGGAGAGAAGTCTCCACCATTTCTCTGATCGATAATCCCAAAGCATATGTGTTAATACAGTGAGTGCTTTTCCATAATCTTTGGCACTGAAGTATTCTTCTGCCATTTGAACCAAGAGCTGTCGCCTCATCCGTGGACAGCGGAAAGCTTTGAATTGTGAGATAGCAATCCCAAATAATGTTATGATAAGGCTCGAGTGGTTCACACCGTTTTTCTCTCTGAACTGAAGAGCAAGGATGCCATCTCTTTCCCTGCTAGGATCAATTGGTTCCACGCTTAAACTTCCAGGTCGCCATGCTCTTTGGCCGAAAAATTCCAATGTATCCATTCCAGTGAGTGGGTCTGGCTCGGGATACGTTGTTACATTCTGACAAAGCTGCTCACAAGCTTGCTTCCTTTGAATTGCCAACTGAGCAGCTTGTTGGTAGTAAAATCCAGGATGTTGAGTCTGCACTGCTTGAACTCCTTGTTTGATTGCTTCATCAAATAAGTCTCCAAAAACCCAATACTGCTTGGCTAACCAGCCATAATGTTCAAAGGTCAGATCTTTGTGACCTTCTCGGTTTTTAAATGCTTCAGTATGAGCTCTAAATTGAGCAATAGCGTCACGAGGCATACTTTGGGAAAACAGAATACGGCAGATTTTGTAGTTAATGAGTCCAGCAACTGTCTTCACCTCCATGGCATTTGTGTCCGCAACACGCAAATCCAACAACTGGCTATAAGCTTGTGCATAACTCCTGCAATTAAAATTAAGGTATAAAAAGGGTAAAATAAAGAAATCTTGCCAAACAATTAATAAGGAAAGCACTTACTTGTGAGCATTATGTGAATCTTGTTTGAGCTCAGACAATAGTCCAATTTTAAATAAGTGTCGCACCATGAGGTATTGTTGAGTTGTTTTATTGAGTTGGTCTCTGTGTGACTTGATGGCCCGAATGGCATGATGATAATAACCCTGAGCTAATTCAAGAAATGCTTTTTCTAGCCTGAAATAGAGAAAGGGGTTAAACCATGATTTTGAGACAAACAAGTTCTGAATCACAGTCTTCCAAGAAGTACCTGAGAATGTATCCTTGGAGGTGATCTCCAAGCGGAAGAACAAACAAGCATTTTGGATTGAGTTCGCAAGCGGTACACAGTGCATTAGCCTTGTCAGCAGCAGACGGGTCCTCTCCTGCCACTGGAGCAGTCCTTTGGATCAGCACCACAGCTAGTCTTGTTAACCGCCCCTTCAAAGCTCCTCTGAAAATATAAATTAATGTTATCATCTAAATTTTTTGAAAGGTTTTTCTTTAGGAAAGAGCAAAAGGAAAGTCTCATCTAACCGAATACTCTGCAATCTGTTCGCACAGTCAAGCTTCTTGGCAGCAAAATTGGGATCGTCCCAATCAAGATGATAGAACAAAACATTGACAGCAGGTAACTCTTGAAGGTGTTTCACAATCCAGTTCCGCTTAAGGATACCTTTTGGAATGTACCAGTCGTATGTATTTCTCTGAGAAAAATAGTTAAAGAGTTGTTAGAAATCGAATTCCATCACATGTCAGTGACGTTCATACATTTCAAGCCACTGGTAAAAACATACCTTGGGTTTCATAACAGGAAATACATGCTGAGGCTCTAGAAGTTTGAAACTTATATGAGCTCTATTTGGGGCCCTGTTATTGCTAAGCGACTCCCAGACTTCACGGTCAGATGCATTTTTGGTGACATCAATGCCTGATATGCCAATTAATGCTAAAGGCTTACTACAGAGCTCAGGGGGGAAATCGAAACCATCCATCCACACTGCCATGATGTAGATATCAACGAGTATCGACCAAACCTGTAAATGTTCAACTCTGAATGAGATAACTTAACAAAGTAAATCTGTCCAGAATCCAAATTTCTTTGAGAAGACAACAATTAATATTAGAGAAGCAGAAGAAAATATCTGAAAACCTGTAAAGTTGAACTTCTTGAAAAAAAATTACAATGATTTATTAAATTATAAGGCATCATATGAAATTAAATTCCAAGAGAAAACAATTACAAGAAAGGCGAAAGGCCCAAACGAAAAATAAATCGCAACCTGATATGTAACCTGTTGTCATTCTGTCTGCTGACTGAATGAAAACTTACCTAACAGTTTATTTTTGCCACGTCTGACGAGGTTTGACAATACCTTCTCTGAATGGCTGATATGTTACGCAATGATGGAAGTCATGATGACAGTCAAAACATTACTAACTCCAATCCATTGCTTTCTTTCTAGTTATTTCCGTGTTTATCGTTCTATGCTCAGATAATCCATAACCTAAGATTTCAGGTGACAGTAAACAGTCAAGTGTTTTCTGTCAGTGCGCTTGCGCTAGAGGGCGGTGAATCCTAAGGCGCGCATTTTGAAGTGTGAACCACCTGCCGCACCTGCTGCCTGCTTCACCTTCACGCCCACCCCCTCCAGCTCCCCCTCCCCCTCCCCCTCTGTTTTCGCCGAGGGTTTATCGTCAGCATCATGCGTGACGATGGCGTCCGTTTTATGAACTGATGATGCGTGTGTACTCCCCCAGCATTTGGCAGGCCATCCGCTCTCCCGTTGTTTCTGCCCCCCTGAAACAAATGCGTTGAAAATAGATTCTGCTTTCGGACAGCCATTTATCAGAGGCTCCTGAGACAGCATCGATAACCGCTCATGAACAAACAGCTATTGCCTGTTTGCTACTGTAAGAAGATAGATAAAGGAGATTACACTGTTGCCCCCTTCGTTTCGTGTATCACTTTTGGAGAACTGTTTGCGTGCGGGTGACCACCGCACCGATAAACCAGAGCGAGTCGAAACCGAGAGTTTTCTTTTTCATTTGCGGTCTGGATTCGGGGACGTCTGCGTGCCGGGCACCCAGTGCATTCATTTTCGTGTGGAGGCGGCAACTCTAGACGCGGTTTTAGCCCTAGAGTCGCTAAATGGGACCTAAACGAACGGGTGACCCCACCAATGGATTCCTCGTTCGGAGAGCGATCCATTGGTGGGGTCACATGTTCGGTTCGAGTCCCATTTAGCGACTCGGGAGCTCAAAACGCGTCCGGGATTTCGACCGCCTCCATCGCCTCACAGTGGCGTGGACGCGCGCTGCGTGCCGGAGAGCCCGGAGTCCGGAGCCCGCGCTGGAGCCCCTTGCGTCGGCCGGTAGGCAACCGGAGCGCAGGTGTGTGCGCGCGTTGCCTACCTCGCCGGCGTTTCGTCGCCCCCTCTCTCTCGCACCTCCACGGGACGGCCCATGGTAGCCCATGGATGCGAGAGAGACAGAGGAACCTCCAGCAGTGCATTATGACTCCAGCGGCAGTGCAAACTCCGCTTATAATCACCGCGCTGCAGACTTTAAGGGTGACGTCATCCGCACGCCGACCGCACCGCCAGGTCGCCCTCTGAACCATCGAATCTTTCAGTGACTCACGCAGCGCGCCGCGTTTCCATCACGGCCCCCTGGTCCCCTGGTCCCCTGGTATCAAGGTTCATTCCGTCGGCCGGCTGGTTATTCTCTCTGGGCGATCCGACACGAGTTTGATTCGGTTTGATTTGGAGTACCCCGTTCCTCTCGCACTCGTGGACTAGCACAGGCCCTTGCTGCACTAATCTATCTCTGGCTGATCCTAGTCCTAGTCACTCAACCCCTGCTGGCTCCTTTTGTAAAGCAGCCCCTAAACTGGACCGGAGGAGGGGGGGGAAATAATGCTGCTGCTGGTGGTTTCTTCTCGAAAGTTATTTCGATTGGTTGGAAGTGATCTTTGGTTTCATCCGGGACTCGAAAAGATAATGTTGGCACCCGGTGACAGGTGCACATGACAACGCTGACACTGAAGGCCTGAAGGAGCTCGACAAGAGGGTCACTCCGATAAACGGATCTCCGCTCGAGTTTCGAGTTTGAAGGCGCAAATATCACTTACATAATCTTACACGGAGTTGGCCCGGCCCCGGGTCCGGCCAAATGATCGCACCTCTCAGGTTTTCGCTGTGCACTTTGAATACCTTCTTTTACTTTTTTCTTCGAACTGCATCGCGCATCATGTTATCTGGGGTCGTATTGCTCAAGTAGCCTCTCAGCCAGAGGCGTGCTTCAAGGGGATTTTCACGCAGTGCGGTAGTGCGCCCAGCATGAGCAGGCACAACTGACAGCGAATTTAAAAAATAAAAACATTCAATCAAAAGGACACCATTTTTCAGTTTGTGTGGTTAAATTTCATCCTAGAGGTGTCCTGACGCAGATGGCACTGAGATCCATCTTGCAATAACATCGAAATGCAAAACGCCAGGATGCAGTGAGAGTAGCGCAGTCATGCCTGAGCACGGCCCGTCCAGGCCTGCAAGATTCCATGAATGAAACAGTTCCAAACGGTGTGCCACTTTGTGCCATATTGTAACCCTTGAACCACAAAGCACAACGCTTAGCTTAGAAGAGCTCAAGTGACGCTCACGGGAGGCGGGGGGCCCGATGCGCTCGGGGGGAAGGGGAGGGAGGGGCGAAGGAGTGGGAGGGGGGTTGTTGATAAGCCGCAAGGAATCAGAGTCAGCGTGGAGGCGACTGATAGTCGCTCGCGCCGAACAAGCGCCGAACCGAGCCGAACGGCGAGCCGAACGACGCCCCCGCCGCCCCCTCCCGCCCCTGCCGCGGCCCGTGGGGGGCTGGGCTCGGCGGGCTCGGCGGGGCTCGGCGGGGCTCGGCGGGGCTCGGCGCGACTGTCCGAAGCCGGGCCGCGGCCGGCCTGCCTTCTGCCTAGCTGCATAGGCATGGCCGGCTCCGCGGCACGGCGGGCATGGCTGGCACGGCGGTAGCCCGACCTTTGCGCCTCGAGAGATTACACTGAGGTTCGTGGTAGCTGTTAGGGGCATCTCGGGCCAGGGCGGGCAGGGCGGCCGGGGGTGGGGGCAGGGGGAGGGGGCACGGACTGCCATGGCCAGTACATAGGTGGCCGTCAGTGACAGTCACAGTGCGAGGAAGCTTGGTGCCGAGACAGTGCGACAGTCAGTGCATTCCCAGGGAACCCCCAGTGCATCAACGAGCAAGTAAGTGCCTCGCGCTTGTCACCACGTTGTCACCGACCGTCCCGGCGAGCGCCGTGCCCGGTGCCGGCCATTTGGGGAGACGTTCTCAACAGCCTGTTGCCAACGAAATAGTGATCCGCGGCGAAAGCCTGGTCTCCTTATTGTTCGGTGGGTCGAGCCCTTTGCCACAAGGCGAGGGTTCGGGGTTCTCTCACCCCTCCAGTGTCGTAAGAGTGATTTGGCAGTGGACGCATCACTGCAGCCGGTGGTTCCGGGCAGCACCGCTGCGCACGGCAGGGAAGTGCATGCTGCTACACTGCACGCCGGCCGGCCGGCCGTACGCACCCCGCGGCGGTATGAAAAACTCGTGGTGCGGCGCGCAGCTGGCTCAGCTGGCGGAGGAGGCGTCCACAGACGGTTACGTGGCGGTGGCGGTGCGAGAGAGAGAGGCATCTTCAAATCTGTTCCATCGCCATCTACCCTCCGGTTTCCTTAAAATAATTTTTGGGACAATTTTTTAAAATTTTATTTGCGGGCCGTGCATCTTTGCTTGCGCGAGGAGCCGAGATGCAGCAGCCGCTGCGGCCTGCGGGGCGCTCTCCGTCTCTCTCGCACCCATGGGGCGCACCGTAGGGGTGCGAGAGAGACAGAGCGACGACACGCCGTTCGGAACAGAAGCGGCCACGCGCAGGGCACTTTATCGAGCCGCCTTTATCTTTCTCAGAGAGTCTGTACTACTCTTTGGCACACTTTCAGCCGAAAGTGCAGCGACATGCGGGCGGGGCGAGCATCCTCGCGGACGCATCGCCGTCGCCAACGCGGCGCCGAACAGTGTACCCGACACGCGGCGTGCGGCTGTCATGTTCGACACAATCAAAGCGACTAATTAATTAAGAGGCCTGAGATGCACTGCCGCTGAAGCGCGCCGGGGTCAGGGACGCCACGGCACTGCGGGGAACATTGTGTGGAAATAAGACACCGAGGGGGAATCACATCCAAGGGTCATCCCGGCTGTTGTTGCAGTGGGCAGGGCGCCTCGTGGAGGCTCAAAAAATAACAAAACGCGGCCTTGAGGACGGAGGGTCAAGCGTTATTTCTAGGCAGGGACCCCCCGCGCCGCGCGCCACGCCGCCGAAGTAGAGCGGATCGGGATGCCGTCAATGAGCCCCGAGTCCGCGGTCCATCCAACGCGCGCGTTCGGTCGTTTTTTAGAAAAGCGGGGCGGGGCGGGGCGGGGCGGAAGGGTACTAAGCCGCCACTATCGCGGCGTTGTCGGTGCAGTCACGGTTTCGCGCGGCCGGCCAGGGCGGGGCGGGCCGGGGCGGGGCGGGCATGGCTCACAGAAAAACATTGACTCAGTCCAGCCGGCCGGGGCGGAGCGGGGCGGAGTCAGCTCGAGCCCAGGCACGGCTCGGCGCGTGTCACTGCGACAGTCACGTCGTTCACGGACACGTCACGGACACGTCACGGACACTGGCGCGCTATGCACCGTTGTTGACATTTGGGAGGTGTCCCAAAGTCCCCGCTCGGCGACGCTCCTTCCGCGACGACGCCGGCGACGCCTCGATATAGGCTCAGCTGTGACCCGCGGCGGAGAGTGCCTGTGTGTGTGCACAGCGTGTGTGTGAGTGCAGGCTGTGTGTGTGCGCGGTGCGCGGGGCCGGCGCGGTTAGTCGATTTACCTTGCGTTAGTCGCCTCGCCTCGCCGCGACCCGGCGGCGTCTGCGAATACGCCTTTGCAAGTCGAGGGCCCCAGCGTAAGTCCGAGCCCGCGCCAGCACCGCACAGTGGGCCAGAAGACCGGTGGAGGCGGACAAAACTCTAGATGCGTTTTGAGCTCCAGAGTCGCTAAATGGGCCTCGAACCGAACGTGTGACCCCACCAATGGATTGCTCTCCGAACGAGGAATCCATTGGTGGGGTCACACGCTCGGTTCGAGGCCTGTTTAGCGACTCTAGAGCTCAAAACGCGTCTAGAGTTTTGTCCGCCTCCACCGGTCTCGCCCACTCTGCGCCGCCAGCAACGCCCGTCGTCCCCCACCGTGAGAACCTCCGCGCCGCGCGCGCACGCCCCCGCGGGGCAAATTTGACAAGTTCGGTTTCGGTTTAATTTTCACGCGTAGCAGCACAGCAGCGGCTGCAACGACTACAGCAGCGTTTTGTCGCTCTGTCTCTTTCGCACCCTCGCGGGGCGCCTGGCGAGAGCGAGTGAGACAGAGACGGTCAGCCGGGCGGCCTGGACGCCGTGGTGCAGGCCAAGCAGGCCAAGCAGGCCAAGCAGGCCAAGCAGGCCAAGCAGGCCAAGCAGGCCAAGCAGGCCAAGCAGGCCAAGCAGGCCAAGCAGGCCAAGCAGGCCAAGCAGGCCAAGCAGGCCAAGCAGGCCAAGCACATCGAGCGGGGTGCGCGGAGCCCCGAGCAGCTGTGCGATAATGAGCTCGGCGTCGTGACGGCCTGACGGCCTGCCGGCCTGTGACGCCCTGACGCGTGCGGTGTCGTCACTGGCCCGCGTAGCTCGCGTAGCGCGTCACGGTGTCCTTGGCGGGGCGGCGCGGGGGCGAGGGCACTCAGGGCAACAAGGGCACCGAGGGCGCCGACGCCGTGGTCCACGTGGGGGCGCCACGTGCCGGAGGCACACTTGTTGCCTACAGTGTAGCGGAAACTGCCCGCCCGGCAGCCGCCTTGAACAATTGGAGGAAGGGGGTGTTTTGAACCTCCCTTTCTTTTCCCTCGTCACGCCACTGCCCCCACGGCCTGCCTTACCTGACACGCCCACTACCCCCACCCTCGCGGTCCACGCGGGTCCACGCCCCCTTCCCCCACCGGCGCCGCGGCGTGTGCGTCAGGGATTGCCAGTGTAGGCGCTCTTCGACGGCGTCTCCGTCCCGCAGGCCGCAACACAGAGCATCATCATCATCATCAACGCTGTTAGGCCTATGCAGACCTTTAGCGGTTCGAGTCAGCAAGGCACTCCAACCTCGCGCGGCCTCTCCGCAACCCCATCGATAAAAAGGGTCTGAAGAAAGACGGTGGTTTTAATGGTCGCTCGCCAGGTATGCCATGAAGGCTGGTTCCGAAGAGGCGTCGTCAGTGTCTCCCGCACCTCAATGGGGCGCCGGATGAGAGCGACAGGGACAGCACGCCCACTCACAGCCGCCCCGTCCTGGCGCCCAAACTGTGTAACCGGGTGGTGGTTCGGTCCGGTTTGCCAATCTTGGGCAGCGCGTGCGTCCTTGTGGTTGGAGGTTCGAGTTCGAGGTTCGAGAATGGAAAGCTCTGAATGGCTCCACTTCCGGGCCGTATCGCGCGTTTCGCAGTGCGGGCATCGCGTCGAGGCCAAGGCGAGCCAAGGGCGGGCCGCGGATGGATCACCCTCGGCGCCGTCGAGGAGTCCGAGAGGAGTCCGCCAACGCCGAGCCCGCCACGTGCGTGTGTGCAATGACACACACACAACACTGATAAGAACACAAGATTGCCGAGTCTTGTTCTTTTCTTGTTCGACGTTCGATAGCGCCGCGCGCCCATACGCGCTCCAGGGCCGAAAGAAGCACTCGCAGTGACGTGGGTGCGCGGCGGGGCGCGGCGGGGCGGGGCGGGGGCAGTTCATTTTGCATCTCTAAATACGCTAGGCGGGTCACGGGTGGCGGCGGCGTGCTCGCGGTGCTCTTGGCGGTGCTCGTCGCGGTGCTCGTCGCCGAGGTTCCGATGTCAATGTATCGGCTGGCAGTGCTGGCGGTCCTGGCGGTAGGGGGGCTATAAGTCGCGCCGTCGCCGAGCTCGTCACTCCAGTCCCCATCCTCGCGCCGCCGCCTTGACAGCTGAAGCGGTGAGCCCGGCGGGGTGCCTAGCTCGCCAGGTCGCCGTCAACGACGAGTCCTGACCGCAGACCGTTGTCTGTTGCAGAGGTAGACTCCGATCGCCGTCAAGATGGCCGACCGCTGCAAGATGGACGTGTCGCCGATCTCGGACAGAGTGAAGGCCATCGCCGAGAAGGAGCTGCGGGAGACCCCCGAGCTGGCCCAGCAGTCCCTCGCCAAGCTCAGGGAGCTCATCAAGGGTGAGTTTCTCGTCTACTTCGTCACTGGCGCCCAGCTTCGAAAAATGACATCAAAGTGACTGTTTAGTGAGACTGGCGGTTGTTACCGCGGTTTCGTTGTCGATGCACAACGGCACGCCGATTTACTACACTTTTTTCCCCGGCGCCGTTCGAGCGGCGGGTCGCGGCGGGTCGCCTCCTGGAGGCAGCGTAAATCTTGGGTAAACACTCGACGCGCCGTTTCTGGACTCGTCGTCGGGAAAGAGTAAACAGATTTGGAGCTCGGAAGAGATTAAAACGGACTCTATCCGACAGTGTGGCGGCTCGGGCGCGCCCTCGGCCCTCAGTCGTCGATGTGTCGATAACGGGGCGGCGATAAGCGCATGGCTCGCGATAGTGCTTGGTGGTGCCTTGCATCGCCTGCATGCGTGCCACCGCGTGCCACGATGTGTGGAGCCGCCTTTCCGTTTATTTGCAGCTTCCGCGAGTTACGCGGTAACGGCCGCTCCATTCTCGGAGCACAGCGACGAGTTCAGTGAATCGGCGCCGATTGGTACCGCTCTGACGAGGTGGTCGGGGCGCTGCCGACGGGTTAGAGTGTTGCCGCTCGCAGTGGGGTGGGTCGAGGCGGGCTCAGGGCTCTTATCCGCGAGGGCGCCGCCAAACAAGGGTGTCCCTCGGGGTGTGCTTACCATCTTTACTCCATGCGACCGTGCATTGAGGCCATATTCCGTACCAGCCCAATGACTGTAGGTTCGCGTCAAAACCGAGGCATGCCCGCCCGTCATCTTCGCGACAAAATAGACCGAATTCCACCCAAGTCACTCTGACGTGGCGCTGACAACACTTGAACCCCTCTGTTCCCCGCCGGGTCGAGTTTGTTGCGAGCAGTGTGCCGTATCAAAGCGGGCAACGGTTGTCGAGATAAACTCCTGCTTCAAGTGGCGTGCCGCCTAGCTATAGCCCGGCCCGGCCCGCCTGCCTTGCCCTTGTGTGGCATCGCCCAGCATCGGCAATAACGAAACCAATTTGTCACCTCTTCGGCGTGGCAGCTTGGCGGCATGTACTTCTTGCGCCGGCGCCTTTTTTCGCCCTCGCGGACAAACGCCTCATCGTCGTCGTCGGCTTGCAAATGAGTGCGAGGGAGAGGGAAGACCGCCGCTCCGCCCCGCCGCTCACTCCCAAACGAGCGGGATCAAAGATGAGCAGTCGCCGCTTTGCATGTAGATGGCTCGATGGCGCTGCGGTGCCCAGCCAGAAATGGACGCCCCAATCGATTTTCGCGCGTTTCCGGGTCCAAATCGCCGCGAAAAAAACATCGAAATGACACATGCTTTCGATACTCTCGTTATTCCGGTCGAGTCTAGACGTTGCGATACGATGACGCTAACTGAAACGCGACCACCGATCATTTTATGAGCGCGGACAATGTTGCTAATTTACGATAGCGACGACTTCTCTTCGCACCTGTGGCGCATCCATCAGTTTGATTCCGTGCGATGCTCTCTCTCGCACTCGCGGGGCGCTCCGTATGGGTGCAAGGGGGACGCAGAGCGCTGTTCGGACTCAGCCTAGTTATCGACATCATAAAGCATTCTCATTGGCGCCATTGGCGGCACGCTGAGTCAGGCCGCGGCAGGGGCTCCCCGGAGAAGAATGAAACGGGTCGGGTCAGGTGGACAGGCTTGGCATAGCGACAGACACGGGACTTTACTGCTGGATGCTGTCTGCAGTACGTGTCGCTGTGCCTGCACTGTGCCTGCACTCCGCGGACCGTGGCAACAACACCGACTCTGATAAACGCAACCTTGCCGTTCGCTTCGCGAGTCGCGACACTTCAAGTCCCTCTCAATCCGTTTAAGCACCTTGTAAAGCCCGCGGCCTGCGACACCAGTCGGGGTGTTGGGGTGGACCGTATCTCTGGCTGACTAACCAAACCTAACCTAACCTAACCTGGCCTTTGCCATCTAGTTTCTGACAGAAGTTTGCTTTTGTTCACAGCCGACGGCAAGATCCAGATCAACGTGGACGACGACGCGCTGATGCTGGTGTTCCTCAGGCCGTGCAAGTTCTACCCCGAGAGCGCACTTGACCTGGTCAGTACTCCAACCCGCCCCATTCGCCGAAACCCCGAGTCAAAACATCTCCTCATTTGGTGTGCGCTGGCCGGCATGCGCGAAGCGTTCCCTGATTATGAAGGAAACCTTATCTCTTGCAGTGGAGCCTCTCATTATTGATAACGTCCACCCGACTCTCACTTATCTATTTTTCCTAAGTCTTGATTTCTGTCCACAAACTGACACCTTGGGTTGCGCAATGCGGTGCGTGCACGCGGCCCAGCCCAGCCCCTCATGCTCGTGACCCACCAGCTCCAGTACAGTTCAGTATCGGTCACCGCCCGATGCCTTTTTTCTGGGGGCGAGGGGAAGCGGAGGGGGCGGGGCTATCTCTTCCGCTTGGAACAGAAATAAAGTTCAAAGAAATAGTTTCCCTACACTGTGATAAATCCCCACTAGTCGTCGTCGCTTTCTCAGCGGGCATCGTGTCAAAAGCGCACTGCGGTTCTTTGCTGGATTCGCGGGTGACATTTTGCTATTTTGTGTGAACAGATCAAGCGGGTGCTGGAGTTCAAGGAGAAGAATGCCTCCCTGCTGGCCGGCCTCAAGCCCGAGGGCGAGAAGGACGCCATCCTCTCCTCCGACGTGGTCAACGTGCTGGTGGACCGCGACCAGAACGGCCGCCGCGTCCTCATCAACAAGTGCGGCAGCTGCTGGGACCCCAAGAAGGTCACCTCCGACCAGATCTTCAGGATATTCTACCTGATCCACCTGGCCGCCATGCTGGAGCCCGAGTCCCAGGTGTCCGGCGTGGTGGTGGTGCTGGACTTCGAGGGCCTCGGCATGAAGCAGGTGGGGGCTTCTCGCCCACCTTCTCCATGCGCCTGCTCAACTTCATCCAGGACGCCATGCCGCTGCGGCTCAAGGAGGTGCACATCGTCAAGCAGCCCTTCCTCTTCAACATGGTGTGGACCATGTTCAAGCCCTTCGTCCGCGAAAAGCTCAAGGGCAGGGTGAGTACTTCGCTGAGGCTCGAGGCGCGCCGTCACAGCCTCTCGGCTCTTCTTTTTGCGAGGTGATTTTCGAGGCCTAACGTCCCGACCGTTCTTTGTCTTGACAGCTGTACTTCCACGGCGACAAGATGGCCTCCCTGCACAAGCACATGGACCCCAACCACCTGCCCGCCGACTACGGCGGCAAGCTGCCCAAGATGAACTACACCAGCGCCGACTGGTACCCCGAGATCGAGAAGTGCAGAGCACACATCGAAGGTGAGGGTTCGGGTTCGACTACCTCGCGGCGCGATTGATTTTATTTTGTCTGCGCCGCAGCCTGAGCTCATGTCATCTCTTTCTGTTTCAGCGTGGGACACCTACAAGCTCATCAAGTAAGGGACCAGAGGGCCAGAGCAGGGCCGGGACTTCCGTCCGCCCGGCCGCCCCCACACCAAGACTGAGCAAATACCATTTAGGACCACAAGGCTCAATATTTATGTGAACGAGTGCTCAATGTACCGTACGATGTACAATGTACAGTAGCGTGCGGCGTTCCGCGCCGCACGATCATTGTGATACATTTTACGCGAAACCGTTTTCGTAAAACTACAAAACGTGAAACTAGTCTACTTCCGCTGCGTGGCATGCGTGGCCTGCGTGCCCAGCCGATGCCGTGCAGAAGCAGGGCGAGTCTCTCCCAGGCTCCTCCAAACTATCGACAAAAAATTGAAGAAAATACCGATATTATATTAGTGTGAGACGGCCACGTTTCACCGTCCACTCGGGACGTGCATGTCGATGTTGCTCGTTCCCGCGCGCCTCCATGACACCCCCAGCGGGTTTTGTAAATAGCCATTTTACCTAAGCCGAGGCGAGTTGATATTTTTAGAGCAGTATTTATGTTTTGAAATAAACATTACAATAAGAGTCGATCGGTTTCTGTCTGTTTGACACCCGTCTTCCACTGCAATCACATTTTGTCCGTCCACGCCGCGCGCCGAGCCCGGTGGGTAGGCAACCAATCGAACGCCGACGCACGCTGTGTGGCCTACGCCCCAGGCGAGGTGGCCGGCGCGTTGGAGCCTTCGCTACGCTCGTCAGCGCCACTGTGAAGGCGGAATTTGAACCCTCACACACACACTTCCACACAGCCAGATGCTTACTCGCTCACACACAAACGCACACTCAAATTCCAGAATTGGTCTTTCAAGAAGCAACCGCCCGCATCAGCACCCACGCACGCCGCCGCGCGGCCGCCTGCTCGCGTTGGCATCATTTTCGGGCTGAGCAGACAGCGGGCTGTGCTGTGCCCTCTCTCTCGCACCCACGCTGGACGCGCCGCGTTCGCGACAGAGAGGGAGAGAGACACCTCTGCTCGGCGACAGGTTGACTCCGCACTCCCACGGTCCGCACCCCGACGTCGTCGTCGTCGTCATCGCCGAGGGCGGCCAGGGCGAGGCGGCAGCGGCGGTAGCGGCGGTAGGGCACTCAGGGCGGCCGCGCCGAAAACAATAAAACAATAGGCGTGGCGTTTCTAAAAGCGAGTCCGCCTTCCGACCACACCTTGACTCTTAAACTCTCGGCCGAATGCAGTCATTCCGCGCCATTCATTATTCCCGATTCCGCCGAAAACTTTCTAGCCGCGTGGCCGCCGCGGCCGTGGCATTGGGTCGTTGCCATGTTGCTGTTTGGTTTCAAGACGCTAGTTCGACGTCGCCGCCGGTAGGGCGCGCGGCGGTCGCCCTCCGCCGCCCCGCCCAGCCCCGCTGTCGTGGCGGTTCGAACGTGCGGCGAGGCGACCAGCTGGACACTTTACTTTGTCTCCGCGGCCCGCATCTCTCCATCCGCCACCGGTCCCACGACGCGCGACTGACTCCGACGGCGGGGAACGCGATCAAAGCCAGTGTGCTGACCACGGACGCGGGGGACCGGCACCGGGACCGTCGACGGACTGCCCCAACAATAGACCGCCATTTGGAGTTGAAGCGGGCCGCCACCGCGACCACCGCGACGACGACGGGCAGGACCACGCCGCCAGCATCTCCGTCATCTCAGTCTGCCGCCACGCCGCCGACAACATGGTCCAGGACAGCGAGCCCGCCTACACGGTGTCCACCAGGAAGGTGCCCGAATGGGGTGAGTCGAGTCGCTTTGACTGTACACTGTACTGTGCCGCCAAGGTTCGCACTGGTTCGCACTGGGGTGTTTGGTTTCGTTGTTTTCATGGGTTCCTATTCGGCCGGCGTGACGTCACCGTAATCCCCAGTCCTCGCGCGGCCGCCGATCGCGGTAATAACAAATGACCAGCCGCTCTGTCTCTCTCGCACGCACGGGTTAGTCCGGAGTGCGTCGCCTTCGACTCCAATTGCAGATCTAGCTGAACTAGTGTCGAAATTGCCGCCGGCCGGCGCAGCCACTGCGTTATTTGACAGCAGGCGGCTCGTCGATGTCTCTCTCGCACCTCCGCGGGACGCCCCGTGAGTGCGAGAGAGACAGAGCACCGCTCCGGAATCAGCCTGCTGCAGATTATGTGTTGATGTCGGCCGCGCTGCGCGCTATGCTCCGCCGAACGTCGTGGAGCCCGTGTTGTTGTTGTTGGGATGGTGGTGTGGGTTCGGCCGGGCTGCTGCACCTGTGCGCGAAGGTGCAACGCATTTCGTGGGAACAGCTGGAGAGGGGGGGGAGGAGTAATTACGACACGCATTAAATGAGCCGAGTAGTTCCGCATTCGCTGGCTACGCTGGCCTAGCCGGCGATACCCCGCGCTGGCACACCAACAAGTGGAGCACCGGGCGCGGGCCGAGGGCCGCAAGCCGCGGGGCGCAGCTGGGTAGCTGGCCGCAGTCGCTGTCTCTCTCGCACTCACGGGGCGTGCCGTCATGTGCGAGAGAGACAGAGCGACGAAAATGACTACGCACGCTGCTCGTTCGTTGGCCTGTCCGTCTTGGCGACGCGCGGCGAAGACTTGGGCCCTTGGGCGTGCAGCGAGTCCTCCTCGGGCTGCAGCCTACACTGCAAGGCCGGCCAGGTCCGCAGTGATTGCACCGCGGCGGCTGGCTGGCCGGCTGGGCGGGGCGGCACCCGTCGGGGCGTCCGCACACGCGGCGCTGCTGCACCGAGGCCAGGCCGCCTCGGTGCATCGGGGCATTACCCTAAACTTGGACAAAACGAGGAAACGAGTTGCCGAGACTTCCTCGTTCACGGTCGCGGCGGTGCGGCGTTTCATCGCGTATCGACGGCCGGTCGTCTGTCTCTGTCCGACTCGCGGGCCGGCTGGAGTGCGACGAGGACAGCTGCGGGCACACCGTCGGCCGCGCTGCCGGCCGGCTACCCTACCCGCCCCCCGCGCGCCGCTCGCCTTTGACGACGTGGCTTTCTTGAGGTACATCCGGCCTGCCGCCACATTCCGAAGGATCACGCTGTCTCTCTCGCACCCCGGCGGCTCGCCCCGTGAGTGCGACGAGGACGGGACGATCCCTCCTCGGAGTGAGGCGGCTGAGGCCCGGATCGCGGTGTGGTGGCGGGGCGGGGCTCGGGGTTCCGCGGCCGCACTGCCGCGGCGTGCGGACGGCCGGCCGACCAGTTCGCCCTCGACTTCGACGTCAGCCCCAACGCGCCCCCCGAGGCCTGCCTGGGCCCCGAGCCACCCGAGCGCTCGCCAGGTGCGCGGTGCATCCGTCAGCCAGTCCGCCGAGCGGCGCCGCGACACTGGTCTCGTCCTGGTGCTCGTCGCGCAGTCCGTCCTGGTGGTCGTCTTGCCGGCGTGCCGCGGTTCGCGAGGGTTTCCACGTGTGTGAGAGGGCGGGGCCGCCGCCATGTTCTCCAGGAGGAAAAAGGAGGAGGAGAGGGTGCCGGAGAAGGAGCCGCCCCTGGCCACCATTGAGTACGTGCCCATAGTGGACAAATGTGAGTACCGCGCGGCTACACTGCTGAAACCGAAAGGCCCGCCTGTCAAAGTGTTGACAAAGAGTTGTCGAGTCCTGTGGCTTTGACAAGCGGTGGCGTGGTTGGATGGAGAGTTCAGGGGACCCGGCGCGGTTATGTTTGCTAGTGCCCGGGGAAGGACAACATCCTAGTTAATCGATATGTTTGGCTCCAGTCCAGTAATTTATCAGGCCTTGTTTTGACGAGGCTCTGACGCACTTTGCCTGTGGCACTTCGTCCTCCCGGATCATTTTTATGAAAAATTCATCCTCCTGGGCCTTCCCTACGAGGAAAGCTCTTCGTGAATCGATAGAAAAGTTTTTTTTCCCGTATTTGTGATGACCGCTTCGTGCGGGCTGCCGGGCGGCCGGCGACAGCGCTTCGAGTAATCCGATGACCAAACTATTTGTCGGTTGGATCACGTCTCGTTCTCGAGTCACCGAGGCTCTTCCTCCCCCCCCCTTCCCCTCCCCTCCCCCTCCCCTCCCCCGCCGGTGACCATCGCTTGATTGTTACTCAAATGAGATGCGCGGGGCGCGGGCCCTGCGGCTAGGTGGCCACCACACTGGCCGCGGTCGCACGGGCCGATGCACTTGGAAAAGCGGCCGGTCGCCATTGGCACCAAAACAGGTGCCCCTCCCCCTTTCCCCCCACGCCGAGTGACGTCAGGATGACGTCATTGTGACGTCACGGGCCCGTCACCGACACTATGGCGGCGGCAATTGTGATGATCCTTGTATCCCGATTCGAGCAATTGGCTGGTGTTCCCCCCGACGCTTCACGCACTGACCGCTCTTTAATTGCATGACAATGATATTGAGCGCGATCCTTGCCCCACCCCCTTCTACAGGAAGCCTCTGTGTGTGTGTGGGGGGGGGGGAGGAGGAAGAATCCGGAGGACCTGTTTGATAGCCAATGCCGTGCATTTCCTTGTTGTGAGCACTTGCCTCATTTGTTTTTCACAGTGTAGGAAATGTCGCCGAACTGTCTATCATTTCCATGTTGCGTCACGCGTCCAGGGCGAAAGAAGTTCGCCCACAAATCTGGGTGAGCAGGTCGGCGTACTACTCCTAGACCGGTTGAGGCGTTGAGGCTACTACCGGCGCGGCGGGGCGTCGAACCGTAGGGCGTGCGTTTGGTTGCCTACCCTGCGGGGGGCGAGACGCATCTCGCCGTCGAGCGCCGGCGTGCGCCCATTGGGTTGCCTGCCCGGCGGGCGCGGCTGCGGACGGCCATAGTGGTCCCTCTCTCCCAGTGTGCCCGGCGGAGCCTGCTGGGTAGGCATCCCATCTGCCGCGCGCGTCGTGCGGGCTGCAGCGCTGCCGTGCTGACTGGGCGGCTGGAGAGGGGGGCCATGGACCGCGGGGGCACGGAGTGACCGCGGACTGGTGCCACCGGCAGGGCAGGTGTGGTCCAACCCGACGCGAAAACGGGTTGTGGTTTTTGCTCGGCCGCCGCCGGGGCATCCACCTCGATGCCCGGGTTTGTTTTGGAAGTGTTTCCCTTGTCCGGGGTCAAGATACTTGCTCACTTTTTGCCGTGCTTGTGCCTCACTCGTCCCCTCGCGAAAAGTTGTTTTGGATTTATTGGAAAGAAGCTTGGGTGCAGGACGGTGTGGGTCATCGGCAGGTCGTGGTCTGGGACGGGCGGCATGGCGGGGTGGCTTCGGGTGGCTCGGGCCGGCCGGGTGGTTGGCGGCAGCCTTGGGGGCGGATTCCGACGGTCATCGCCGCGGGCAGTCTGTGCTTCGTCGCTCTGTCTCTCTCGCACGCCCGCGGAAGGTCCCGCGAGAGAGAGACGACGGCGCTGGCGAGGCTTGGCAGCAGCGCGAATCTCTTGCGCGTGCCGCGGTGCGTGCTTACAGCGTAGTGCCCTGTGGCCGCTGTGGCAGTGGCGGTGCCCTGCTGACCCAGCCGCCGGCCCTGACTGACGAGCGCCCTGGCCGAGGCCCTGGCCGTTGGTGGCAGTGTGGTGGCAGTTTCCGTTTTTTACAGCGCCGCCGCCGACTTCGTGCGCACGGGCTGGTTGCATGGACGATTCTGCGCACACAGGAAAACAAAGTTTCCAGACGCAGATTTTTCCGTTCACAGCTCTCAATTTTAAGGTGTGGTTACCCAAGCTCGAGCCGCGGGTTACAGTGTAGTAGTGATAGCTCCGCAGCGTAGCGCTTGTCTCCGTCCGCCCAGCCGGCCTCTGCATATGTATTCGGTGTCGTAGCATTTACCGGATAAAATCGTATTACCACTGGAAAAAGATGAAGTTTCCCAGAGTGTCTCGCTTGCAGTGGCGTGTGCGCTGGGCCGGCTGGGTCGCGTGTGGGCTTTTTATTTATTACTAAATTTGGCGTGCGGAGTGGCGGAATGGCCCTGCACAGACGGTCAAAAACAATCCGAAAATAACCGAAACGGGCGGCATGGGTGACTTTGGTTTGTTTGACGGGCATTGTCGTGGCTCGGTTAAATGCTGGCCTGCGCTGCACGCGTGGCGGCGGCATGGCGTGAGACGCTGTCGTCGCTCTGTCTCTCTCGCACCTGTACGGGACGCCCCGTGAGTGCGAGAGAGACGGACGCCTCTCGGAATGAGTCCGCTGCAAGCGCCGGAAGTGGCCGTCCGTGCACGTCAGCCGGAGTCCGAACTCCACTCCACTGGAAGGAGAGGCGAGGAGGGTGCTCCCTCGTCTCAAGACTCGCGTTGACGCTTGCTCGCAGCCTCTGCAGGATGAAGTGACGCCAGTGGGTCCTGCTTCCAAGCCGGTGCTGTCGAGTGGTCCTGGCTCATCCGTATGCATGCCACGTAAAAATTAAAAAAAAAAAAAGCCGTTGAGCAAATTTTTTGAAAAATTAAAAAAATGTTTGGCGTTAGCCTCGCGTCCCCTCAGCACCGAGCTCTTGTTTGCGTGCTTGGCGCGTTTTGCACTGACCGCGTTGCTCTCGCCCTTGACCGAGTCCTTGACCGAGTCCTTGACCGTGCGGCGAACGCGTCGCGTCCCGCGTGTCCGAGACACTGCTGGAGATGGAGCCGGACTGCTGTCTCTCTCGCACTCGTGGGGCGTCTGGTGAGGGTGCGAGAGAGACGGAGATGCCCTTCACTGTAATGCGTGCCCATTGGCCAGAGTGCGTGGTTATCCTGGCGGGAATTCCCTGACGAGAAAACGATTAGCCATTTTTGAAACTCGCGCGCCGGTACTAATGTTCCGCGCGTCTAGCTGTGCTGAATTTGCCGCGTGTGGTGCGGTCCTCCTCTGGTTTGGCTCGGTCTGCACGGCGGCGGCGGCTTGGGCTAGATCAGATTGGGGGTTTGATACCGCTTAGTCACCGCGTACAAACCCGCTCTTTCTGTACAGCTTTTCCCAAAGCGGGCGGGACGGTCCGCGGAGACAGTGCGCGTGTTTTGATCCGAACGCGGATGCGGCGCCGCGGCGCGCAGCACGTAGGGCCTTGTCGCGGGCTGTGTCTGTCTCTCTCGCACTCGCGTGGCGCCCCGCAGCGCCCGCGTGGGTGCGAGAGAGACGGAGCGTCGGGACAATCGTTCTACCAGTGTAGTTGTCGCTCGCCATCGTCAGCCTGTTTGATAATCCGCGCGGAACGCGTTTCTCTGTGCGTATTTGGTTCAATTACGACGAGGTCGGCCTCATTCATTAAACGATCGTCCGATGGGGTTCTTGTGGCCATTGACTGGGGTCCTTCTCCTCTCCAGGAACCAGAGGACCCTGCAATCTACCTGCCCGCGTGTTTAGCACCCCGAGGCGGTCTCGTCTTGACGTCTGTGGGGGCAATGGAACGAAACCAAGGTGGAGGTGCAGTTACGGTGGCGTGGACAGGCGCCGCTGCCCAAAACAGCTCGCGTCTGACCGCGCCGCGAGCGTCACCAGGCCTTATCCGTCACTGCGCTGGCGTTAGGTGTAACTTGGCCGTACCTTGCACCTTTTTGTTTCGTTTATTACACTGTTCGTCATCAAGTCGTAAAAGAAGCGTTCCCGCGGGACGGCCCTGGGGGGAATTCCAGAGTGCCTGCATGCTGATCGCCAACAGTGCAGGCTCTGGGCGTCGCGTAGGAGTGCGAGAGAGACAGACGACGGAATGACTCTGTGCGTACGTCGCCGGTTCGATCGCAGCGCCTCGGTGGGGTCCTCGGTAGGTGCCGATCGGGGTTGGGAAGGGGGCCGCGGGGCCGGCCGGCCAGAGCAACAACCCGAGCGGGTCGGGGTCGAGTCGGGTTTGGGGGGAAAATTCCCAGTGGGTAGTCGGGTAGTGGGTCCGGCTGGACCCTTTCGCCCAGCCGGCCGGGGCCTCTGCGCCAAATCGCTGCTTTTGCCAAGTCTCTTTTGGAAAAGTTGCCACATTAGCACTGCACGCAGTGCTGCCACACGCTGAAAAGAAGACCAGCAAAGGGTTGCCAACCTATGACCATCGAATTGTCGCCTCGCGGCAGCACCGGTAGTACCTGCGTTTAGGTCTCGCTGTGGCAGGAATAGCGAATGGGTCTGGGCGAGTGGGTTTCCAGTGACGTGGACGTGGGGCGTTGGGCGCGGGGCTCGCACCGAGTGGACTGACTCTCACTGCCGGTGCAGGCCCACCGCGTTTTTCGGCGACCTTGAAAACCGCGAGCGCGGCGAGCCGCGGGGCCGCGGGCTCCTCTCCACGTGGTGGTCATAGAGGGGAATGTAAGTAATGGTGACCGATTAGGCAGGGTAATAACTGGTTTCGCGTTGGCAGTGGGTCGTCTCCTCCACGCGTGGCGCTGCCGCTGGTGCTGCTTCTTCGGCTGCTGCTACTGGCGCGGTGCTAATTGTGGAAAGAAAAAAATAGGTTTCGAACGCGAACAGTGCAAACAGTTTGAAGCTGTTTTTTCCTCTTTTCCTCGCACGGTGACTCGGCCGCCTTTTTACGAGCAAGTCCTTTGTTGTCTCCGCGTAGGACACGTCGCTCTCGCCTTGAGCTTGGCATGACTTGCACGCCAAGAAGCTCGCACACTGTACTGCGAGGACGGCGTCCCCGCTGGCTGGCTTTTGTTTTAAATTATTTAACCTACTTGGTTAGCGTGTGCGCCCTCGAAACCTGGTACACTACTTTAGGCCTTGCCGGGCCTTGCAAAGAAAGTAGTTTGTCACAGAGCATTTTGAGCGTAATTTACGAACTAATTCTTTGAGTTGCGAAGTACATGGTTTGTACCTTACATAAGCCCAAAGTACGTGGCAAGGTTTCCAGTGTGTCGGGGTGAAGGCTTTCGCAGATAACCGCCTCTAGAGGCTTCGCCGCGCTTGGCCACGCTTCGCTGCGGTCAAGGTGGTGAGGGTCTTGCCCTCGGTGGCGCCCCTCCTCGCCTTGGCGCCCACTTTGAGCGCTGACCTGTCGCTGTCCGGGCGGTGGCACCATCACCATTAACCGAATTGAACTAAAATGCGATAAGAATGTAAACACGCGACCTCGTGACGTCACGCGGCGCCCGCGGCTGTCTCTCTCGCACTCGTGGGGCGTCCCCGGTGGGTGCGAGGGAGACAGGTCGGGGAGGCACGTCCGAGCCTTGCCTTTCACTACGCCGCCGACGCCGTGGACGCCATCTGGCTGGGCTGGACGGCCGCCCCCGCCCCCTGGGGCCCCGACGCCGACGCCGCCCCGCTCCCCCCTTCCGCGTTCGGCTTTTCGGCCGAGCGGCGGAGATGCCCGAACGCGTTTCCACCGGCTCGGCTCGGGCTGCGCGGCGTGGCGGCGCGCGCTGCGTCTGAAGGCGGTCCCAAGCTCCGCCGGGCTGCGGTGCGGTGCCTGCAGCCGGCGGCGCGGCGACTCTCGGACGCGGCCCGGGCCCCCGCGGCCCCCCCGTGCCCCCCTGGCCGGCCGAGCTCATATAGCGCTGGCGGGGACCGCGGCGGCCCACAGCCAGTGTACCGACCGGCCCGTCCGGAGCGTTTCCGTGCTGCACCGCGTGCTTTGTGCTTCGTCCAGTCAGTGTGCTTGCCTCCAGTGCGGAACCCAGTCGCGTTCGCCCTCGCCGACAACATGGCACACGAGTATGTGGAGGCTACCTGCAGCGGTGAGTGCTTCCTCGGCGTGGACGTGCCACTGCACTGCTTTCTCCGGCAAGCCGGACCGCAGCCAGGACGACGCGACGGGCTGCTTGGGTCTATTGTCGAGGGCGCGCGCGTGACTGGGCTGGTGCGCGGGCGCTGGAGCGGCTGGAACTAGGTCGGCCGGCGCCAGCGCCCAGCGTCTGAGGCTAGCCGCCTGGACAGGTCTCGTCGCCCCACTGGCGGGGAAATGGAAAAAGGCAAAACAGGCGGCGCTGCTCCGCCCGCCTCGCGCCGCACGCGATTTTTGCCGATGAATGAATGGCTTTGGATCCGGTTTGCTTGGCGGGACCGCGGATTCCCCGGAAAAAGGGGCCGCCGTTTAGCGAGGCTCGGATGACACACCAGTAACTACTAAGAAGTTGAAGTACGCTGTGTTTGCTTTCCGCGACTTGTTTGGCGGAGCTAGGATCGTTTTAGTCATCTCGTCGGAATGGCGTGGACACACCGCACTCACAGGCGATGGAGCTGATGCCGTGGATTAGACTCCGCAAGGCGCTTGGGCCCTTGCCTGCAGTGTACTGTCATCTTGATGCTTTGCGGCTTGGACTGGCGGGCATTGCGATAGCATCAATTTGGCCGGACGACCTTGCTTCTCTGCGGCCAGCGGTAACGAGCTCTGGAGTGTTTCTAGTGTGGCTCGCTGGAGAGGCTCTCTGGAGTGTCTCTCTGGAGTCTCTCTAGTGAGGCTCTGTGGTGTGGAGTGCCTCTCTGGAGTCTCTCTAGTGCGGCTCGCTGGAGCTCTCTGGTCGCTGGAGTGCTCTCTGCGGCTCGCTGGAGTCTCTCCAGTGCGGCTCGCTGGAGTCTCTCCAGTGCGGCTCGCTGGAGTGTCTCCAGTGCGGCTCGGTGGAGTCTCTCCAGTGCGGTCTCGCTGGAGTCTCTCCAGTGCGGCTCGCTGGAGAGGCAACAGGAAACTTTGGGCCGCGGCCCACGCTGCGGCCGTCGCGTGCTCTGGTCGCGTGACTCACAGTGGCGTATGCCGCCGGGGTAAACACGAACCGTCCCGTCTCGGCGCGCGCGGACCTTCCGCCCGCCCGGCGGGTAGGCAATCCGTGGCTTTGGGCGCGGCGGTGTGTTGCGGTGTTGCCTATCGGAGGTTCGCAGGCGCTCCAGCCTCGTCTGCAGCCTGATTCCGGGTGTCGTCGTCGTCGCACAGTGGGCCAGAAGACCGGTGGAGGCGGCTGAAGCTCTAGACGCGTTCTGAGCCGATGAGACAGTGTAGGCGCGAAGGCGTGGGTGGGATGAGGGCGGTATTGGCGGTCAGGCTATCAACGCGAAAACGTAAACTGGACCGCGCGGCGCGCGACAGGTGTGTCTATGCGCGGGGTATCTCCGGCGGGCGGGCCTCAAACGGTGGCGTGCGATTGGCTGGGCTGGGTGGCGCGTGGCACGGCCGTGTTTGTGTTTGCCTGTACTCCGCGCGCTGCAGTGCCCCGCAGTGCCGCTACCGGCGTGATAGCTGTCGCTTCGGTTCGACTGCGATTACCCGCCTGCCGCTATCTATCTATCTACCTGGCCAGCCGAGAGGCGCCTCGTCGCTCTGTCTCTCTCGCACTCATGGGGCATCCCGTATAGGTGCGAGAGAGACAGAGCGACGCGCTTCGGAATCATCCCGCTGTATGGATATGGGCAAATTGCTTGCCGTTTCTGGTGCGTGCGCGCGGCACTGTTTGCCACTGCACTGCGTGAGGAACTAGCGCAGCCACGCCACTGTCACAAACGATCAAATTATCGGAGTCGAATGACAGTTTAGACACTTTTGGTCATTCGATTTTATCACGGAGCTCATTGCTGCCGGTGCGCTCGCGAGCGATCGCTTTATTATTATGCCGTCGTGTTCTGGAAGGAAGTCGTGTAGAAAATGTAGAGCTCGAACCAAAGCTGGCACTTGATGCAAATACCATGTTTACATACGCGGACTCGCGCAGAGGTTTTGTTTTGACTTGACTGGATCGAGTACTAATGGCACGTGGGGCGCTTCGCATATTTATTTTTAAAAAGAAAAAAAGAGAAAGAAACTGGGCCTTGGCTATGGAAAATTATGCGCATTGCGTAAGCTTGTCGATTCGTCGGGTTTCTGATTATTTTCAATGAGCATTTCAAAAAACCGTTAATGTTTGCGTTGCTCGTATGCAAACAACCCTTTTTTTCTTTTTTTTTTTTTAAATTTTGCTAAACATGTTGATGTTTGTCCTTTGATGGGAGGACGGAAGCGCACTTGTTGCTCGGTAACGCTCTGCTTCCAGAGCGCCTGCGATGCAAATGCAGGCCGACTCGTGTTGTCGCTCTCTCTCGCACTCAGGGGGCGTTCCCTGCGGGTGCGAGAGAGACGGGGCGATTGATCGACTTATTGTTTTGGAATAATATCGCTGGGTGTTTTGCTCGGGTTTCCCCCCGGATGATGATTGGGTGGCTGCGTTTGGAAACTGCACGCCCCTGTGGTGTGGCGGTCCGCCCCGCCCGGCAGGGGGAGGGGGGGGGGGGGCTCAAGGACGGCGGGTCGGCCGGCGTGGTGAACGCCCTGGCTGGCCGACTGACTGGCCGACAGGCCGACGGCAGCCGTCATCGCGCTCCCCGCCCGGCCCGGGTCAGGGATGCGTGATGCGGGGCGGAACAGCACGGCTGTCTTGATCGGGACTGTCACTCGCGGTGATCCGAGTGACAACAACAAAAACCAAGGGAAAATAAGAATGGAAAGGCACCATGGGAAGGTGCATTCATGCTCGCGTGGCGTGGCTCGAGCGCAGAACGTGCGAGGCGAGGCACGGCGCCTTGGACTCTTGTCTGCAAATGGATCTAGACGTTTGCGGACGCGTGCAGTTGGCCGACTGGTACACCGCTCGTTTCCGCCTCGTCTACTTCGCGGTGTAGGTGCTTTTCCCGCGAGGTGGTGATCGGCGTTTGGGCCCCTCGCGGCTGTTTGGCCATTAGCGGTTAGAGTGATGGAGACGAATGCGATGCCGGCGGCCGAGTGAAGTGCCGGTTGCCGCGGCTCCGTCGCGCCGTTTGAAGTTTGAACTTGACCCCTCGCCGCTGTGAAGGACAGGCGGGGCCGCGGCACCCCAAAGAGCACAAAACGCTCACCGTGACGTCATTTAATGTCAGTGATTAATTTCAGTCAATTTTGACAACAACAAACAGAATTGTTTTGACTCGCTTTGACTGCCTCGTGAGTTTGGGACGCGGCTCGCTCATAGCGATGTTGCTTTTCGCACAAGCCGGCAGGGCAGCCTCTCTCTCTCTCTCTCTCTCTCTGCTCTCGGCCAGCTGCAGGGCGTATCTCGCTGATAAAGTGCACCGACCCGGGTGCCTGGCTCCCGAACATGGTAACCCGGCCGGGATCAGTTCTCTTAATTTTTTTGTCATTTGTTTGTGGGTATTCCAAAGTCATTGGCGTGACCGCTGCCCCGTGCCTTCGGCGTTCGCGGAATGGCCAAGGGCGCCGCCGAGTCTCGTTGGGCAAGTGGCCTGCACTGTGAGTCGCTCTGTCTCTCTCGCACTCGTGGAGCGTCCCGTGTAGGTGCGAGAGAGACAGACAGGCGCGCTGACCGACCGTGACCGGTCAGGCGCGCGGTGCACATGGCCGGCAGCGGAGGGCTTTATGTAATGCACGGTTTTAAATGAGGTCGCGTTGAGGGCGAGGGCCTCGAAAGTTATGCCTACCTACAGTGGCGAAGTGAAGCCCACCCCACGAATTCTAGGGCTTCATTTGATAGTGGCAGATTGTGCTGTGTGTTGGTCTCTGTCTGACGAGCTCCTTTCTCCGTTGCAGCCAAGACGGCCCTGCTGTCGGACATCGACGAGCTGCCCGTGGTGCACCTGGGCGACTTCACGCTGACGCTGGAGCTGAACGAGATGTCGGACCGCACCAAGGAGGTGGCGCGCGACGAGCTGCGGGAGACGGCCGAGAACGTGGGCCCCGCCGTGGACCGGCTGCGCGAGCTGCTGGCGGGTAAGACTCGTTTTGTTGCAGAAAGAATCTGTTTTATTTTCGTCGCCCCCGGAAGCGAAGGCGCGTTCCGGAAGCACTCCCTGCACCGACGCCTTGTTGCCAGTCGGTTGCCCCCCCCCCCAAGCGGGCCTTCCCCGCGAATTGGCATGGGAGCGCTGTGCCGCTTTGCTTTGGCGGCCCCAACGGGACTAGTTCGAGCGGTCGGGCAAATTTTCCGCGCCTCGCGGTTTGGGATCTGGTTCAAGCCGTGGTTGGCTACCGCACTGGGACACCTCATAAAAAAAAAGAACAAAAAAAAAAAAAACTTTAATCTAAAAAAAATGGGGGCAGAGTTTGTGCAGTCCGGCTGTGCAGGGTTCTACGTGCAGTGTGAAATACTAAATTGTAGGAGAAACCCACGCCGGTCATTCTGCATGGGCACTCTTCCGCTTGACTTAATGAGCGATGCGAGGGATTTGGCTCGGCGGGTATTCTCGTTCTCGCCGGCCGCACTGTGGGCTGCGTGCCGCGCGCCTGTCGCCTCCACTGTCTTGTGCTTTTCTCACGATTACCGGGACTCGCTATAAAAAGGACGAATTATCCGGAGCCGTCTGGGCGCCCAGTGTGACGCCGTGACGTCGCGTGACGTGTGACTGCGCGTGCGTGTGGGAACCTTCGACTCGCGTCGGTCCTGGGTTCGAATACCCGCGGTGTCTTCCCTGCGAGTCCTTTTGTTTACAAGGGAGATCTTGCTGCTGGTCTTCCCGGAAGCGTGCCCCTGCATCGGACCTATCGGACATGCCCGCGCGCTGCCAAGAGGGGGAGAGGAGGGGGAGGTTTTCAGGGTCGAGGTTGCCTAGACTTTCCACAGTGCAGGCAGAGCGTTGACGTTGTGTTTGTGTTGCAGAGGACAAGGACCTGGTGGTGCCCCTGGACAATGACGCGTGGCTTGTGCGCTTCCTCCGGCCCTGCAAGTACTACCCCGAGAGCGCCTACGAGCAGATCAAGAACTACTACTCGTTCAAGGAGAAGCACAGCGCCGTGTACCGCGACCTGCTGCCCAGCAAGGAGCGCAACGTGTTCGAGTCCAACATCCTGACGGTGTGCCCCAACAGGGACCAGCTGGGTCGCCGCATTCTCGTCCTGGAACTCGGAAGTGAGTCACCGTCTGGCGCTGCTCTGAATCGTCCTCAAGTTGGTACTGGGATTGTGGGGACTAAATGAAGCCTTTAATTTTCAGAGAAGTGGAACCACAAGAAGGTGACCTTGGATGAGGTGTTCAAGGGTTGCGTCCTGTTCCTGGAAGCCGCCATGTTGGAGCCAGAGACTCAAGTCTGCGGTGCTGTTGTTATATTCGACATGGAAGGCCTCAGCATGCAACAGGTGTGGCAGTTCACACCGCCTTTTGCCAAGAGGATTGTGGATTGGCTGCAGGTAAGCTTAGAGCCTATGTTACAAATTCTGTCATCTCTCACTGATTGATTGAAATTATTAATGCTTGCTGTTATTTGGTTCTTTAGGACAGCGTCCCTCTCAGAGTCAAGAACATTCACATCATCAACCAGCCTTACATTTTCAACATGGTCTTTGCTTTGTTCAAGCCTTTCCTCCGGGAAAAACTGAGGAACAGAGTGAGTGGTAAAACTGACTACATTGCCGATTCAGAACAATTTTACAAATTTTCTAAAACTTGTACTTTGTCCTGCAGATTATTTTCCATGGCAACGACAGGGATTCTCTGCACAGCTACATGAGCCCGAAGTGCCTGCCCGATGTTTATGGAGGAAGTGTTGCCATGCCCCGCATCTCTGGAATGCAATGGTTTGAGCTGCTGAACAAGTGTGATAAGGAATACAAAGGTGCGTCATCCATCTCATTTGCCTCCTCTCTGCTCCTTGTATTTCTCTGGCCTCTTTCCTTAATTGCAAATTTTTCTAACTTGCAGCAATCAACACATACGGAATGAAGAAGTCATTAGAAAGTGCAGATGACAGCAAAAAGGGGAAGAAGAAATAAATCTGTCCTACAGATCTGTTCTCATAACCAGGTAGATGTACCGTCAGTGTTCACACTGAAAAATAACTGTACAAATCTTGTTACTGAAGAGGTTCCAAAGCATATCCTCACCTTTGCTCTCTTTAGGTCTAAAATACAGGGTTTAGTGATAGCTCAAGTTGTCCCTGGTAACTTCGGTATGGACTGTGATTTTGTTGTATTTAAGCTTTTCATGCATTTTCACAACTTCGATTGCTCAATTGGAAATTGCACTCTCATTGTCACTCCTGCGTTAATGCAGTGTTTGATTCCCTGACATTAATCTTAAGGCTGTGGTTCATTTGTATTTTATTATTTAGTGTGTGTGCGCTTGTGTGTGAATATGTGTATTGGTTTGTGTGCTGTGCCTTCATATTTTTTAAATCAATAACTTAAAATCCATGTTTTAAATTTCTCATGTACTATATTTTAATGAATTCCCACCTTGTTAGTGTATGATCAGATGTAACAGTGAAACATCACAAATCAAATTTGGCAAAACTAAAGGACCTAATTAAGCATTTTCTATTCATTAAAGAAACTTCTACTTCCAAAAATATGTATAGTTTTGTAGAAGTCAGTTTTTTATTACCTGTATACTGATCAAATAAAATAATTTACAACCATTGTTAAAAATGCTGAAGTATCATTTCCTCATAACTCCTATGCTTTCATCCGAATTCACCTTCAGTCTCTTTCTTTCCATCTCTACTTTGAGTTTGCTGAAGGAAAATCAAGTGACAACTTTCATTCTCATCTTAAAATGAAATTTATTTATGGCACTGTTATACAAATAACTTCCTCAGAAAATCTGCCTCTTGTGCCATCTCCTCCTCTGACCGCCACTGTCCTATAGTTGAGTCTGCCTTATCATGTTTAGCAAGGTCTCTGTATATATCATCATTGTTGAGGTAATCCCCTGGACGGCGAGGCAAAATGTGCACATGGACGTGCTGAAAAAATTAATTTGTTAAGAAAGGGTAATCTAAGGTAATCGTTTTGGATGAAGTCTTGCAAGATACACACCTGAATGGTTTGACCAGCATCTTTTCCATCCTGAACAACAACTGTAGATGAAGTGCCGTTATAAGCTTTTTCTACAATTGGAATGACTTTGCTTACAAGCGCAAACATGTCTGAAACTTCTTTTACAGTGAGTTCAGACATTCGTTGAACACACCTAATGGGACTCACAAGTACATCTGAATTCTCCTGTTAAGAAATTATTTTTGAAATGCAGATAGCTGACAGCATGCAAACTTCAACATGTGTTCAGTTTAGAAGGATACGTCCTGGGACAACACACTTCTTATTAGTAAATGCTATAGTGAGGTCAGTCTTGGAAAATACTCCACTGCTTTTTACCGTAACTTGACCAAATTTGTAAGTTTCTGATTCTTGATGGTTTGCAACAGCATCTGAATCAAGTTTTGGCCACAGAGCAGGATAAACATCATTTCTTCGATGCTCAAATACTGGCATTGATAGCCTAGTTCTGCGCAGGAATTCCAGGTCGATCTCAGCCACAGCAATATTGTTGACCTCAGAGCACTCACCGATAACAGTACCCCATGGATCAACCACCTATGCAGAATGTATTAAATTAATTGAAAACCTTCTTGAAAGAGAAAATATGAATAAGGTGGTTCAAAAAAATAGTAATACCATTGCATGTCCCCAAGAGGTTCGCTTATCATTGTGTTTACCACTCTGTGCTGCAGCAACTACATAGCACTGATTTTCAATTGCTCTTGCTCTCAGCAAAGGCTCCCAATGTGCTTTACCTGTTGCATATGTAAACGCTGATGGGAAAGTAAGAATATGTGCATTTTGCATAGCCAGGCTAGTACTTAGCTCTGGAAATCGCAAATCATAACACTGATAGGAGTTAGGGAAAATATCTCAATTTTTTGAACGAAAACCTAGATATTAATTCACAATGTGAAGGATACGATGGACAATGCAACATTCCCGACAGGAGTTGCCACTGGAGGCACAATCTTATCCCCAGGTTTGCAATACGAAGATTCTTTTAGGCAGACATTAACTTCCTTGCAATCAACATCAAATAGATGAAGTTTTGAATAGGTTGACTTAATTTCTCCGTTTGAACTGATTAGCACGTGAGTATTGCTAACAGTCTCGTCATCTACCTAAATAGGCAAACAAAAATAAATCTAGGATGTGTGTTTAGTACAATAACAAATTTAGTATTTGTGTTTTTCGATGAAAAAAGTATTACCTTTATATGCAATCCGCCAAGGGAAAGCCACACTCCAAATGACTTCGCTAAGTTCTTGTACTGTTCTAAGAGTGGCCCATCTAGACTTTCGGCCATTGCAACAGACTGTACTTTATTTCCGGCAATGTAATCACATGCTTCTGGAAGGAAAACCACCTATCAAGACATTTTGAGCCTACTTCTACTTTAACACGAAAAACAAAAATTGCAGCCAAAATTTTGTGTGAAACCAACCTGGGCGTTCATTCTTTTGGCAGACGATACAAGATCAGTGCATATTTCTAGATTTTTTGCCTTGTTATCTGTTGCTGTCATCTGGCATACAGCAATAATTCCCTTTGAATTCATGGTTTTGGAACTCTTGGCAGAGGAGGGATAATTGGAGAATGATCTCTTCAAAAGAATTTGCCACCGTAGTTTCATTACCTGTAAGAGGACATGACTTAAATTGCATGATGCAAAGAGCTACAACCTGTAGACAATTTGAGAGGCTAAGGTTTCTCATTATATTAAAATCTGCGATAGGACAGAACTATCAGCGTAAACGGCTTCAGGTAAACTAGGCTGAAGTGTTAGCATATCGTAATGGCAGAGATTTACGGTCGTTCAACGCAGCTACAGGGCATTTATTTTGATTCGATTACCTTCGTACTTTTGAGGTTTGTCGTCTGCTTATTGCCAGTCTGTCTCTGTTTAGCTAAGTGTCCGTCTATCTTCCCATGAGGGTGGGGAGGGGGAAGTCAAGCTCTGGTTGGCTGGCGGACCCCCACCCTCCCACAGTGTACAGGCGGAAGCGGAAAGCGGTCGGTCGGCCTCGGGGAAGTACGCGTCTACTGCCGCAGCTGTACGATGGGTTGCCTACCTTTCCGGCGCATGCTTAAAAGATTCGAGTTTCTCGCCAGAAAGAGACTGTCTATGGCCGAAAAGGCTGTCGCAATCCTCGGAATAGTGACAGGAGTCCTAAGGGAATTCTCCAGCAGAACATAGTCCAATTTGGGCCATTTGAGACATGTAATTTGGTGTAAAAATGACTTTTTCCGTGTGAGTTGAGAGATAGAGCAGGTGAGAAAAGGTGGGTGGGGGATACTAAATAAGGAAAGGACATAAATATACTTTACACAGACAGTTTATTCCTTCTTTGGACCCTATACAGAGATCTGATCTGCAATGAAAATTCAAATCAGATTTGCCAGTTACATTCTTCTCTGGGCCACAGTTAACCACACAAAATCAAAAAAATTGAATTGATGAGGAAACAGTAGATTCTTTATTATATTTTATCACGTTGAGAGGATGGTGGTGGTCACATGCCATAACGTGGTGACTAGCTCATGACTCTGACTGCGCTTGTGATACACAACTTCCTCATGAAACCATTTGCTGCTGTTATTCAGAAAAGTTCTACTTTACAACTAGATCATAACCAAGTATTTTGGTAGAGTCATGGTAACAACTGATAACCATAATAAATGTTAACAAGTTGGAGATGATATTTTCTTTATACATGCAGGGCGCATGGAAACAACTGTGTGAAAATTAACAGGTGAACTTGGAGGAATACAAAGGAAACTTTGGAGGAAAATTGAGATTATATTAGAAATTTACATTAATGAAGAAAGTTCGCAAGGATGTCAATGAAAGCATATTTCACATTGCGCCCTGTCAAAGCTAAAACAGCAATATGGGAATCAGCATCTGTCTTGGATTGGTTTAATTCAGTATGCCATACAGACTTAATACATACACTATGACTTCTCTCTCACGACTATAAATGTTAACAAAGAAAAACTAACAATATGGGGCCACATATTGTTTTTAATAAAAATAACTGACAAATTTTTACTTCTAAAATAATGAAAATATATTAATATATCTATGCTTTAGAAAACCACTTAAATTATCCTCCATGAAAAGATAACAGAACACTTCTTTATGGAATCCCGCTCAAGTCAACTCAGTCATTACTCTAGGTAAGTAGAGATAGAAAAATCATGGGCCACACTAGTTTTCCTCAATAAAGAGGATTGTTCATACTTGAGATGACAGTAAGAGAACAAGTACAGAGAGATTTGTGTCAGGCAAAATTACAATTTTCCTCAACTAAGATTGTACCTGGAACATTTAGCTGATCTCGAAACTCTGATTTTTTTTTAAGTGCTTAACAAAATTTTTGGGTGTTATGATACATGACTCTCACATGCATGGACTGAACCAGGCGGCACCGCAAATACATAAAGAGTAGTCGAGAGAGGAAAAAAAATAGTAATTGTCTAAGTCTTCCAAACCTCATAGACAACATGTGGTGATCTGTCAATTGTAAAGTTAACAATTAGTGATATGGTTATTGAAGGCAAATTCTGTTTTTACAGACTTATCACACAGGTAACTTTCCATTTTGGTGGAAATCTAGCTCATCTTTGGAATAGTATAGTTAACAATCCTTAAATTAAGCAAATATTTTCCAATTGTCAAATCAACCAGGGAGATTGTCTATGAATGTTTCCACATCCGTTCCATTGCACACCAACCCTCCAGTTTCTTAATATTCTTGATTTGAACCTTATAATTACAAAAATGTAATTCCCTTTTTAGTCCTACAATAGTAACGCCACACAAACTACAACTGTAGAGAAGAGGAAGAAAGTCTTCCTGCCAAGTTAAATCTACAAAACAGGAATCAATGATGATCCAACAAAGCTCATCTATTTGGTTTTGATAACAATATTGCAGTTTTCACTCACATTCACTCTGAAATGCACACACACACATACACACTCACAGGGCTGGTCATGTAAATCGGTAATGGACATAGGCATGATAGTTGCTAGCCCCTCAAGAAGTTGGCTAGGTTCAAAACTGACATGCATAAATTGACTTGGTGATTCATAATTTTAAGTTGCATGTTGAGCACACAACATGTGTGTGTGTGTGGCATAAGCACTAAAACCAGACACACAATTTGGACATGCACATGTTACACTGTTGAACAATGATATGTCAACTCTTTTAGTAACAAACTTAAAAATCATACATTTATATTAAAGAGTAAAAGTAATAAGTACTCATTGATAGAAATACACAAAACCCTTAAACATTTGAAAAAGATTTGTTTTGTAAATTCTCATGTCATAATATATATCAAACTTCACTTTATTTAACATTTCTAAAATTTTATGATGTCTCATCAATAGGGGGCACAGATCATGATATGTTTAGAAACTGGTGTTTTATGTTCTAGTACCTAAAGCTGGCTCATCAGAAGGCGTGAGTGGTTATAGTTAGATTATATCACATAGCTCCGTATAAGAGATAAAAAAAAGTTTACTTAGAAATAACATTGAGGAAATTTGCATTATGGGGCTCAAACTAAATAGTCAACAAACATTTGAGATCGACTTTCCTCACATCATCTGCTAATCACACAACAGATAATTAACCTTAGCTGTTCACTAATCTTAATAGAATGGTTCAAATATTAATAGTAAAATAGAGCATTCAATTACTTTTGAATGTAAAATTGGTTGAATCTAATTAATCTGACTTCCTTGGTGCACAGGTTCAGTCAGAACTCCACATGGATTCAAAATAGAGCATTTCACATGGAAAGTGCAGTAGATTTTATTATTGCTAGTTGCCTGTTTGAATTGACTCAAACTTCCACAGTTGTCACTCTGCTCAATCACAGAAGATAACAATTAAAAAGTAACAGTTTGATCTGGCTAATAATTCAAAACAAAATTACTGGACCTTCGTCTGATCAGAATCTATGAATGACTAACAGGTTTATTACATAGCCAGTAAAACAGATATGAAGCATAGTTTCCCTCTACTCATAAAGTACATAAAAGATTTTTTGTAATTTTTCTTTTTGCATTTCATAAATTTGAAATAACAATGTAATTGTACATAACAAATCAAAAACAAAAAAATTAAAAAAGGATCAATTCCACAAGTTTATTGGAATATTAAAAATAATCAACACTTTAGCCTACATATTTGAGCCCCATAATTTGCATTGAGAAGGAAGGGAAAGAAGGTGGTGCACACAGAGACATGAAGGGAAAAGCTTAGCCTTCCAGGAGAACAGTAAGAAATGTGTACAAAAAGGGAAAGGGACCTCAGTCCAGTCAGCTTTGGACAGTAGGATTTGGACTTGCAATTTCAAATGGTATGGTCAAGAGAGGGTGTGACGAGCCTGTCTGCAAGGAGAGGCAAGCATGTTTAAATCTCAATTTTGGTAAGGTTTGTCTGGTTATCAACACAAAGACATTTTAAGTATTTGCATGCTAGACAAGTTATCACAATGCCTCCTGAGTACTGGCTGCATTTCTAAACTACTTCAGCGAAGAAGAAAGTACACAATATTTCTCTTTGGTTTGTAGAGAGGGACTTGAAGGGCCCGCAAAAGCTGCCAAATTTAGAATATGACAAAAGTTCAAGATCGCCAAGAGTCAAGCACATTTTAAAAATGCAAACTTCAAAAAGAGAGCCACTAGTAATGAAAATGGAGAAATTAGAATCGTGAATAATCTTAGTGGGCAAATCTACCCAAGTAGTCTACTTATCATGCGTCTTTAAAAGCTATGTACAACTTTGGTTTATCTTTGCAATGCTCAAAAACATAACAAGCATCTCTTACACAGGTTTTAAGATGATATACACAGGTACACAATGAGCACTGATTATCTCACTGTTTGCATGTCTCTGTGTACAACTAAACAGAAATAGGAGCCCTTGTAATTGATCCTCTTAATACATTATAAATAGCAATAGATAATATTTTCATAATACAATTAGCATTGCTAAACAAGTCATGTTGACAGAAACAACAAATAGGTTCGGATCTCATAATTCAAATTTACCTAATTTTTCTTAATTTAAGCTGATATGTGTGTTTTCTGCAATCCCCAGTGTGCCCCACAACAAGGATCGCCCCTGTAGCTTTGAGCTGCATAACGTCTTTCTTATTTTAAAGACAAAAAAAATGGACGGAAACTCTCACATACTTGTGTAAACATCATGTGTTAGATCTCCAGTACCTTCAAAGGTCTAATGATATTTAGCTGAGATTCAGCAAATCTAACACAATCTGTCACTCAGTACGCAAACAGAAAGGGCTGACACAATTTCACTGGTACTAGCAAGGTGTTCTATTTCATGCAAAAGATTACAGATTTTATTATTTTCTTTGTTTCATGATTGCCTAGTTTCTGCGAGAAACAGCATTCATGAATTCAAAGGAGTTCCTTCAACCATGCTAGATACACCTATATTTTTGCTAGTACAGCTGCATGTGTTCAGTCCACACAATTTATCATAATTCTATGAAATATCACATCAACCTTGCACACACAAAGCGACTACTAGATCAATAAATATTACTCTCATAAAAGATTCTACTACATTTGTTTCAAACAGAAATCAACACAGAGCATATAATATATAATTCTACATAAAAAGTTATGCCTGTCAAATGATGTAGGAGATGGAGGCACTGAGGTTCTGCAGTGCAAGTGCTAGTGGTAACCATCTTGTTGATAGCGGCAAAGATCTTTTGCTCTGCTTCCATTTTCTAGATCAAGTATTTGTTCTGTCATGGTTCTATGAAATAACAAGAAGTTATTGACTAAGACTTTTGCACTGCTGAACTTGGCAGAGGAAGGAAACTAGCAGGATTTACTGCAGGAACCACAGTGTCTCAAATGGCTCCAATTTGCGATTGTCCAATATTAACAAGCAATGGTCAGTCTACTTACAGTACCGTTCGGGCCATATTGAGAAAATGGACTGAAATACATTTTGTTCAACCTTCCACCCCAGTATGATAAATTAACTCACAATTGAGGAGGTCATATCAACAAAACACTGAGTTTGGAATTGCCCTGCATAACACTTCTTCACTGAGATCTCTGGCAGAAATACTGCTAAAATAAACTACAAGAGAGGCTCATAACAATGTAAGCAGCTAACACTGAATGTTTTAAATTCTCATGAACGGCACAGTAGAAATATTACAAAATCTGTCAATCACACACTACAAGACAAGCAGTTATTCTGCTCCTATGACAATGAGTACTGTTGCCTTGGGGTAGGTGAAGAAGTCACCATGGCATTGCTTTGGTACAAGGAGGTAAATTAGGTGCCAGCAACGGACTCTCCTATTCACCCCACCCTCAAGTTATTTTGGTTTATTGCTATCCATCACTGAACAAACCTACATAAAAGTCAAACACGAATAAATCAACAAATAAATTAGTTTGTGTTACTACAATGATTAACACTTCAAAAAAGCCTTTCTTAACCTATTGTAAGGCTAAAATTCATGTGATTCACCTCTGCCTCATATAACACTAAATGCAATCACCAGATAATGAAAGTCAGCAAAATATAAAACATATGACTGCATTATAGCAAAACATAATTCTAAAACGCATTCATAGGTAGAAAAAGAAACATAAGCTTGCTTTTTCTTGAGAATAGGGAAATAAAAATAAAGTCTTGCTTATCAAGATCATACATAAATGCTTCTTAAAATGCATTTTCAGCAGCCCTCCGATAGACAGCATGAAATCATGCGACTTTAAAAAAGAAAATCATATGCCGACAACGGATAATTGATCAAACGTTTTAGCCATTTTCACTTGTTCCTGCAAACAAAACTTCATATTTTTTTAAGAGTACAATTTGGGGCACCTTTGGTTTACATCAATTTTTGTGTTATTTTTTTTAAAAGGTATCAATGGAATGTAAAGAAATATTGAGGCCTTCAACAGCTAGGCTCAGCCAAGCCCACTGAGTACACTACTCTAACACTCGTCGGCAGCCTCTTCCAGTTCATGTGCTGAGCTGCAAGTAGCTATTAAGGTTGTCCATTTTCCGCAGATTAGGGTCTCTGGAACACACAGACAGAGAGGAACAAATGAGTAAAGCGTCGGCTGGAGCGCCTGCGAAGTCGGGGCTAGGCCGCGCGGCCGCTGCCGAGTTCGGCGGGCTTGCCTACCCTGGGATCGCAGGCGCGCTGCGAGAGACTCGGCTTGCTTGCCTTGCCGGGGAGAGCGGAGCCTGGAGCCTTGAGAGCCAGGACGGCACTACTTGCACGCGATTGAACAGACGCGGGGCGGCCATGAGAGGAGATTGGGCCAAAATGAGGAAATGCAGGGGGGGGGGAGACAGAGATATAAAGAAGGTATCACGGGGGAGGAAAAGATTTGGGGGGCGAGCGGGACGGCAGACGGTGGCTGCTGGCGCTGCTGGCTCCACGCGAGAGACTGAGAGGGCGAGAGCGTGAGAGAGTGGGGTGCGGAACGCAAACGGCGACCAGACGGGCTCGCTTCGGCATCCATCACGGGGACAAACGACCCCGCCGGGAAATTCTGCGCCGACACGAGTCGACAGAGAGGCGGGCGGGGCGCGGCCCCGTGTCTACCTGCCCACCTGCCCTAAAAATTAGGGCGCGGAAGGAGAGGAGGAGGAGGAGGAGGAGTGGAGGGCATCCACACTTTTGTTTGCGGACCCCACCCCGACTTCATCCTTCTTTCGTCTCTTTTAATGCTTCCTTTCCGTGTGTTTTAGGCGCGGGGGTAAGAAGGATAGACTACAGGCGATTCCTTTGAATTAAGAGGAGGAGTCCGGAGGGAAATAACCCAGAACAACATGTTCGCCGAAATTCATCAAAGCTTTGGCAGGCGTCATCCCTCTGCGTTCGATCGGGCTGTCTTAAAAATTAGCGTAGTAGTAAAAGTGGGCGCACCGCATACCTGCTGAAGATGTCCTTAAGCTCGTGCTCGGACACGAACTGGCCGAGGCCGGTGACGAAGAGCGCCGAGCAGGGCGGGCCCTGGCCCTGCTGGGGCGCCAGGGCGCCCTGCGGGGGGTGGGGGCCGTGGCCGCCGTGGCCGCCGTGCTGTCCGCTGGGCGAGCAGGAGGACCCCGCGGGCGAGGCCAGCGCCGGGGACGGTAGGAAGTGTGGCATGCCCTGGCCGTGGCCGTGGCCGTGGCCCTGGGGCCCGAACACGCGCCACGCGTCGGCCTGTTGCCCACACACGCCGTTCATGTCCTGCCAACCAACGCACTCCGTCACCACCAGCCCGGCCAGGGTGGACCGCAGCGTCCGCGGACCAAAGCTCTCGGCTTCAGTGGATCTCAACTTCAAATTTCAAAGCTACGCATTAAAAAAAAAAATAATTTAACTGAAGCAGAGAACTCTGGTCGCGGCTTGTCAGAGGACACAGAGGCCCCTACAAAAGACACCTGGTGCAGAAAACCACAAACACGCTAAAAGCTATTTGCATTATGCCGTCGAAAACAAACTAGAGGCTTTTCTGAGTTACACCAAAAGCACTTATTCCAGATTGTGAATGCAAATAACCACGTTAAGTTGCTGCGGGCCGTTGGATGGAAGTGCTGAAGCAACGCATGAGAGTGCACTTGGCATTGCAGTCTGAGTCAGCGCGTCCATCCAATCGTCCAACAAGTACAGTTTTAAATCCATGAGAAATGTTAGCAAATGTTGCTCGTTTCCACAGATCAGGTTGAAATGTTAACGGAAAAAAGGACACAAAAAATGCTTTGAAACGATTAAAACAGGTATAGGGCAGAGGTTATTTCCTTCTGCTCTGACTGATCTTTGAAAGCGAGCAAAGCAAATCACAGGGAAGGCCATGCAAGTCTAACATCGACCGGTTCATTCCTGTAAGTTTAACAAGCGATTTAAAACTCTGTACAGATCATGTGTTATTGTTTTCTAAAATAAAAACAAGATTGTAGAAAAAGTAAGTTTCCTTTAAAAAACAATACTCAAAATTTTGAACAATTTGTAAAACGAAAAAAAAAAGTTTCATTACAACAATTTAGGTAGAATTGCAATTTTGTTCGGAACCTTATCTTTCCTTGGTCTTGCCAGAGAGGAAACCCATTTATTTTTTTGGAAATGCCAGATAGGTATGTTTCCTCCCGCTGCCACTGATCACAGCGACTTTCAGTGCACTGCTTTAGGACACTTCAGAGAAGTCCTGCAGTGGGAACAAGTGCAGAGGCACCAGCGAGGACACCGCACTGCGAAGAGGCAGAGCCGCACTCTTACAAAACCATCCATCCATCCATCCATCTATCCATTCATTCAGTCTTTTCAAAAATAAACATATCACTGAGATTAAAAATGACCACCCGCGGTGGATTTCGTAAGAGTGAGGCCACACCTTTTCGACGGCGCTTTCGACCCAAGCACAAATGCCGTGTCTCTCTCCCACTCAAGACAAGGCAGGGGGAGCCATAGAGACAGGGCTGCGGGGCGTTAGTGTGAGTGTGTCGGTGTGCGTCGCGACGGATACAGTATGTGTGTGTCTGTGCGCGCACGTGGGGTCAGGGAAGGATCGACGCGAACCAGGCCTACCTGCCAAAAGTGGGAACAGAGAGGAAGAGAAAGACGCAGATCAAGGAAAGATTAGAGACAGAAAAGAACGGGGAGTGAGAAACCAGACGATATTTAAACAAGGGCCATCGAGACCTATTTTTACCTCTGGACTTTTTCCAGTACTCTCCCACCTTATACTAAAGTACAGGTTTCTTTGACTGAAAAAGTCAAATAAGGGACCTAGCCAGGGTTCACTACAATTCAGTGCTGGAGGATTTCTGATTTCTAAAGCCCCCTCTCCCTTTTTTTCGAATGTGAAACTACTAATTGCATTCAGATGATCGAATCGTGGGACTCATTTCTAGAGGAAAATCTGAGATAAATTTTCTGAGACTCGTTAATTTTTTTTGTCACGTGCCAAACGTGCATTCTCGATAGTTCAAATCTCGCGCCGTTGCACGGGAGTGGATTCCAAAAGGAGATTCTCTGCAGGAATGCGTCTCTCTGGAGACGGCTTCTGGAGCGATGGGGACTGAGGTGAAAAAGGGGGAGGGAGGGTAACGCAGTGCTAGGAAGGTGGAATTCTTTTTTTAGTTATTCCTTTTTTTTTGCAGCGCAGTGCCGATAGGGTGGGGGTGGCGTTGAGGTGATTTGGTGCCAAGGCAAGATACGGCTCTCTGCTCGCGCTCACAAAGATGACCGAGTGACGAGCAAATAAAAAAAAAACAGTGTAAAAAAACGTGACGAGTGCTTCGAAAATAATGACTAGTACAAAAAAAGTGCACGTGAGACATTCCTAAAAAGTGCAGAGACACCACACTGGTAAATCTTGTGCTTGATAGCGCTCGACTATTAATCGTCTGAGAAAAAAGAACATGCAGTGTGAAAAAAAAAATCATTGAGAAACGTGAAAAGTAAGCTAGGGAGAGACAGAGACAGACAATAACAAAGAACAGAATTTCAGGACGAAAGCGTGCGAGTGACAAAAAAAAAGTCAACAGAGAGACGAAAACAATCCAAAGAGACACATATAAGAAAGACAGAAGGTGCAGTCTAATAAGCTCCAGCAAGGTCCACTTCCGGTTTTCAGAGGGTCTCGAGCCTAATACGAGAGGGATGTCGCGGCGTCGTCTGTCCTGGTGAGAAAGAGAGAGACAGAGAATGGGGCGGCAGGGCGGCCCTCGTCTCTGCAACGGGTTTAGGTAAATGTTCTACGCGGGTGATGCAGGCAACTAAAAAGCAGGTGTGTCGAGTCCGGTAAGGCTTTGTTTGGAAGCGTAGTAGTCACACTGGACTGGTTGCTTGGAAAAAGTCTTTCTTTCCTCCTAACTGTTTATTTTTAAAACTTCCTGTCGTTTCAACCTAAAGAGTGACTTTAAAAGGGTTGAAGTTGCATAGACTGCAGCACTTCGCGCGTTTGACGGTTAAAAAGTGGGAACGGTGCAAGCGTACACCGCTGCTGTTTGAACTGACAATCCACTGTCAGGCTGGGAGCTGCCCTTTTAGAAAACCCTCAATTCCTAACCGCCCAAGTCCGAGAGAAGATTGCCTGGTGTGGTGTTGGAGAGACAGAATATGTAGCTGTGTTGGAGGGGCACGACTAAATTTTGCCTCAGTTTCATTCGTTCTGACAAAGGAAAAATGAACGGCATCAGATTGAGCACCGCGAGCGCCCAGAAGGGGGCTCCGCTGCTCGCCGCTTCGTTCGCGCGTCGCCTCTGGAGGTGGCCAAGGAGGCCCAGGAAGTGGACCCGCCGGAGTGAGTGAGTACGTGAGGCGTTTGGACTAACGTGGTGGGTCTGGTTGCCGCACTGGTTGCCGCACTGGCCCGTCGCCGTGCACACTCCTTGTCCGCCATGGCTCACGCCGCTGCAGATGGGGCCCAAGGGGCCCAGGGGGCCCAGGGGGCCGAGCGGGCCGAGGGGGCCCCCCGCAGCCGGCAGATGGCCGTGCCCTGGCTGCGGCCCCGGCGGCCCTGGCGGCCCCGGCGGCGGCCCCGCCTGGCTCTTGCTGCTGGAGGCTAGTCAGAGGTAGGAACGTACGGGCAGCTGCGGGTGCAGCGCGGGATGCACCAGGTGGTGGAGCGCGGGCCCGGGCAGCTCCGCCGCGGTCGAGAAGGCTATCGGATGCTGCCACAGTTCCGGCGCACCCGGGTAGAACGGCGACAAGTCTGCAAGCAAAACAACAACAGGGTCAGTCTCGGCCTCGGCCTCGCCGCGGGCAGGGAAGCAGTATCAGAGTCTTTATTTTCCAAAGGGTCAAGCTTAGCGCTTCCGCAGGCTGTTCGACTGAATATCACCCTCATCCCTCCTACACGTCCCTCCGACACGAGGGTCTGTATGACTCAAAGTCCCGAGACGGTTCGGTGTTCACCATCCCTTAAGCATTAGAAACTAGAATCTATAGCTACACTGGGTGCATTCAACGGTGCACCCCAGTCTTGAAGAAACGAGGTGAAGCCACTACCAGCTCTAGAAACATAACAGTGTGAGTGTACAGACCCACCTCGGGTGCAAACTGTATAACGCACACTGAGTTTCTAGAGTGGATTACCACTATGAGTGGCGCCTACGTCTCATGACCTCTGTACAATGTGGCGCGAACCATACCGACCATGTTGATGCTTAGGGAACGAAAAATAGATTACAACTCCATGCATATCACAATGAGAAACATGCCTAGTAATAATAATAAAATAAAAATATTTAAAGTCATGCTGGCCATTACTTGAGAAGTCCAAATGACTTACACTAGTTATATTGTGTTGAATGTAGGGTTGCCAGCGCAACCTTTTTAAAAATTAAGCCAATTCGATCAACTTTTTTTGACAGTGTCCACGCGAGGCCGATTCTAAGCCGAGCCGCATCGCGTCCCTCCGATTGCCGCCGCTTTGGCCGCCCCTTTGGCTGTGCAAGTTTGCCCGCCAAGTTGGCGCGGCAAGCCCGGCCCAGATTGAATTTTAAAATTTAACTTTAATTACCGGGCAACCGGTCTTGCGTCGGCAGGTGAGCGCGGCGGCCCGGGGAGGTGCGTAGGCCACCAAGTCGGCTTCCTGTTTCCAGCTAATCCCAAAATTCCCCACAACGTCTTCAGCGCCCTGCCAGCGTTCGGCCCGCATGCGCCGGTCTGGTCGGTGCCAGCCCGAAAGAGACGCCGCCGAACATTCAGGGAAAACACACTGAAGCGACGTTCGTGCCGGCCGGGCTGTCCTGGCTGCCAGTCACGCCAGGACCCAGACACGCGCGCCGCCAGCCAATCACAACGGCCCACGGCCCGTCGAGACATCGATCGCTCGTCATTCGCTCTACGAGACAGCGAGTCGAAGGGTGCATCGCGGCTGCAAGCTGCCTGCCGAGCGCCAAGGCCGCACGCATGCGAGCCTGGCAGCCTGCCGTCGGCCTGCCGTGCCGGCCGGACATCCCCGCTATCGCGGCCTCGCCGTCGATCGACACGACACAGCACACTGATTCCGGGAGTCGCTTTCGTCGCTCTCTCGCACCTGTACGGAGAACCCATGAGTGCGAGAGAGGAACATCGACTGTCTGCCTCACGGCGCGTGCGGCACGAAGCGGTGCCAGCCCGTGTCGTCCCTGTCCCGGCCATCGATACGGCCTCCCTGTTTTCCCGCGCGTCCCGCGGAACCTAACCTCACTTCCGGCCTGACTCGGAAAATGGCGCCAAATCCGAAAATGGCGCCAAATCGAAAATGGCGCCAAATCGGCCGCAGTTATGCGAGATGCAGCCCGATCCCCGGTGGCTCGTTTGGATGCAGTGGACCCGGCAAACGGCCACCACTCCCCACCACTCGCCCGGAAAGGCGCCGCCCGCCTCGATGGAAGCCCGGATTAAACACTATCCAAAACCGGCGGCACTTCGCGCTTGTTTTCAATTCATCACCGAGAGCAAAACAAAAGTGCCCACGCGCTTGCTGGGGAGCTACCGCTGCTGTGTGTATTCTTTTTCGCAGTGTAATATCACCGCACTGCGCCGCCAGCCTCGCCCCACCTGGAACTACACCGCGGGAACTAGCGCGGTCGGATCGGAAGGGCAATGTTTGCACCACTGATAAATCTGGCCGCCTCATTACACGGGTCGGCTAATTCCATTCTAATGTCGCTGCTGTGTGCATAAGGGCGGTGAGTCGTTTAGGGCCCTTCCGCCCCACGGTCTCCGTACCTAGCGCAGCCGCCAGGCAGCCCGCCAGGCAGGCAGCACTAGGGGCCCTGCTTTGGCACTTACACACCCTGCAGCGCCGCCCCCACCCCCTCGCGACGAAATTGATGCAGAAACAAACGGATTGTAGCTGCTCGGCAGAGCAGCTTTGTCAACCGGTAGCGACGCGACCCACTGAGAAATACACTGACGGCACGGGGCGGCAAGATATCGGGCTTTGCGTCGAAAGGGCGCCAAAGCCGTATTGTTTCGAGCAGACCGTTTTCGTGCTTCTCGCTCGCACTTGGTCATGAGAGGAGGAAAGCAGAACAAACGCCAGTACGGCCACTATAAATTTTAAAAAAAATGAAGAAAAGAAGTTCTAAACTTAAGCGTGTTTGATTTCAACCTTTCCAGAAATATGCCATGCATTCCGGAATCTCTATCCTACGCGCATCAAAGGCCGCAAATTAACACAACGGAATGACATAACATAAATTTGTGGTTGCGCTGAGGCCTTCAGAGGACGCGTTTTAACCTTGTTAAAACAGCCCGGCTGAGAAACCAAAAGCGCATCAACAAACACAAATTATAAAGAAAGAACCAAACACATGAAATGACAATTCAGCGCTGTTTTGTATGAAGCATGACTTAAAAGAGAAAACGAAGAAATCGAAAGCACAGACAAGAAAACCTACCTTTACCGAGGTAAAAATTGAAACCTACTTGTACCCTAACCAACAGAATAAGTAAATCTCAACTACAATACCACGATGATGTAGAGATGAACTGCAAGTTAACAAAATATTAAAAAGAAACAGTGTCATGCAGGACCCCCTTCCCCCATTATGCGTCGACCCGCCCAGCCATGAGAGCATCATATCTCACTTGGTCAAGGCACCCAAGGATAGAAAAGAGAAAGTAAGATTAAACAAAACACCTGTGAAAGGCACCTTACAGGGCACAGGAGCTAGATGCAGGTGCAAGCGGTTGGTGGTCAGGCAATGGTTGCATGCAAGCGGCAGGCTTGCCAACGCGCGCTGCACCCCAACCACATCACGGCGCGAAATGTCAAAAAAGGTTTATAGATTCAAAGATATACCATCTCATTAAAACTGCGAAACTAAATTTGATTTAATTTTTCTTTGCGCGTGGTCTGTCAGGGGCGCAGCGCGTGCCGGCTCGTCAGGTAGGCCAGGGTGTGGCGCCAAGGGAGTGACGGTGCGGTACTTACGTTGGGTGAGTGGGTGCATGAGGGTCTGGTGAGCGGGCGCGACCGACGCGCTGGGTTGCTTTGGCTTGCTAACTTTGGTGTTGCTCTTGGCAAACTCGAGGCGAATCGTTTGAGGCAAGTCCGGGTCGAACCGAACACCCTGCTGTAGACAAAGGCCCAGCCCAAAAACAAAAAAGGAAAAAACAATTGAGGTAAAATGGTGGTCATATAGTGCGGTTGGTGTGGTCCATTTGAAAAAAAAAGTACACTAGCACAAAGTGTAACGATGCTTCTTATGAAAGAACATATTGAGATGCTCATAATTTTAAGAATCACGGAATAATAAAAACTTTATGTAACTAACAAAATTAGTAAAATGTCCCAAAATTTACTAGCTTTCGTGAAAGAAACCACAAAAAATTATACTTTAGTCCGATTGCACGGAAATTAATTGCAAAGAAGCATTGTTACAAACTGAAATACCATGATCATACTTTCAAACAGGTGCTTGCGAAATCAATCATTGTCAGAGGGTAGTACAAGAAGTGACCGAGTTAGTCATCAAATTCTGGAAAGAAGAAACAACTTGGGGGATTCCGGAAGTACCTGTGTAAGCTGTGAGTTAGTGGGGGTCAAACTAGAAGCGTTGGAAGTATCCAACAGCAGTGCTCACATTCATTCTCAAACCACGCATTCATTTCCAGTATGATTGCGTTGGATTTTATTTTTGAAAGGATTTGCGGTTTCCAAGAAACGAAAACCCTTAAACATTCCCAATTTGTTAATTTGGCTCATTCACACATTAGACACCCTTTCCCGCAAAGATTCACACTCTAGACCCTGTCCGTGACGGAACCCAACCAATGATACCAATCGAATGCAGCGGTTCGATGCGTGTGTACACAGGTAAGAAAGAAGAAGTACCACTCTAAACAAGGACACGGGGATGGTGGCAAGACTGCAGTCGAGACTGCGCTGCTGGCACCTTTGTACAGCGTACGTGAACAAGTGCCGTGAAGAACGTCGTGAAGGACGTCATGATGACGTCATGGTGTCTACAGCGAGTGCGCTAAACCGTCCAGCCACTAGGTTAGGTTGGTATGATTGGTTGGGTGGGGGTGAGTGAGTGTCCGGATTGTATGTACATTGGCGGAGGCCCTCAAAGTGTCGCTTGGAAGCTGCAACACAACCACTCGTGCCGCACCGTGCAGCCCTGTGCAGCAACCCCGCCAGGTGGACAGGAAATGGAAATCACACAGGTACACTCGCTTCAAAAACATTTTCCGTCTCTTCCGCAGCGGAGCACACGGAGCGGTGCTGTGTTCAGGGGGCAACCGCCCGACCGCCGTGTGACAAGATAAGTGTGTGGCCCTGTGTCTGTGTGTGTGTGTAAGTGTGTGGGTGTCAGTGATGGACAGTGTTTGTTTCACGCACCTGAAGATCCTGTTTCGCGGCCTCGGCCCCCGCCCTCGTGTGGAACGTCACGAAGCCCACGGGCTGCAAAGACACAAAAAGGTCAAGGAGGAACAAAGTTGGCAAGAATATGCCAAGAGAGGAAAACTCACCGAAGCTGTCTTTCCATTTTTAGTGGTAACTTTTAGTAAGGAACCCTCGTATCCCTGAAACAGAGTCAAACAAGCGCATATCTCTCAGCAAAGCAAACACCAAGTTTCGAGGTCAGCAGTTCACAGACTACATTCCGCTGCCAAGAGTTACAGACTTCACAGGATAATAATTTAGTTTCAAAGAGTAATCTGAAAATTACGTCTCCTTTTTCCACAACCTTCTGACGTAACCCTGTGACCGACATCGTCGGTCGTGATAAAGTATCCGCGTAAAATCAGCAACAATGACGAAAACGCCACGCAAATGAGGCGCGAGGAAGGAGGGGGACGGGTCCTTTTTTCATACATATAATTGGGAAATAAAAGTGTCTGAGCCCGTCATCCTAAACAAACGAGGCGGGCAAGGGAAGGGAGGGGGAAGTCGGGGAGCTTCCTGCCTGGCACCGCAGCACCGCGAGGATGCCACCTGCCAGCCAGCCAACACACCACCCCTTCCCGCGCCACTGCCAAGCAACCATTTTATTTGCTTTTTTCGGACGAGTTGTTGTGTCGCCTTATCTCCAACATCAACATTTTTGTTCATCGCACTCGTAGGAAGGCTAGGAGATATTTATTATGTTATATCATGAAATGCTACAAATGATGCGATAGAAATTGGTTACTTTCATAACAGTCTCGACTAAAATACCTAGGAGGGAATAGGAAAGGAGTCATCCCCATCAGCTGATGAGAATTTTCGATTACTTTCAATAAAAATGAGCTAGAAGCGAATGAATGACCTACCTCGTAAGCTCTGAAAAGCAGGTACAGCTCTCGCGGCTTGGCGTCCATGGGCAGGCCGCTGACGAAGAGTGTCCGAACCTGGAACGGCAAACAGAGAAAACAGGTCATTAATATCGACGCCACTGGGAAATCCCCCATTTTTATTTTTCAATGGCGCCGTTCGGGCGGTTCAGGCTCGCTGGAAACGATTCCTCAAGGCGGTTCGGTTCTTTCTTCGGCCGCGACGGCGTTCCGCCGGACTCACGCCGTTGCACACACAATTATTTTCATTCAATCTAAATGCAAATAGAGGCCGGCGCTGTTACGGTGTGGCCGAGGCCGGGCCAGAGGCCAACCGGAGGCCAACCGGAGGCCAACCGGAGGCCGCGGGGGCAGAGGCCACGCGCAACAAGCTCTGCAATGATACGGAAAGCCAAATCCGAGCCGACGCCACCGAACCGAAAGGCAAGGACCCCGGCTGAACCGCAATAAATTGCATCTTTTAAAGTTCAAGCAGCGCGACGCGAGCCACCACGCCGGGCAGAGGATTGTTCCCAGCCGTTCTTCCAGTGTCGCGACGCGGCCCGCGCGAGGACACTGCCTGATTCCCACCCCTTGGCTCCACACCCCACTAATGAGCCTGAATTACCTCGACGCGTAAGCTTCTTACCCGCGCCACCTGCCCGCCCCGCCCCGCCCCGCCCCGCCAGGGCCTCACACGCGCCCCGCCGCGGCCCGCAGTCGCGTTTACAGCAACGCAGCTGTCACCTTTCCTTTGAAGGGCGCGAGAAAAACTCAGCGGCCACTAACAAAAAAATTCAACCCACATTTTTTTTTTCAGGTAACCATTGGGCTCTGGCTAACATTGTCCGCCTAACGGGGTTGACACGGCTTGGGTGCTGGATTCCTGGATTCCGGAGCGGTGAACGAGGTCTTCGAATGTCTGGGCCGGTTCCAAGGACGGCAAGGGAGGACGGCAGACGCCAAGGCAGACGCCAAGGCAGACACCCGGGCGCACATATATTTCACCTCCACGGACCGAAAATGGCCTCGGGATGGGGGGAGCATGCTTTCAAACCGAGTAGCACCCCCACACATGTACCCCCCCCCCCCACACACACACACACACTCGCAGTGCAAACACCACGATTAGACGGGTTCGACGAAACCGGCTGTCCTGTTTTTTTTTTACGGTGCAGGCGTTCCCTGCAGCCATACTACTTTACATGCCCCTAAACGGCTTGACCCACTTGGTGGCGGGGATGGCGGCGGGATGGCGGTGGGATGGCGGTGACGTCACGAGCGCCTCGTCCGTCTCCGTCGCCCCCGCGGGGTGCGCGCGGCGAGAGCGACGGAGACGCAGCCGAACGCAGCCCCGCGAGAGCCGAGCCGAGACGGGCCGGCCCATTGCACGCCCGACAGATGTTTCAACGCGGCCTTCCCTAACGCCGGCGCGTCTCCGCCGCGTCCCCGCGAGGAGGGAGGAGGAGGAAAGAAAGCCGAGTTTTGGTTTATTCACCGAAACTACCCGCGCGGCCGGGAACGGGTTCCTGCAGGAAGAGCCGCCAGTGATTTATTGGGGTAGTGGGTGGCAGGCAGGCACTTCGCAGCTGCCAAGGCGCCAAGGCGCCCGCCAGTGTGCCGGCCCGAGTGCGTGCAGGTGTCTAATATCGCGAGAGATAGATAAATAGACGGCAACAAGATAGATGAATAAGCGGCCGCTCTTCCGTTTATTTCCCCCTTTTACAGTGGCTGTAGCGACCCACATCCACGGCGAAACTACACTGCAATTTCCGGTCCCGCTCCACGTCGCTCCTGATGGCGCGAGATACATTTGGCGAGGCAGATGTCTCCGCGCGACAAGTAAGCGCGCCGACGACGACCAGCTCGCTCTGTCTCTCTCGCACCCGTGCGGGACGCCCCGCGAGTGAGAGAGAGAGAGAGAGAGAGAGAGAGAGAGAGAGAGAGAGAGAGAGAGAGAGAGAGAGAGAGAGAGAGAGAGAGAGAGAGAGAGAGAGAGCGTCGGTACTGTCGGTGTCGCAGCGGATGAACACAATGCTGAGAAATGGGCGGGGACCTCGGCTTACGCGCTTTACGCCGTCTCAGCAGATGCACTCGCAAAGGGAGAAATTACCGCCAGGACCTTCCCTCGTCGGCGTGTGTGTGCTCCCGCCAGGACCCTCAGCATCGGCAAAAAAAAATAATTTAAACTTAATTTTTTTTCATTAGACTGTAAATTTAATTTTAAAAAAGTATTTTTTACTGAGTGCCGCCCACGCTGCGCGGTGCTCGTCTCGCAGTGGCCCGGACAGCGCTCAAGAGGACACTTTTCCCGAAGGAAAGCCACCCGAAAATGAGAGGAAGTGCCAGCGAGGCGACGTCCTGAGACGACGAGGTCCTCATGTCGCAAATGACTCCCCTTGTCGGGCGAGCCGAGCCGGGCGGCCTCCGCCATTTTTCGAATTAATTGTCCGCTCGCGACTACGGACTACGCGATGTGGGTCGCGGACGCGACAAGGCTGTCGCTTTTTTTTTCTGACTTTTTTTTCTCCGCCCGGCCCGTCTGTCGCGCAGCCCTCCTCCGCCAAGCAAGTTTCCTCCTTCCGCTGGCTGGACAATTTTTCCCCTCCTTTACGGATTGATTACGGCCACGTTAAACCCCCGGCCGCGCCCGCCCCCGACGGCGCCGCCCTCTGCAGGGGAAAACTGGAAACGCTCGCCGCGACACAGGCAGAGCCGGCAGAGCCGGCGGACTGATTCCCAGAGTCGTCGCGCTGTCTCTCTCGCACTCATGGGGCGTCCCGTACAGGTGCGAGAGAGACAGAGCGACGAAACCGACTCTCAGTCTGCAGGCGGCCGCCAAACTTTCCGCCAACTGTCTGCACGCCATCTATCGGGGCGAATGTGCGTGCCGCGCGGCCCTTTGGCCCTTTGGCGGGGCATCGCTCTGTCTCTCTCGCACTCACGGCGTGGCGTGGGGGTGCGAGCGAGACGGCGTGCGACTTGCTGGGCCTTTCGGCCGCGCCGCGGTCAGGACGGCCCTCATTGCGGGGCTCTGTCGCCCTCATCAGCTTCAAAATGAGCGAAACGGAGACAAATTACACACCCCGCCCCGCCCCGCCGCCCGCCCCCCCCGCCCCGCCGCGCCCCGCCACCGCGACCGCAGCCGAACGCGCCGACCGCGCCGGCGAGGAGCCCCAGAAGGGCCGGGGGGAGCAGGCGGGCAGGCCGCAGGCCCCAGGGCGGTGTGGAGGTTCAGAGCCAGGCTGGCCAGGCAGCAGTGCGAACCGGGGGAGCAGCGGGAATAACAAGGAAATATCGGGGAGAAATGAAAAAAAAAGGGAGCAAAAAAGTGAGAAGTGGGACAGCGGTTTCGGAAAAGGAGCGCCGCACCGGCACGGCCAAGTAGTCGTGGTGCTCTGGAAGAGGGGGGGGGCAGTAATTACGATAATGGCGTGAGAAAGGAAGGGGCGCGCTGCCGCCCCGCCCCGCCCCGTGACATGTAGCGCCGCGTTACTCCGGGGCCTTTCACGGGGCGCTCCGCTCGCCCCGCCTCGCTCCACCCGCTTGGCGCTTGGCGCTCCGCGCTTGCTCGGGATGACGGCGCAGACGGAGCCCGGCCGACGGGGCAGTGTTGTCTGCCAAAGTGAGCGAGCACGGAGCAGGCGGAGCTCCGGCAGCGGGCGCAGCGCGCCTGAGACAGAGATGGCGAGAGATGGCCACCAAATCCATTAATTTGGCCATTGAATCCGCGGCCGCCATTGTGGCCCCAAAACAATGCCTTTGTCATGCTACTCCCTTATTAACGCCACGCCGCGCCGCCACGCCCCGAATCATCACTGTAAATCAAAACAGAGCCCCCCTTTCCTGGCCGGCCTGCTCCAGGTCTCTCTCCGTCTCTCTCTCCCCCGCAACGCGACGGCAGGGTCCACGCGAGTGCGAGAGAGACGGCGCGAGGTTCGGCATCAGCCTCCCAGTGCACGCCCCTCCGGAAATTATGAAAGCGAAGGCCCAAGTGGACGGAGAGGACGTCCCGGTGGAAACGAGAGCGCCCGTCCACCGGGGCGGGGCGGAGGGGGTCAAGGGTCGACGCACCGCCAGGGCGGGGCGGGGCGGGGCGTGGTCACCTGGCGCGACACCAGCGAACGCTCGCCTGCGAAAAACCCGGGGCGGAAAGAGAAGAGGAAAAGAGAAAAGCACTTTTGGTGGAAACCGCGACGTCGAAACGGAAGGGAAATTTAGGCCGGTGGGAAGACGACGCAGGCCGCAGGGGCCGCAGGACGCTGGGGAAGGCACGCCGCCGAGCGAGTGAGAGGAGATCGGAGTACTCTCCGGGGAGGCGACGCTGGCGCCAAGGACGCCGCCGACGGCGCCCTGCGGAACCCACCGGTATGGCGAACGTGGCCGAACGCACAACGCACAGCCAAGCACAGCCATCCATCAAGGTGTCCCTTTTAACGCACGCGGCGCGCCGCCCGACGCAGATTTCGCTCTAATGCTCCACAAAAAAATAAAACAAACAAAGAAGTCCTGTGATAGTGGCCGCAAGGGGCACACTCTCTGACACTCCCACATTCTAAAAAAAAATCAACTTCGATTCACCACAATTCTCTGTTTTACAGTGGGAAACCTTTAAGTGGAAAAGTAGGTTACTGGTAGGGACGGCCGCCCCACCGCGTCCACATATCCTTGGAGGGGTTCCTCTTCCAGACATAATGGACGTGCTCCATCCAAAACCTCACCTCAGCCGTGCAGAGCGTCCCTCTAACCCTGTTACCTCCCCTCCCCCCCCCCCTTCTCCTCGCCGGGGTCCTGCACACAAATTCAGCGGCCCCTGCCTGCCGTCTCCTCAGCTAGCTTCTCCCCCGGGACCCCCCTCCCCTGCAGGAGCCACTCTTGTTAGCTGCATCCCCCCGCCCGGCCTGGGCCCCGGCCTGGGCCCCGCGCGGCCGCAGCCGAGGGAGAGAGACAGAGAGAGACAGGGCGAGAAAAACGTCTGCCGAGGAGGAATCAACAGGATAGCGAGGCAAACGCTGCCAATACACACTGCCAAAATGCAGCGGGGGGTCGCCAGGGCGATGTCGCCCTTCTACAGTGTCGGAGCGACACCTGCCCGCCATGCCGACGGCGGGAGTTGAACCCGCGACGGTGACAGCCGCGCCGGGATGGCACTCCGGCCAAGGCGGCACGGCGTCGCTCCGTCCACTAATGCACATGAATAGGGCAGGCGTGGCGCTGCACTCTGCACTCGGACAGGCCACACGGTGCGACTGCTTCCGGGGGTCGTTTCCGTCGCTCTGTCTCCCTCGCACTCACGCGGCGCGCCGTTCGGGAGCGAGAGAGACAGCGCGACGGAAGCGACACCAGCCGCAGTCCGCACACGCGACACGCCGCGACAGACAGAGCTCGGCGAACTTCGCCTCTATTTCCCCCTTTTCTTTTTTTCCCGCAGTGACTCCGCTCCGCCACTCCGCGCGCCACTGCTCTCCGCCACTGCTAAAAGTGGCGTCGCGGCACTGGAACTGTCCCGTCCCGATTCCGACAGGCGGTGATTCCCCGTGACTCTCCGTCTCTCTCGCACTCGCGGGCCGCGCCGTGGGGGTGCGAGAGAGACGCACAGCCGTGTGACTCGTGACACGGCGCGAGCGAGACAGCGCGCTAAATAAAGGATGCATCCAAATGCGAGAAGCTGGTCACGTGTCGGCCGCCTGTCGGGCTGTCGACTGTCGGCGTCCTAGTGTCGGCGTATCATAGGGCATTAGCGCCTCGGCCTCGGGGTCACATGTTTAATGCAGCGGCCGCGCCGAGTCGCGTCGCAGCGCGGCCGGCCGGCCAGCCTGACAGCGGCCAGCATCCCAGCACAGGCCGTAGGCACGCCGCTTTTAAGTGCTCCAGCGCGGTGACGGTAGCCGGTGGCCGCCACTAGCGGCAGCACTCCGTGTCTCTCGCACACCTTCGATGCGCCTCACGCGCGCGAGAGAGACGAGTGAGCGGCGCGCGAGCGGCCAGGGGCAGAAGGGCAGCGCCGTGAGCCGAGTGCATGGGACTCGAACCGAGTGGCCCACGATTGCTCCCGTCGAACGCGTCGGCGCTCGAGCGCGACGAGCTGGCCTCCCGCTCGGCACGGGCGGATAGGGCGCCGGGCAGGCAGGCTGTCCCGTCGAACGCGCGCGCTCGGCGGCCTGCCTCCCCGGCACGGCGCTCGCCGCCGGCGTCCTGCCATGTACGGATGGCGGGGGGGGGGGGGCACTACGGGGCTGTCGGCCGCGGCCGCTCCCAGATCGGTCTCCATGCCCACTGACTTGCCACAAACCTGCAACAAGAGGAAAGCGATGTAGCAGAGGGAGCGGAGGGGGGACGGAACACATTCCTGCAAACGCACTGCAAAACGAGCGGCGGCGGTCGGCGCGCTGGGTCCCGAGGTGTGGCTGTGGGCGAAGGAAGGATGGAAGGGTGGGCCCCCCGCCCCGCGCCCCGCCCCGCCCCGCCCCGCCCCGCCCCGCCCCGGGGTCTGACAGGTGCAGAGAAATGGGCGGAGGAGACTTTAACTACCCTGGGGACTACATGTAAATTACATCAGTAGCCTGACACCCGTCCCCCCTCCCCACCCTGTGCTCCGGGCCCCGCGGGCCTCGCCAAAAGAAGACAAGTAAAAGGGGAAACCACACGTGAAGCGGGCGGCTGCCAGGACAATCCCAGCCGCGGCCAAGCACGCCACTTCCCACGACGGCGGGGCGGGGCGGGGTGGCCAAATGACGGACACCCGCCATTTTGGTCCGTCCGTGCGTCTTGCCGCCCCGCCCCGCCCCCTCCTCCGTCCTCGTCTCACTCCATTGCTCTGCGTGATATAACCACGCGGCCCGGGCTACATCCCAAAGTAGGGGGCGGTCCGCAGCGCGGCAGCGCGCCGAGCAGAATATCATTCTCACTGGTAAAACTCGACTCACGTTCCAGATTATACGTTCCACGCCACGGGCGCCAACCCTTTCGGCCGCCCCGCCCCGCCCCGCCCCGCCCCGCTGACACACTCCGGGAGAAATAATCACTCGGCCGCTCTGCAGACGGGCGTTGCCCTGCTGAGAAATATCCTGCAGTACTTGGGGCAGCCCGGCACGGCCGTCGGCCCGGCCGTCCAACGTTCATCGCGTTCCTGGAGGCGCTACACTGCGATCCCCGATCTCCACTTCCGGTCGGCCGGGCCGTTCATCGCGGCATCATTCCTCCACCAACTCGCTGCGCTGCTCTGCTCGCCCCGACAGCGTCTTATGAGCCGGCCGGATAGGCTAACCACGCCGCGGCTGTACAGCCAGTGTCGAGAGAGAGAAAGGGAGACAGCAGAAGGGATGGGATGGTTTTACAGGGAGAGTCGCTTCTCTCGCGTCGCGGTGCCGCATGTCTCACCGCCTGTCTGTCTGTCTGTCTGTCTGTCTGTCTGTCTGTCTGTCTGCCCGTCGGTGTGCAAAGTGCAGAGCTTCTGTCTGTCACAGACCGCACAAGCGCGCGTGTGTGTGTGTCACTCGGATGCACTCGCCGCGAGAGCGGCAGCAGCGCGGCGACGTCACGCACGTCACCGACGTCACCGCGGCCGATGACAGCGCTGTCACCGCGTCAGTGTCAAGCTTTCCGGAAGAAGTATCATACGCACAGGGCTGCGTCCGTCCGTCCGTCCGTCCGTCAGCGAGAGGACGACACACTGACGGGCGGGGCAGGCAGGCCTGACAACGCAAACCTGGACCTCTCCCGCTCTCCAGATGCTTTATTGCTTCCGTCAGGGGATGGCTGCAATGGCCCCGTCCACCCCTGTGTGTGTGTGTGTGTGTGTGTGTGTGTGTGTGTGTGTGTGTGGTATGTATGTGTGTGAGAGTGTGTGTGAAAGAAACCCGTAAACCACGAGAAAACCCGCCACCCCACACACCCCTGCCACTAGAATACTCGCGCCCCTCGCCAAAAGTGGCATGACGTTGAAGCAAAAAATTCAAAAATAAACACGACAAAAGAGACCGCGACGCTGGAATTAACCCACTGTAAGTAAGTGAGAGAAGGAAGGAGAGGGAGAGAGAGAGGGAGTGCATGCCGCGTCAAACCCGCCCCATTCCTGAGAACGTGACGTAGGCAATAACAGCGACGTTCTGCGGCACGGCCAGTTCGTGCGGCCCGTCGCATCGACACTGGAAGAAAGGGGGAGGGGGGGGGGCACGCCCTGGGAGCAGGCAGGCAGTCATAACTGTCATCTGCATGCATTGCCGACCGCGCTCCCAGATAAGAATATTTACTCGCTGCGAGCACTGCGCCCGGGCCGGGGCCTCGACGCGCCGTCTCTCTCGCGCCCCAGCGGCCCCAGCGGCGCGCCCCGAGAGAGCGAGAGAGACGGAGCGAGGAGCTTTGGTGGCGACTTAGCCGTGCCCCCCCCCCTCCCCAGTCCCCTTATTTCGGCCCGAGCTCGACCCGACTCCCTGACGGTCCTGATGGGGTTCCTGTTACTCTCGCTGTTTGCCATCGGCGCCGTGAGCTCGCCGCGGGCCGCGCCCTCGCCTAAGAGCAGAGCCCGCTGCAATTCCTCGAACAAACAAAAACAAAAGCCCGCGAAAAAGCAACAAAAACAGACCGAAAAACAGAAACGCGAGCGTATGCCGCGGCGAGCTTGTGAGGATTTCGCGATAAAGTATCATCGACCGCGGCGACCGCGGCTGCAGCGGGGCGACTCCGAAGCGGCGTTCGCTCTGTCTCTCTCGCACCGCCGCGGGGCTTGGCGCGGTGGTGCGAGAGAGACAGAGCGAGGGAATCGGTCCGCACGCTCGCGCTAGCCTCGCGCTAGGCTCTCGCCGCGGCCGGGCCATCGCCGAGGATTGCCCCGCAATTTGTCTCCCAGTAACGACAACTCGGAGCCCCGCCAGCCCCGCCAGCCCCGCCAGCGTTGAGGAGAATACGAAATCGCACTTAGTCACTTTGGCGTGCCGTACGATCCCAGGAAACTTCGCCCCCTGTACCAAGCGCGGCGCGGCTGGGCGTGGCGGGGCGTGGCGGGGCGTGGCGGGGGCGGGGCGTGGCGGGGCGTGGCGGGGCGGGGCGTGGCGGGGCGTGGCGGGGCGGGGCGGGGCGCCAGACACAACCAGGCCCTCACGGTACAAGTCTACCCCCTCCACAGTGTGACGCCGTTGGCACACACACGCACGCACACACACACACACAGATGAAAGCTGCTTAAACAGCTCCGCTTGCACTGCCACACGGTGAGCAACGCCCCCCCCCTCCCCAGTGCAATGCGATTATTTCCGCAGCGCGATTGATACTGTGCGGAAAGTTTAGCGAAGCACCTCGTGGAAAACGGGTGGGGGGAGGAGGAAGCAGAAATGACTGAAATCGTTCAAGTGGTGTCCTGCTTCGGATCGAATAGGCGATCGAGGGCGAGCTAGGCAGTGCTGCGGCGGTGGCTGGTGGAGGCCCTCGCCTACTGTCTAGGCTAGGCGCTCCTCAAGGTGGGGTCCCCTCCACGCCACTGCCGAAGCCAGCCGAGCCGAGCCGAGTGCAGCGGAGGGAGCGGCGAGTTAATATTGTCGTTTCACTGTTGATTCAATGCTGCGGAATGCGTGCCGTGGCGTGCCGAGTCGCGCCGTACCCAGCACGCCCGTGCCCACCATGGTGTCGCCTGGGACCTGGCGGAGCTGTCGCGGAGCGCCGCTGGGGACGACGCCGTCGCCGGGGGTCGTGGGGGAGAGAGGGTGGGAGAGAGAGAGAGAGAGAGAGGAGAGAGAGAGAGAGAGAGAGAGAGAGAGAGAGAGAGAGAGAGAGAGAGAGAGAAACGACGGCGACCGGGGGCGGTTAGGACGGCGGAGGCAAACTCGTTTGGAGCATGTTTGTCGTAGCCTTTAGAGCCGCACTCCGGCTCCATTTTTGCCCCGAGGAGCGCGAGGCGAGGCGAGGCGGCACGACGCGGCAGACTGATTCCGACCTGCTGTCTCTCTCGCACTCGCGGCGCGTCCCGTGGAGGTCCGCGCGAATCGTCAACTCGATTCCGTGCCGTGATGTCCGCTTCCTCTTCCGTCTCTCTCGCACCCCTACGGTCCGGCGACGCTCCATAAGTGGGAGGGGGACAGAGCGACAGAGCGGTCACCGGCTTCGCGTACTTGCCCGCGTGCCATCGGGACCATGTAATCGCGCGGTCCATTGTGAGACGGACCTCAAAGTGGACGGCATTTATGTAAGAACCGCGGCGGGCCGTGTGGGGGAGGGGGGCTCCGGATGAGCGCAGGGTCCCGGGCCGGGCCTGGCACGGCTCCCAATGAGCTCGTACCACCCCCACCCCCCGGCCCGCCGACATCCAGGAAGGCAAAACTGCACGTCAAAGAGGGGCCGCGTTGTTGGGGGTCTCCGCCACGGCGCGGGTGCACGGCCACGGCACTGCGAGACACGCGGACACGCAGAGGGCGGGGACCGGTCGGACCGGTACACTGGTACGGCCAGGTCTGGGCCAGGTCTGGGCCAGGTGCCCCGTCGTCCGACCTTCCCCGACCTTCATCCCTTGGAGGGTCGGCCCGAACGGTGTCGCGAAGTCACCGTGCCACCGAGTCAGCGGGCCGGCAACGCAACGCGGCCCGACTTTTAAAAGGACCCTTGTTGGGCGGGGCCCACAGTGGGCCAGAAGACCGGCGGAGGCGGCCAAAACTCTAGACGCGTTTGGAGCTCCAGAGTCGCTAAACGGGACTCGAACCGAACGTGTGACCCCACCAATGGACTGCTCTCCAAACGAGGAATCCATTGGTGGGGTCACACGTTCGGTTCGAGCCCTGTACAGTGGCGCTCCAACTCACCCGGCGCTCCTCTTTAGTTCCGGCGGCCGCCATGTCGGAATAATAACAATGATGACAATAATTGGCGTCTCACTGAAATTGGCCGGCCTGGCTGTTTCCAGTGCCCCCGCTACCTGGCTCCCCCATTACGCCGCGGCGTCCCGTCTCCGAGGCCGGCCTGGCCTGGCCCTGCCCTGCCCGCCAGCCGAGCCGAGCCGCGTCACTAGACGCCCCGCTAACGATCGCCAATAATTAATGAATTAATGCCCCGCCTCGAGTTGAACACGACAACGTCCAATGCGCCAGCGTGCGCCAGAGACCCACTTTCTGTCGGACTCATCATTTTTTCAGTGCCGCGACGTCGGCCCGCCTGTCTGTCACGTCACTGGTGTTCCAGGAATGTCACACGTCACGTTGGTCGGGACAAGAATCCAGAGCCAATTCGGTCAATTCGGCGGCCTTGGCGGCTCGCATTCAAACAGACACGGTTCACCGTTCAATGACGAATGTTTCACGTCACACTTCTTGATACACAACAGTGTACACGCCTGCCAGGGGCAGAAGCGTTTCGTGTCGCTCTGTCTCTCTCGCGCCCCTGCCGGGCGCCCCATGAGTGCGACAGAGACAGAGTGACCCGACACCGACCGCGCGCGATTCAATTATTGGACAACACACTGGCAGCTCGCTGGCAGTGCAGGGCGCCTTTCACGCTGCAAATTAACCGAACACGTTCACTCCGTTTTCGTTGGTTCGGATCCCGTGACGCGATTAAGCAAACATGACTTTCCTTTCCGCTCCGAAACACCGGACGGACCGCAAAACTGGCAATCGGGACGACACGCCACTCGCGGCGTCTCTGTCGCACTCGCGGGGCGTCCCCGAGGAGTGCGAGAGAGACAGCGCAGGGACCGCCGTGGCGCACGTGCATTAAAACGACTCGTGACAAGGTTTGAATTTCCATCGGTATCCCCCAACGGGCACTCGTCTCTCTCGCTCTCACAGGGCGCCGCACAGGGGTGCGAGAGAGACAGAGCGACGCAAGCCAAACACACATTCCGAGCCATTTCCGAAAGGGCAACAAATGCCGCCTGCGCGCCGCGTGCCCGCCTCCTTCAGGCAGTGCCGTGCCGTGCCGCCTGTTTGCCGGCAAAATTAAATATTAGCTTTCGGCTGGGAATGCTCATCATCTCCAATAGCATTCGCACGCCCAACTTTTCCATCTCTGTTTGCCCTGAGGGGCCGTGCCGGGCCGCGCCGCCGCACCGCGCTGGAGTCTCCAGTCGCTGGAGCCAGGCGGCCCGGCACGGCCCGGCAGCCAAGGCACTGGCCGCGGAAAAATGAAGCTGCATTAGGCTAAACAGGGCTGCCCGGGCCGTACCGTCACAGAGCGAATCGCGCCGAGAGAGAGAGAGGAGAGAGGGAAAGAGAGGATAGGAAAGGAGAGGAGAGAAGAGCGAGGCGAGAGAGAGAGAGAGAGAGGGAGAGAGAGAGAGAGAGAGAGAGAGAGAGAGAGAGAGAGAGAGAGAGAGAGAGAGAGAGAGAGAAGGGTTGAAGGGTTAAGGGTGCAGCCAGTTTAACTTTGCTCGGTTTCCCCCGTTGTCTCTCCAGACAATGACCAGCGGGGCGGCACAGACTACACCGGGTACACCAACCGCAGCGCGCCGCCACCTCCAGACCCCAACGGCAAACGAGTGCTGCTTCTCGCCCCGTCTCTCTCGCACGCGCCCGAGAGTCCCAGAGTGCGAGAGAGACGGAGCGTGTCCAGACGGGTCGCCGCGGGGCGTTGATGAGGGATCATCGGGATGATCCGGGGCGCGGCGGCGCGGCGCGGAGTTCCGCCTTGCTGGCCGAACTAGCGAGACGAGACGAGTCAGACGCATCGACGGGGCGGGGCGGGGCGGGGACGTCAACCAGCATGCCGGGTTGTTGGTCTCAGCGCAAAAGTCTTTGTCTCGAATCAAGCAGGCGCCCCTCCACTGCCTAACATAATAACAAACTTCCTGCCTGTGCGGCTGCGCGGCTGCGAGGCAGAGAGTGAATGCTGGCGAACGTTACGCCAGATTGAGAGACGGGCACGACGGGGTGGAGTGGAGTAATGAACTTCGTACAACGATTGTCACCGAAGCGGCGTCGGCGGCGTGTGGGCCCCGGCGGGGCTCGGCGGGGCCCTGGCGGGGCGCGGGAGGCGGAGGGGAACTGCTGAATAATTAATACAAATGGATCGCACACAGTGCGCCCAGCAGACGCGTCGTCTTTTTGTGTGCGCCCCGTTTTTATCTATTTTCGTTCCCGACAGTGTAGCAGGCTCCATTACCGCCCTTCGGCCCGATGCCAATTAAGGCTAACTTGTTAGTTTGGCTCCGGATTTGCATCGGGCCGCGCGAAAGAGCGACGAGGACAAAGCGAATGCGCAGACGGACAGACGGCGACGCGGAGACAGAGAACCTGGAGGAGAGAGAGAGAGAGAGAGACGTGGGCGCTCCCCAAGGCGACGTCTCCCTGCGGCTGTAGTTTGCACTCCTCGTTTCTAAACTTCCGAAGCAGGGCGAGCAGGGCGGAGCACGTGGGACACCAGTAGGGGGAGGGGGAGGGGCGGGCACACTGCCAGCAAGGAATACATTGGCAACACGTTACCCTTGACGCCTTAATATCGAGGCCCGCGACGACGTGGCCAGAGTGACGCCCTCCCCCCCCCTTCCCCGGTCGCAGCGCCCCCCGCCCCCCCGCCGCCCCCGCCCCGCCGCCCCCGCCGCCCCCGCCGGCCGCGTACAATGCACGCCCTCAGCCGGAAACGGGCGCATTTCGAGTGGAAAACGATGCCCCTGCAGCCGCGATAACCCGCGAACCGGGCGCCGCCGAGCCGAGCCAAGCCAAGCAGACCGGCCGGGCCACCGGGACCCTCGCAAACCGCAAGCAGACGCCACCGGCGCCACCGCCGCGGAAACGGTCTGTCGGACTCTCTCGCACTCAGAGTGTGTAGAGAGAGAGTGTTCGGACGCAGCCCACCCCTCCCGTCGCAGGGAAGTAATTCTTGTCACGCAGTTTTTCGCACGTGTGGGACACAGAGGAGCTACTCACGGCTTCGGCAGCGAGGCGCCGCGGTGGCCGAGCGCGCTGGCGCGTGGGTCGCGGGGCCAAAGGTCACGGGTTCGCGTCCCGGCGGCGGCGGGCACTTGTGGCAGAGTGAGCGAAACGAGGCTGACGCTCTGGCTGACGCCAGCGCCGCCACTGTAGTGTGGGAGGGCCGGCCGCGCGGGGGAGGAGAAAGAGAGGGGGCGGGGGAGGCCGCGCCTGACCCGCAGAGTGCTGCCGGGGAAATGTCTCTCTCGCAGGCGGGAAATCAATGGTCGGATTTATACGGTGCGAACCGTTACTTCCCGGCCGCGAGCCGCCACACTGCGAGGACGCCGAGCCCCGTTTGGGGCCCTGGCGGCCCTGGCGGCCCCGGCGGGGGCGCTGGCTCGGAACGAGGGGGGAGTGGAGACGACTTGTTCTTCCAGTGGCTGTGTCAGCGGGCGGCGATGTCCCACACCCCGCCCCGCCCCGGCAGACACGAGAACCGATTTGGCGTTTCGCGCCTGGCACGGCCAAGGCACGCCAAGGCACGCCAGGGCCCCGCCATCCCCGTCAAGCCAGACACCTGTCGATGGCAAGCCGATGGCACGGCGACGCCACGCCGCGAGGCAGTGAGACAGCGCGGCGGCGTGGCAGCCTTCACGACTTCTGCGGACTGATTCCGAGAGTCGCTGTCTCTCTCGCACCCAGACGGGACGCCCCCCCGGTGCGGGGGAAAAAGGGACAAGCGGCGGAAACGACACTGGGAATCAGTGTGCTGGCGGCTCCGCGCGCGGTCACGCAAAGAGAGCAAGGGTGGTCCCACAATGGCGAGAGCAGGAGCGAGAGAGAGAGAGAGAGAGAGAGAGAGAGAGAGAGAGAGAGAGAGAGAGAGAGAGAGAGCGGGGTAGTCCGCAATGGGCCTGCAGGTAGCACCGGAAGGCGACCCCGGCGCGCCCCAGCCGCGTCACTACCCCACGCACACGAGCGAGGGCCAGTGGCGGGGGCAGCGGCGTGGGGTATCGCCGCGTCTCCACCCTTCCGGCCCGCCCGTCCGCGCCCGTCAGCCCGGCCGGCCGGCCAAACGACTTCCGTGTTCCGTGTTCCGCGATCCGTGTTTCGCACGGTGGCGCGGCCAGCCGGCCGTAAGCAGCCGTAACAAACCGGCCAGGTGCGGAGCGGCGCGTCAAAGAGCAGCGAGGTGAAAATTAATTTGAGGATGACTATGCATAAAAGCCGCCCCCTGCCACCCCGCCGCGCCCCGCCCGTCCGGGAAGTGTATTCGCAGAATAGAAGACGGAGGGACAGACAGCGTGAATCAAGGCGCGGCGCGGGGCGTAAATCTTGGGCAACATCGCCGCCCCGACTGGCTGCCTGGCTGCTCGGCCTGGCTGCTCGGCCTGGTGCTCGGCCTGGCTGCTCGGGCGCTGTGGCTGCTCGGCCTGGCTGCTCGGCCTGGCTGCTCGGCCTGGCTGCTCGCCGCCTCGGCTGCTCGGCCTGGCTGCTCGGCCTGGCTGCTCGGCCTGGCTGCCGGGCGGACGGCCAGCGCGCCAGCACACTGGCTAACGTCGCGCAGGTAGGCGGCCACGGCCACGGCCGGCAGACTTCACCCCAAAAGCCAGGGAGTCGAGTCGAGGGAGCGGCGCAGCGAAAGAAACTTAGAATATGGATGATATGTATAGTCTGGGACTGGCCGCCGCGCCGCACCGCGCCGCACCCCGGCCCCAATCCTGCGGGATCCCGCCCCGCCCCGCCCCGCCCCCCCCGCCCCGCCCCCCCGCCCCGCCCCGCCCCGCCCCCCCCCGCCCGCCCGCCCCGCCCGTTGCCCGCATTCAATATTTCGTGGGGGCTTTGCGAGAGGGTTCGCTGTTCGCCTGTGATCTCCCCGGCCGCCCGCCGCGCCTGGCAACACGCGGGCCAAAGGACAAGTTGACAACCGCAGGCTCATTCTCGGAAGTCCTTCTGTCCCTCTCACACTCCGGGGGTGCGAGAGAGACAGAGACACTCTGCCTACGGGACAGTGACGAACTATTTCTTCGAAATAAAGCCTAAGGGATGCTCGAAAACGCTCGGAAAGTCTTGGAGCGAGCGCCTCAGAGCGCCCGGAGGGTAGGCCTTCTGCCCGCAGCCCTGTTCACCGGGCGGCCTACCCGGCCCATTGCGGGCGCGCTGCCTCTCTCTCTTGAGGCGGACCAGCCTCCTTACTTCTGACCCCTCCACCACACTCGAAGTACCTCGTGCGGCGCCGTCGCCACGCCACTCGACCGAGCCACGCCACTAGTTCATCTCAATGGCAGCGGGGGCTAGCGGGGCGTACGTACCACCGCCCCCGCCCCTCCAATCCAGCCAGCGCAGCCGGCGGGGGGGGGGGGGATGTCCCGGCATCTGATCGTAGCGGGCGGGGCGGGGGCGGTGCGGTGGCGGGGCAGGCCGCGCGTGCCATCAGATCCCTTCCGAGAGCCCTTCTCCCTCGCCGCCTCGCCCTTCGGACCCCTTCGTACTGTCGGCCCTTCGGTGCTCCGTACTCCGCAGTGCTCCGCCGCTCCCCCCCCCCCGCTTTATCTCGTAATGGTAAGATTTGCTGTGCGCCGTGCGCCCGCCTCGGCCTGCTTCGGGCCGCCTTCGGAATCACTTCGTGACGTACCTTCGGGCCACTTCGGGCCTTCGGGCCGTCAGGCCACTTGGGCGCGCTCATTTGGGGTGCGTCGGCTGCCTGCCTGCCTGCCTGCCTGGCTGCCTGTCCGCCTGCGGGGTGTTTGCCGACGGCCCGCCCCGTATCGCCATCACCCTGGCCGGGTCAACAGCCAGAGAGTGACACTTTCCATTTTTGACAAGCACTGCCGAGGCAGAATGCGCAGAGCGGACGGGACGCACTCCAGCCCAGGCACTTCCCCTCTCTCTCGCACTCACGGGGCGCGCCGCAGCGGAGAGAGAGAGAGAGAGAGAGAGAGAGAGAGAGAGAGAGAGAGAGACGGCGCGGATTGCGACAGCGGCCTACTCGCGGCTAATCGCATGCAAATGTATGCAGTCGCCATTTTTGCCCGCGCCGCCGCGCTGTCGCTGATGGCTGGAAGCGCTGGAAGCGTTCCGACAGCCGGAGTGGCCGCCGAGTGTGGAGCAGTGAGAGGGACAGGGAGAGAGAGAGAGAGAGAGAGGGAGACGGAGAGAGCGACTGTCCGTCCGCTCCATTTTTATTCGAAGCATAAGATGCCCGTGCCGCTCGCGAGAGACGCCACGAAAGTGCGGCCCCCGTACTTTCGACTTTCCAGAACTCACACACTGACTCACACACACACACGCACGGACGGGCGAGGACTTGCAGTGGAGGCGACTATGTCCCGAGGCGGCGGGCGCGCACGCGTGCACCGCGCGCGAAGACCCTCTCAACTCACCTGCAACACAAGAAAGCAAAAGGAACGCCATAAGTCACACCGGCCAACACAACGAAATCTCCAAGTGGGGCTCGTCGGCGCGCGCAAGAGCCATTTCTCCAGCCGACAGTGGGGGTGTGTTCCAAGCCTGCCGGTGTCATATAGGCTCACTCTCACCCCCTCCCCCGTCCCTCGCACCCGCAAGCTAGACTCAGCAATCCTATAACCACACATTTACCTTCTCTCTCTCTCTCACTCTCTGCCACCGCCACCTTCACGTTCTCGCTTTTCGCCTCTGTGTGTGTGTGTGTGTGTGTGTGTGGGGGGGGGGGTGCTTCCCCCTAATGATGGCTCCGACACGTGCTCAAGGGCCTGCAGGGAGGGGCGCAGGCCGTGCAGCGAGACTGACTCCGGGAGTCGTTTTCGTCGCTCTTTCTCTCTTTCTCTCACGGCGGCGTCCCGCACAGGTGCGAGAGAGACGGAGCGACGAAAAGGACTCTCGGAGTGAGTCGCTGCAGGGCGAGCAGGGAGGCGATGCCGCCGAAAAGATAGACCAGGTGCATGACACGGCCTCGGCGCCTCGGCGCCTCGGCAGTGGCGGTGCACCGCCGGGCGAAACGACTCCAGGACCACGACGACGAGGACGGCGACGACGCCCTGCGCAACGCCCGGCCCGTCGTGGTTTTGCGTGGCGCCGTGGCGGAGGGGAGGGGGAGGGCTGGCCTCATTAACAGATCCTCGACGGGTCTCTCTACTCCTGTCCTGCCCCACGCTCTTGAGGGAGCGCGAGAGGGCGAAGAGGAGAGGCGCGCAAGGAGGAGGAGAAGAAGAAGAAGAAGAGGCCGGAAAAAAGAGAGAAAACGCCCCAATCGGCAACACGGCTCGGCAACGCACGCGCGCGCTGGAGTTAACGAAATACCGACGCCTAGCCTCACTCGAGGGCAACTCCGCGCCAATTTGATTCCCCGTCCCGAGTCGCTCGCGGCTTGCTCGCGGCTCACGCGAGGTTGGCTCCCCTGGAGTCGGCGCGGTGTGAGCGAAGCAGCTAGGTCATTCCGCCATCCCGCGAGGCCGCGAGGCCGCGAGGCAGACACACGTTTTCGCCGAGCACCGCGGCGCCGCGCCCGCGGCGGTGTGGCGACGGCCTCCTTCAGGACTAAAGATGACGGCAGGCAGGCAGCCAGGCAGCCAGGCGGGCAGCCAGGGCTGGCAGCCCTCCGTGCAAATGAGGCGCCTCGAAGGGCCCCGCCCGCTCTGCTAATTGTGACCGGGTCGGCGTGCCGCATGCAAAGAACGCCCCTGGAACGCCCTGGAACGCCCTGGAACGCCCTGAACGCCGGCCCAGGCCAAGCCGAGCCATTTGCCAAATCTCACCGCTCGCCGCTCAACTTTCCAGCGGAGAAAGAAAAACAACACTTTTTATTTTACCGCTGTTCTGGGTTGTAATTTTTCGGCGCGAAGTGCGGCCTTATTTCAAATTAAAAAAAAAAAACAGTTCTTTCATTTGTTTTTGCTGGGACCCAAAATAATTTTAGTGACTTCCACGGCTCTAGAAACCCGTTTCACAAAACGTCTCTTTTTCCTACCCTCGTTCCCTACTCTAATCCGTCACTATCCCCGAACTTTAAATTGGTCGGTAAATGTTCCGCGTAGTCTCGCTGCGGCGCGCTGCGGGCACCGCGTCGGATGATACAACATTAAAACGCTTTGTGCCGGCCGACGAAGGCCGCGAAGGCCGCGAAGGCCGACCCCGAAATTAAAAATCATGCCCAACACGGACCTAACAATGTCACCATGGAGACGGGGCGCTCGGCCTGGCCGGGGATCGATGTGAAAAAAAAGAGAACAGACAGAGACAGTCAGACAGACAGACAGAGACAGACAGTCAGACAGACATTCAGACAGACAGACTGCTCCTATAGTACACTGGATTAAAATCCGGGCCCCGGCCGCCACGTCGGTTTAATTTCAAGTTCTCTCGGCCGCAGCGGAAACCTCGAGAAGCCGAGGCAAGCCAAGGTGGCATGGAGGCGATCAATGGCGAGAGAGGATGGCAACAATAAGAAAACGACCCGGCCAACGACATCCGCTTCAATTCCCGCCCCCGTCCGAAAACAAAACAGAAAATGAATACGAAATCGTAAACATAAAAGCAAGTCAATTGTGAAAACAGAAGCAATAAAATGAGCTGCCGACGGTGGTGGCAGTGTCTTCCTCCCTGACAGACACAGACAGACAGACAGACAAGCAGGCAGGCGGGCAGACGGGCAGGCAGACGCAGTGAATATTTTAGAGCTGCAGCCTTGCCGTGCTGTTTGTCTGTTGCGACGCGGCAACACTAAAAACAACACTAAATTGGGGAATAAGTGCGGGGCGCTGTAAATCGCCGGGCAGCGCGTGCCGTTCGCAGCGGCCCCTCCGGCGAAACCGGAAACCGGAAAACCGGAAAACCGGGCTCGCCGCGGTGCGCACCTGACCCCGTGTAATCCCCAGTGCACTCGGCCGGATGTAAGTTGAACGCCATTTATCAAACGCAAAGAGGTTCCGCGTAAAAATTACGTAAATAAAGCATAAATAACGGCGCGCCTTGCCGTTAACGACCTCTTAAGAAAGTTGGCGAGTGGGTCTTTCTTTTCTAATGATCGGCTGCTTTCATCAGCGAGGCCATCATCTGCGTGGGAATAATCGTGGCTCTCCGTTACGGTGCACTCGGCACAGTGGGCCAGAAGACCGGTGGGGGCGGCCGAAACTCTAGACGCGTTTCGAGCTCCAGAGTCGCTAAAGGGGACTCGAACCGAACGTGTGACCCCACCAATGGATTGCTCTCCGAACGAGGAATCCATTGGTGGGGTCACACGTTCGGTTCGAGTCCTGTTTAGCGACTCTGGAGCTCAAAACGCGTCTGGAGTTTCGGCCGACTCCACCGGTCTTCTGGCCCACTGTGGGACGGCGCACGCGGCAATCTGCCCCGGAAAATGGGAAACGGGGAAACGTGGGGGCTTTTCCTCCCGCAGGCTGTCGCTCCGTCTCTCTCGCACCCCCGCGGGCCGCGCCGTGCTGGCCGTGCGTGCGAGAGAGACGGAGCGACCGGCGGGCGGCGCCACCGTAAATCAAGACATGCGTTAATATCCCGGCCCCCGTCGAGCGGCGTCTCCGCGTCCGTGACGCGGTGACACACGGCCTCGCCTCCGTCTTGCCCTGCATGGCCTCCTCCGGCGCGTGGCCTCGACACCTGGCCGTCAGCGACGTCGGCGACGTCGTCGGGCAGCACCGCCGGCCCACGCCGTCCCCGATATGATGCAGGTGGTGCCAGCCGGGCCGCGCGCCGCTCGCCCTCCGTCTGACAGCGCATTGACGGCGACCTGGCACGCCACGGCACGCCATCAAGTTTTCATGCCGCCAGCGCGCGCCAGCGCCCCCCGGCGGAGGCAGCAAGAACTCGACTCAAAACTACGGCATGCCGTTTTTCGGCCACAGCGGTGGTGACCGCACAGCAGGCTGTCTCTGTCTCTCTCGCACTCACGGGGCGTCCCGCTGCGGTGCGAGAGAGACAGAGCGACGCGCTGCCGGACAAACACGCCGTCGTCACTCGGGGCACGCATCGATTTGCCTTTGCCGCAACACGTTTTGTTCTGTATTCTTTTTGTCGGTCGGCACGCGACGCAGCCTTGCTGCCCCTGTCTCTCTCGCACCCAGACGGCGCGCCCCGCGAGTGCGAGAGAGACAGACGGGGCGGTGCCGAGCGAGGTCACGGGACCGGCACGACATGGAACCAGGCAGGCAGGCGAGCCCCCCCGCCCGGCAATGTTTCAGTTCATTTTGTAGGTAAGTGGGGGTCTGACTGCCTGACGCTCCCTCCCAGTGAGTGTCATCGTAAAAAGGGCCGACGAAAGGAAGATTGGGGGAGGGGGCAAATGAAAAGAAGTAAAAGGTGGAGGGCAGGGCAGGGCAGGCACGAGAGGCATCGCGTTGCAGCGTGTCTTGGAGGAGTATGTAAATGCACTCCAGGCGACTCCAGGCGTCGCCCACTCCAGCCACCCTCCCCCCTTCTGCCTGCAACTCGTCCTACGCCACAGGCCAGATCGACGGGGCCGTTTTTACAGCCCGGCTACACTGGACGAAAAAAAAAAGACAGTGGGGGAGACACGCAAAAGCCCGCGCAGTCACAGATAAAGTCTCCGCCAATCGATCTTTAGCAAAAGATCACGAAAAAGAGTTCAAATAATGCTTTTGAACGGTCGCAGGATTAATGACCATGCCGGCGGTTTCAAGACCCCGGGGATGGGGTGTCGGTTGGGGGGGATTTGGATGGAAAAAGACATAGAAGCGGTATAGCTAAGGACCGCTTCAAAGATAACGAGTACAAAAAATAACGAATCGACATTCCGGTCGCTTTATTCCATCGTTCCAAGTGCGCGGCTCCGCGGCTGTGCTGGCATTGTTTGTGTTTCGTTGCGTTCGTGTCGGCGATAGCGCCACCTGCATAGTTAAACACGAATCGATAGCTACGATTGGGGGGGAGGGGGAGGGGGAAGCCCGTAGGGAGGAAAGGAAATAGGGAGTCTCGGTTCGCTCGCAGCCCCGCCCCGCCCCGCCCCGCCCCGCCCCGCCCGCCCCGCCCCGCCACGCCGCCACGCGAGCTATGCAGATGGGGCCTGCACCTGGTGAGCGATTCCTAACAGATCGCCGTCTCGCTCGCACCCATGCGGACCGCCCCGCGAGAGCGACAGAGACGGAGCGAACGAGGAAACGGCGTAGTATCAGACTGCTGCGCTGCGCGCGAGTCGAGACAGGCACGCCATCAAACATTCGACCCAATAAGAATTGGACAGATAGAAGAGCAGCACATACGACGGGCGTTTCGACGTCCCCCCACCCCTTTCGCGTGTCATCATCATCGGATCGCGTCAAAACCGGATGTGTACACGGAGTGGTCAAAACACCCCCTGCCCGTGCGTGCACGCGAGTGTGTGTTTGTGTGAGTGAGAGTGGGCGGGGGAGCCCCCAACTTCGACTGGGGTGGCGGGCCCCGTGTGAAATAAGTCTGCCGGTGCAAGGCGCCCAGAAAAAGGGCAGCTTGTTTACGCCCGCCCCCCGGAGCCCTCGACGTGCTCTCCAGAGTCCGTCCGTTCGTCCGCCCTTATCAGCACACGCGCTGTGGCTACTCCCCTCACGCGCAAGAGGCCGAATCAAAAACAAATTTGTGAAAAAAGGGTTGTAGAAAGAAAACAGCAGGAGTTCCCTCTGCGCTCGGTTCTAGCGTGACTGGGTGTCATCGCGGCGGGCTGGCTCGGCGTCGGCCTGGGCCTCGGCCTGGGCGGCCCCGCGGCCAGAGGCGCCAAGAGGCCTCCAAAGGCCAAAGCCCACGATAATGCGATGACGTCACAATACGACATGAAAGCCCGCGTCAGCGCGTCAGCCCGCCGACACCCAATCGCAAACGAGATTGAAACTTGGACACGGCGACGACCCCGTGACACGCCACGCCCCGCCACGCCCCGCCCGGGCCACAAGAGTGGGGGATTCTTCTTCCTCCTTTTTTTTCTTTTTTCATTTTTCCCCCCTCCCCGCGGGTCGCTGGCGTGCCGGCCACTGTATGCATGTCCGTCCGCCAGTCCGCCAGTCGCGCCCTCCGACTAATGAGATTTCGACGGGGGTGGGGGCAAAACGGAGCCCAAGAACGACGCGGTCGATCGCTGCGGCTGTTTATTGTGTCCGGATTCGATGTGGCCGCCGCCCCCGCCCCGCCCCGCCCCGCCCCGCCAGTGCATTACGTCGGCAAATGTGATTAGGACGTAAAGCTGTTTAGTCACCGCCGCGTTCCCCAAAGTCACTTCCGCACTTCCGGCTTTTTGGAGCTCTTTCTTTACTTTCTAAAGGCCGAGCGACTTAATTCTCGCAGATTGACACGCCCAAAACTTGTCCCCCCCCCCCTCCCCCCGCCTCGCTCATCGCCCGGCCAGACCGCCTCAACTAAATTCGCCGCGTCAAAAGAAACAAGGCGGAAAGATTTCAATGAAAATTGGTTCCATTTTTTGGGGGGCCTCGGTTACCTTGAAACGCCGTTCTTTGTAGGGTAACAGTCTGATCCACCATTACCGTGTTCCAGGTACATAGTGCTCATACTATTTATACTTTTCCAAGAAGCGTTAGCTAAATGCGAGACCTGGCTTTTCAGGGTGCTGTTTTCCGGCAGTGAATTTCACTTCACTTCACTTCACCGATGTGGCAGAAAAGCACAAGAGAGCACGACCGAAAGGTCAGACACTGTGAATCAAAGGAAAGGGGGCGGGGGAGTAAACCTGTCGAGCGGCCGGTCTGTCTGAAAGGCGCTCTGTTGCCCGGCCAGCGCCAGAGTAGCGCCAGCGATTCAAACGGCCCGGCCGCCTCCGCGTGCGTCTCTCTGTCTCTCTCGCACTCACGGGGCGTCTCGGGTCCGTGCGAGAGAGACAGAGCGACCAAAGCGTCGTTCGGAGTCGGCCTACAGGACCCGACAGGAGGCTGATTCTGAAGGGGAGGTCTGTCTGTCTGTCCGTCACGGCGCGTCCGCCCGCGTGTGGGTGCAAGAGAGAGAGAGAGAGAGAGAGAGAGAGAGAGAGAGAGAGAGAGAGAGAGAGAGAGAGAGAGAGAGAGAGAGAGAGAGAGAGAGAGAGACGCAATGAGTCTGCAGAGCGCAGCACAACAGTCCCTCTGCCGTCACTGCAGCGTCGCTTTAGTTTCGGTCCCATTATGCCCTGCCGGCCCTGCCGGCCCCGCTCTGGGAGGCAACGCCCCGCCCCGCCCCGCCCCGCCCCGCCCTGGCCGCCCGCACAAAGGTGGGCCAAATGTAACTAAATGTCAGCAAAGAAATGGGAAAGGAGAAAAAGGGCGCGTTGCCATTTGACCGGCAGCCACTGCCAAAAAATTTGCAGCGAGCGGATCGGTTAGGCCCTCTTGCACTCGGCACTCCACCGCGCGGCAAAGAGAGAGACAGAGAGAGTCGCGGTCTCCGCGCGGCCAACACGGCCGCCGCCATGCCGACACGTAGCAGCGCGAGGAGAACAAGAGAAACAGAAAACAGAACACAACGGCCAAAAAAGTGACGACTACATTTACTTGCGAAACAGGTGGCGCGGCGGGCCAGGGTCCCGAAAGTGGGTCTAAGGCGGGCAGGGCGGGGCGGGGCCGACATTATGCGGAACACCCCTGGAAAAAGCGGGGGCGGGGTGGGGCGGGACGGAAGGGGGTGACACGGGAAGTAGCCCCTGGGCCTGGACCGCGTGGGAATGGCTCATGGCGCCTCCCCCTCCACCATGACAACGCCGCGACAAGAAAAAGGGGTCCTTTCGGCGGCAAACACACACACACACACACACACACAGTGTGGGGCGGGGCGATCCGACGCGTGTGACTCCCTGAAAAGCCGCACGGGGCGAAGGCGGCGGTCCTGCTCCGCGACCGATTCCGAGATTCGTCGTTTCCGTTCACTCTGCGCCTCTCGTCTCGGTCGCACACCCACGCGCGGCCACCGCCAACCGCGTCGTCGCCCTGCTCCGCCTCCTCCGGGAGCGAATCATAATCCCCCGGCGCCCCAATCCGCGCCGCCGGCAAGGCGGGCGAGACCGGCAAGACGAGCCAAACGCGACAACTTTGAGGCGGAAGTTCCCGACGTTCCGACGGAGTGCCAGCGCCAGGCCGAACAGCCAGCCAGCGCCCCCGTCACCGCTCCGTCTCTCTCGCACCCCCATGGGGCTGGCTGCGGGTGCGAGAGAGACGGAGCGCTCTTCGGAATGAGTCGGTCGACTGTCGGCGCAACTCGGGGGCGCGTGAGCGCGGGGCGCTGCAACTTGTTGGAGGTGCGCTCCACGACCAACAACAACAACGACGACAACAAAAACGCGCACCAATTACCGACATTTTTCGTCAGACTCTTTTTTAATTTTTTTTCCGCGACTAAAAATAAACGAAAGTGGTCCTGTGTGGCGGGTGGTGGGTGACATGCATTGAGTGGAGCCCCCTTCCCCTTTCCCCCGTGTGTTTCCCTGTATCCCTTTTTGACCTGGTCACAATGCCATTGTGCGCACCTCAAACAAAAGCGCTGGCGCCAAGTGGAAGAATTCAAGCCAGTCCCCCCCCCCCACAACCTCACGTCAATATAATGCGTCTGGGCGTCGACTGCGGGGCCTCGTGCAAAGTGATCCAATTTCCTCAACGCGACACGCCGCCCTGATCCGCCTCACCTGACTCGGGAGATGCGACGCGAGCACCGCGCCAAAAATCAATCCGACTGATAACGCACACCGACGACAACAACAACAACAAAACATTAAACACAATGACAGTATAGCTTAACCCCAGCGCGCCTCCACCGCCGCCCCCGCCGCCTGCCACTGCTGAGTCTGACAGCCGGTCAGCTTGCATAACACGCATTAACCAACTCCCCGGCCTCCCTCACTCACACAGACAGACACACACGAACACACACGCACACACACACACACACGGTGGGTCCACCCTCACCGCATATCAGAAGGGATGCGCCGCTCTGTCACGCAGTCTGACGGCTTTCAAACTCGTACTCGTCCAAATCCGAATTATGCCAGACCAGGTGAGGCTGGGGGGCAGGGCACACCGTAAAAAAAACCACGATCGTCTATAAACTTGTTTCTGACGCGAAGCAACTCTTTTTTTTGTTTTGCCTTTTGGGCCCAAACATGCCCGCCATAAAGACAGGCGTTATGAGGAAATCTGATGGACAATCTGCGTCCTTCTTTCCTCTCTTTCTCTCCGAGACAAAAATGTTTTAAAAAAATTAAAAAAGGGGGAGGGGGAACGAGGAAATTTGTGGTCTACTTTGCGAGGCACTTGTCGTTAGACAAAAGGCACACGCGTGCGCGGGGTGGAACGAGCGGCCGACAACTTAGTCACACCGTAAATGGCCACCCCGCGTTAATGGAGAGAGAGAGACCGGGGAGGGGGGGGGGGTGAAAAAATGGGTCGCCCCGAACAAGACGTTCACGTAGGACCCCCCGTCACTAACCAAACACACACACACAAAATTTAAAATAAAAATTAGCGAACCAAAGCGGAGTGGTCCAAATTTCTCTGCTAGCGTCTCTCGGATCACGTCGTGGCGATTGGTCTCAAATCAAGGGAGGGGGATTGGGAGGAGAGAGAGAGAGAGAGAGAGAGAGAGAGAGAGAGAGAGAGAGAGAGAGAGAGAGAGAGAGAGAGAGAGAGAGAGAGAGACGCGGAGCGCGAATCCTTGTGCAAATTCAATCCCGGACGGAAGGTAGATAGTCGTTAGAACGCGCTGTTACTGCCCCTCTCCCCCTCCCCCCACCCCTTCCCGATCGGGCGCTCCGACAGCGCGTCCTGCGTATTAACTAAACGCGGCCATCCCCTGAGAAATCAGGCGGCTTATTTCGGCATTCTGCCGCCATGAGTGGCGCTGCTACACTATGCGAACAGCGGAAGAACGATAAAACGATCGAAACCCCACCACCGCCACGTCCGCCGACATAAAACTGCATTACCATTCCCGCGCGCCGCGATGATAATGTTGTTGTTGTTTTTGCGGACCTGTTCGAACGCCGCGCTGCTCGATTTCCGTGACGCGTCCGGCCTGGACGGCCTGCCGGGGGATGTAATGAAATCACTGGGTGCCCAGCGCGGCCGGCGCGCCCCGGCTTGGCTGTTGCATATGGATCCTGCAGCATCGGCCGCCCCCACAGAGGGGGGGGGGGAGAATTCGCCCCTACATACCAGGAACCCGAACGCAAAGCCACTTCCGCGCCCACCGAACAAAGAACTAACTCCGCTCTTGTTTCCTCCCAAGGCTGCCCCCTGCCCTCCTCAAGGGGGGGAAAATGAATTTCAAAATAAAAACGTAATTGCTTGTTTGCACGCAGCGGGGCGGGGCGGGGCGCGGATGTGGGTCAGCGGCAAATATTTGTCGCGGTCGGCCGCCCAATGGACCGCCAGGCGCGGCCAGGCGGCGCCACGGGTGGGCGAACATTCCGAACAGTGCTTTCGTCGCTCCGTCTCTCTCGCACCCGCACGGGACGCACCGCGAGTGCGACAGAGACGGAGCGACTGTTTGGAGGGGAAGGGGGCGTGAGGGGGGGGGGGGGAACTGCAGCAAGGCTGGGCCGGGCGGGGCGGTGGCGCGACCGTGTTTGATACCAAACACGCAACATCGCCATGGCGACGGTGAGCGAGCGCGCCGCGCGCAAGAAAAAAGAAGAAAAAAAAAAAAAGAAAAAAAAGAGAACAGGAAGGAAAAAAGAAAACGGGTAAAAAGAAAACCACGAGTCATTTCCTCTGTGCCAGCGCAGAGAAATTAATTCCTTCTGGGGTACATACATTTTCAAGTTGCGGCACTGCAGCGCAACTTGACGTCCGCGCGCGCGCGCGCGCGGCGTGTGTGTGTGTGTGTGTGTGTGCTGCATCGGCGTGCGATGTGACGGCCGTGACGTCATCCACCGCAGCTGCCGCCTCAAAAGGCAAAAACCGAACCGCGCTGTGACTGCGACGCCCCGTGACGGAATCGCGAGTGTGACGAGGAGAGTGACGTCCGTCGTCGTCACGCCGGAGTGGCCCGCCGAGTGACGATAACGATATGCAAACAGAGAGAGGGAGGGGAGGCCATGGCAGCGGGGCGCGTTAACGGTGCCGGGCTCGGACACACTAAAAGTCTGTCGAGAGTCAACTTCCACCGCAGAGTGCGGCTCGGCTCGGCCGGCAGTCGTAACGCTTTGACGGCGGGGAGGGGGGGGAGGGGAGGGGAGGGGGGGAGGGGAGGGAGGGGAGGGGAGGACCCACCAGCAGGGCCGTCGTCCCCGAGGCCCAGTGGTATGTATGATTCAGGAAACAATCATGTTTACATGGTCCGCCCGGCGTGGCGTGGCGTGGCGTGCTCGCAACCCCTTTTCCGCGCGCACCAATCAGCAGCCGGAACGCCTCCCCAGCCGCCGACTCGACGGACGCCGCGGACTCCAGCGGCTTGCTCCTCTCCTCCAGCGCTTTCCAGTGGGCTGATCGACTGGAGCCGAGAGGATTACCGGAAACGCGGTCCTGGCCGCCCCGGAATGGAGCCGATATAGGCTGAGGCCTTCTCAGGCTGATTCCTCGCTGTCTCTCTCGCACACCCCCAGACCGCCCCGCGGGTGCGAGAGGGACGGGAGTCGGCCAAGCGCCCTCCAGGACGGCGACGGCCGCACAGTTATACTCTCAAAGAGGCCGTTTCCGCGGCAGGATGAGCCTTTCAATTTTTCAAACCGAATGCCGGCCGGGGCTGGTGTCGCCGACTACGAACCGGGCGGTGCCGAGGGCTAGTGCCGCCCAGGGTCGCCGTCGCCGCGGCCAAACGACCGCCGGCCTGCTGCTGCTCGAGGGCGGCACCGCCGTCAGGTCCGCCAAGTCGCCCTCTTTGGAGACGACGACGACGTCGTCAGAAAAAAGCGACTCACCTAAAACAGAAAAGAGAGGGAAGGAACCTCTCAGTGAAAGCAGCATAAACAAACTCTGCGGCCGCGGACGGAGCGGCCAAGACGTCCGTCCAAGTGCACCGTTTAAAAAAAATTTAAGCCGCCGACGGAAAACTTGTCGAGAAAATGAATTGCCTGAGATCTTCGGGAAAAATGCGACGAAAACTCTAGTTTTACATTTCATCTCCCTTTCATCCCAATATAGCAACCACACAAAAAAAAAGAAAGAAAACCGGCGCGTCTACGGCTTACGCCTTATATATTGACGATCGGCCGCCGCTCCTTGGGAAACATATCCCCGAAATAAATCAGCCCGCCGATGCGATCACACACACACACACGCCACACACACACACTCACTCACACACTCACATTGCGGCCAAATAATGGGGCAGCGCGAGGCGGTGCGATAGTGGTGGTGGGGTTGCATGCACAATACCGGGCGTCCACTACAATGGGAACACACAGCTTATAAATGCAGCCACAATGCAGGGCAGCCAGGCCAGCCGGGCCAGCCGGGCCAGCCGGGCAGGGTGGTCCATCGCCACAAAACACCACCGCCCCGCCCCGCCCCGCCCCGCCCCGTCTGAGGCTGCGTTTGTCGCATGCGGCCCAACTCAGCTGTGTCGCACCCTACCCCCACTCCCACCCCTTTCACCCCGCAGACTGATTCCGAGAGTCGTCGCTCTGTCTCTCTCGCACCCGCACGGCGCGCCCCACGAGTGCGAGAGAGACGTAGCGACGACTCTCGGAGCCGGCAGGCGGGCGAGCTAGCGTCGCCGCAAAAGTGGAAATAATTTCGCCCATTCAAACTGTCGGCCAGAGCTTGCTGGCACATTCAACAAAGTTTCCGGGTCGTCCGAGACAGACGGCCGGCGGTCGGCCGGAGCCCGCCGGAAACCGGCTAGGCGGGCACAGCGCGCCAAATTCAAAACCACCCACGCACGGCTGCCGAAAAAAATCACACAAACACAACCAAAAAACCACACGCGCACACACCGCAAAGAAAGGCAAAACGCGATCGTCTAAAATGGTCGGGGATTTCCGGTCTCCGATGGCGCGCGCAGCGTTGAATATTTAACACTTCGTTTCTGATTTATTAATTAATTTGTAACTTGCGCTCATACGCCATTAATAACAATTCATTCGTTATTCACCTCTGGTTGAAAAAAAAGTTTTAATAAAATGGTTTTTAAATAAAGCAGAATATGGAAACCATCTGATGGCTGGGCATAACAATAGCGATGGAGGTCCAAGTAGTCTCGTTGCAAACGAAACGCGACGCAAAATAAATAAATAAACTAAACGAATAACCCGGCGCGGCTGGCACCCCTTGTCGCTCCCCATCATCCTTCAATAAACGACAAAAACAACAACAAGGACAACAGGCGGTGGTCTGCTTCATTTCCATCGCCCTCGCCCCGCCATAATAAAACCCTTCTCATTTACGCCCGAAAAACCGAGCGAGGCATTTTGACGCGGCCAAGAGCGGCGCGCTGCGGCGGTGGCGTCCGTGGCGGGGCGGCTCACCGCACGGCCACCCCCCGCCCTAGCCCGCCCCGCCCCGCCCCGCCCCGCCCCGCCCCCCCGCCCCAACCCCGCCCCGCACGCCCGCCACCCGCCCCCGCCGCCCGCCGCTGTCGTCCCCCTCGCCGCTGCTGCCGCCGCCGCGGCGCACGATCCGGGCCGGGCGACGGGCGACTTCGGCGAGCCGCTCCGGGAGCAGGCCCTAAAGCGCATTGGGATTTCGGATCGCACGCCCCGGAACGCGATGGGGGGAGAGAGAGAAAAGGCGGAGAAAGAGAGAGGGAGAGAGGAATGCAGGTACGGGATAATCTCTCGACGCCAAATTGCTCAGCCTGCGCGGGACGAGGCGAAGCGCGGCGGAGCCCTGCGGATCGGAAATGACTTCCCGACCGACACGTTGGGGGACGAACTTGCCGCTCATTTGCATACACGTATTGTGGGCGGGGGGGGGGCGGGGCGGGGCGGGGCGGGGCGGGGGGGCGGGGCGGGCGGGGCGGGGTGCCTTCGGAAGCACGCGAGCCGGGGGCCGGAGGGGCCCTGGGCCAGCTCAACAGAACGGCAAATATTGGGCTGGCGGCGCAGGCGGCGGAGGCGGGCGTCTCAGCCACGATCCGCTACAGCGCGGCCTGGAGCGGCCGCTCCTCTGATTGGTGGCTTCGGCAGTGAAGGGGGCGACGGGAAGGGGGTGGGGCGGAAGGGAGGGAAGACAACATGTCGACATCTGCCGCCGATGTCGCCGCTCCTTCATATATTGGGGCCGCGGCCGTGGCGCACGCGTGCTGCCGAGCCGAGCGATTCCACAGCGCTGTTTCGTCGCTCTGTCTCTCTCGCTCCATTACGGGGCGCGCCGCGAGTGCGAGAGAGACAGAGGACTCCGCTGGCGGCGAGCGCCCGGCAGGTAGGCCGCGTGGACGCGCCGCGGGCACGGCCGTGCAGCGGGACTGCCTACCCCGCCGTCCGCAGGCGCTGACCCGGTCACTGGGAGGGAGAGCGAGACAGGCAGACAGACAGAGGGACAGTGATAGAGAAAGCGAGGGGCGGTGCGATTGACCCGCAGTGAAAAAGCCTTTTTGCCTTTGCCGCCGCTTCCCTGCTGGTTCCCTGCTGGTTCCCGGCTGGTTCATGATGACGGGCTGCTCCATGGGGGCGAGCGTGGCGAGCGGGGTGGCGGGGCATTGGCGCGGGGCGAGGCACGCCGGCAAGCGCGCGGGCAACGCGAGCAAGCGGCCAGCTTGATTTGCAAAATGCGGAAACCTATATCGTGGCGCGGCAAGCAGCGCGGCAAGCGCGGAATCCAATCCAACGGGCACTCCCCACCGCGGGGTGTCGCTCTGCCGCTGGGCCCCACACTGTTTTTCCCCGCAATTTCATCCCAGCTGGAACACGTTCTCATCAACGGGCTGCCCATGGCTGGCCCGCCCCGCCAGCCCCACACTCCAGGCTGACTGTAGCGCCACTGTGGGGCCCCGCCCGCCCGACTGCACACCCAAAAATAGTGGTCCTTATTTAAGGTCTTTATTTACTCGCAATCCATAATAAATTCACCTAACAGTGCAGGTGCGTCCATGACTTTCCCTCCAGACTGTCCATTATTTCTCTGCGCGGGGTGTACACTGTTCGGCCCGTCGAGAATGCGGGCGTCGCTGCGTCAAACGCGGCCAATGTGTCGCACTTTTTGCTCCTCCTCCTTTCCATCTCTCTCTCTCTCTCTCTCTCTCTCTCTCTCTCTCTCTCTCTCTCTCTCTCTCTCTCTCTCTCTCTCTCGCCCACCGCGCCGAGCCCGCGCCAACGGAGCGAAATAGCTCAAACCGACCAGCTCCCCCTCGCTCATAGCACGAAAGGGGATTTAAAAACGGCGGGAGAAAAAAAAAGGAGCGAAATAGAAGAAAAAAAAACGACGACGCGGGGAAACGCGCGATACCTTAATGGCAACACGTTTTGTTCGGTGCCGTCGTGTCGCATGCGCGTTGCGGTTCTCAGGATATACTGTTACAAAAACCGGATTAGACTCCCCTTTTTTAATTTTCGTAAAAATAAAACAAGGGCGCCGCGCGGCAGCGGCTCATAATTTGGGCGGGCCGCCGCTCCAGCCGAGCTCGCGCCAATTGGCGGAGAGCGAGGTATCGATTTGGAGCGAGATATCGAGTTGCGGGCGGGAAAACGAGATACGACGTGGCCACAGGTTCGAACTCGACGAAAATAAACTTTTCCAGCAAATGAGAAAGGTGGCATCACCCCTCATCAGGCGCACTCGAGTTGTAAACAGTCGCGACCGCAGACACTCCCTAAAAATATCTCCAGCGAGTACAAAATTTTATGTGCCAAAGAATAATCTAAAAAATACACTTATTTCAAAGAAAAAAATAAGGCAAAAGAATTGTTTTTTCTGAATTTTTTGTTTGCCTGTGGGGACGCCGAGACCCCTCTTCCGTCGGACATGGCGACACCTCGTTTGACGACGCGCTGGGGGGCGGCGGGGGCGGCGGGGGCGGCGGGGGTGAGCACCCTTCCCTTCCCATCCGCCATCCGGGCGGTCCAGGACTTTTGTCAATGTTTGTCTCTTCTCACTCTCCCACTCGGCCGGTCAAGCGTCATCCAATGGCCCGATCACGACCCTTCCGGCTCCCAATGGACCGCAGGGCGAACCGAGCCGAGCCAGCCAAAAAGTAGGCAAAGACATAACGCCGCCGCGCGGTGCATTGATAGCCCAGCCAACTCCTCCCAGGGACTCGCGTCCGCGTCCACTGCACTGCAAGCCGCTTCAGTCCGTTTGCAAGGAGGCGGTGGGGGAGGCCAGAGCTGCCAGAGCTTGCCAGAGTGCAACTGGCCGCACAGGCGCCTGTCACGCCGGCCGGGGGGGGGGGGGGGGGGGGTCGTCCCAGTCGACCTGTCGCTGCCAACGCCCGCACTGCGCGGGAGTTATGCCCCTTTTTTATTTCCACCTCAATCTATAATATATGCCGCGAGCGCGGTGCTGCGGACGGGGAGGGATAGAGAGAGAACGACACAATATCGGGAGGAAGACACAGCGGCGGCGAAAGAGACAGAGAGGAGTGCCCCAACGTCCTTTATTCAGGTGCTGTCAGAAGTCGGCCGCCATCTCTCTCTCACTCATTAACCTGGACGGGGACGAGCCATAAATGATTCACTATCGCTGTCGTACAGTAGAAAACTCTCCACGCGCGTCGATACACACACACACACACACACACACACACCAAAGTCGGGCACTGGGTTCGATCGCACACGCAACGTAGCCCGGCCCGGCATTTTCCTTCGATTTATTCATTTTCCCATTCCGGATGGCCCCAGCCGGTCCCTCGGCCCGTCCGAGGCCCCCGTCCCGGTGACGCGGGTCCGCGGGTCACTCCGGTGCCCCCCTCCGCCCCCGTACGCCCCGTCCACCCCGTCGGCCCGCGTTCAAAGATTCAGGCCGGCGAGTCTTGAGTGTCTTGAGCAGCGGTCCCGTTCCGTGTCTCCATTTCCCCCAATTTTTTGACAGCACTAGCTGAGTCGCTTCCTCCTTCTACCGCCGGGGAACTTTCTGGACGTCGGACCGAGAGGCTCCTCTACACCGCGCAGTGGGCGAGAGGACCGGAGGCTGTCAAAACCCCGGACGCGTTTTGAGCTCCAGAGTCGCTAAATGGGACTCGAACCGGACGTGTGACCCCGCCAATGGATTGCTCTCGGAACGAGGAATCCATTGGTGGGGTCGCACGCTCGGTTCGAGTCCTGTTTAGCGACTCTGGAGCTCAAAACGCGTTTCCTGTCGTCTCTGGCGAGAGACGGGGATTACGACACGCTGACCGGCTTAGCTTCGCCGCCGATCGGCCGCGACGCGCTGAAAAGCCGCGAAGCGCGAGCCCCTCCAGTGTCGCGCCACTTTCCTTTCAAAATAATTGGCGCCGCGGCACCAGCACCCCCCACCTGTTGACAGCCTCGGCGACGCTCGGCGACCATGACGCGCCGCAGCCTCGTTCCGAACGACACCCTTCTCTCTCGCACCCCTGCGCGTCTACGGGACGCCCCGCGAGTGCGAGGGAGACAGAGCCACGATAAGTCCCGGCGGGCCGCGTCTTTGTCTCGCGAAACGGGAAATTCCCCCGTCGCGGCGTCGCTTTGCCCTCCGGAGGGAGAGAAATTCCCCGCGGCTTTCCGATGCAAAAGGCGCGCCAAAGCGAGGCAAAGCGAAAGCCGGCCTTTACAGTGAAGGAGGCCTTTTGGATGGAATTAGCGCGGGAGCGTCCAATAGGCAGGCAAGGCGTCCCTTCCGCCTTTTGGGGCCTTTTGGCTCAGACGCGGCGGCCTAAACCAATCGGGACGGCACGCCACGGCACGCATCAAATTGTATTCGAATAAACCGCCGTCGGCCGCCCTCCACCAAGCCTAGCCCAGCAAGCCCTGAACCGCCGCCACCGTTGCCAACTTTCTCGCTGCCCACCCTCACCCTCAGTGCACCCCACCCCACCCGACCTCCAGCCGATCGTCCTCCGAGCACACCCGAGCGCGGGCACACGCCGCCGTCGCTCTGTCTCTCTCGCACTCGCGGGGCGCCCCGAGCAGGCGCGAGAGAGACAGAGCGACTCTCAGTCTGCAGGTGTGACAGGAACAGGAAGTAGCTCGTGCCGTGGGATTGGGCCGACTGAGGTTGGCTGCTCGGATCAGGGACATAATGAAATGCAAACAAACCGGGCGTCGACCTCCAGGGCGGCCGCGAAAACAGGGGAGGGGAGAGGGGAGCGGTGGATAAGGGTGACAAGGTAGCCCGACTCGCATCAAACGCGTCGATAACGAAAAAGGGGCGTTACCGCGGCGCCGCCCCCTCCCCCTTGGCGTTATCGCCGTCCTGGTGGCAGCGGCCTGGCCCCGGCCCCGGCGTGGCGTGCGGTATGAAAATCTAGCGTCGCCGCCTTCGTGCCGACGCCGCGACGGAGAAAGACCGCCTTCCTGCTGTTTTAGGCCAGCCACGCGCCCCGGCCGGGCCGCCCAGAAAACACAGCGCCACCCCCTCCCACGCGCAATAACACCAACAAAAATGAAAAATAGCCCCCCCCCCCGTTTTCTGTCGAGTTATTCGTCGGGCACACGATTAGCCGGGGCACGTAACTGTAACAGCCTTACAGCGTAGCGGCGCTGCTAATCGCTCAGTAAATCCTACAGTGCACGCCCCGCGCCCCGCGGCCCGGCGGCCCCACCCGGCCCTGACCCCGGCGATAAAGAAAAACAGCTTCCAAATTATTTGGCGTCTGGCTCGATTGCGCCGCGCCGAGGCCGAGGCACTGTGAGTACTATGTAAGGCGCGACGGCGAGCGGGCGCGCTCCGAGGTATTCTTATTCGTAAAACTTTAAAACAAGTACACGCCTGGAACTGCCCCTGTGGGACCGCCCGGCCCGGCGCCGCCTTGCCTAGCATCGCCCTCCGTTCCCCCACGCACAACGCATGCGAGAAGTAGGCACGGCTGGGCCGGAACAGCGGAGTCGTCGCTCTGTCTCTCTCGCGACTTAGCGGGACGTCCCGTGAGAGCGAGAGAGACACGCCGGTCACCTTCGGTCACCGGCGTGGACGTCGCGCGGGTCGATGGTGACGGCGGCGTCAGCGTGCGCGGCGGGTGGCCAGGCCGGACACGCCGACGAGGGACTTGGAGACAGGCAGGCAGCCTCGCAGACACGCCCGCGCGCAACAAACGCGCCCGCCGCAGCCGCAGCCGGCCGCCGTGCAGAGAAACCCAACGAAATCACTCCATGTTTATTTTCCCCGCCGGCGGGGGGTTTCGAGTTCGAGTTTGAAACGTGTGCGAGCCGCGCGCCTCGACGGCGCGAGCGCCGCGCGCTGGGGCGTTACCGTTACAGCCCCCATAAATGGATGTTGGGCCGCGAGAGGGGGAGGGGTGGGGGGAGGGGGGCCCAGCCAAGGGCGTAGCTGGCAAGTCATACATAAGTTATGCAGCTCGGACTGCAGCACTGGCGGCTGCCTATCACTCCCCCCCCCCCCCCCCCGCCTCGCCCGCCCCGCCCCCGCCCACATCGAGCCGCATGCCCAGGTAAGGCCTGGCTACACCCTGCGAGGCGCCCCGCCCCGCCCCGCCCCGGCCCCGCCCCGCCCCGCCCCGCCCGCTTGGACCCCACTCGCTTTATTTCCATTCCCATCTTTCCGCCACCCCTGCACTGCTAGGGGGCCCAGGCCGGCCGAACGCGGCGGGGGTGCGCACCACCGCGAATTAGAACAGTGGAACAAATGTCACGCATGCCCCCTCCCCCCACCGCGCGGTGCTTAAAGAAAAGAGAGAGGGAGAAAAAAAGCACTTTTTCAGTCGGAATGAGCGCGCGGCTGGTTTTACGCGTTTTACGTTCCGCCCGGCAAGCGGACGTTGCGCGGCCACCGCTACTCACTGCTCACGGCCGGGTTCCAAGGTTCCGCAGGACCGCAAAACTCACCTGCAAAGAAAGGAAACCACAGAGGTTAGTCCAAAAATTCGTCGTAACATATACCATTTGAAAACAACTTGGAAAAAGTTGCGAAAAGTTGCGTGCGTTTTAAAGTCGCCTCGGCGACGTGAGCACAGCGCACCAGTCCCCAGCCTCTCGGCCGCCCTCAATAGAATCCTCGCGCGAGAGAACCAAACCCAGAGTTGACACCCTGCGGTACTTTTTTCGGGTGCCCTGCCGAGGACACTTAAGGATCGACCACTAGTGCGGGGCGGGGCGGGGCGGGGCGGGGCGGGGCGGGGCTGGCTGGCGGCGGGGCGCCGGGCGGAGGACACGGAGCGGTGACGCGGCGAACATACTTTCTTCTTCATAACTTTTCAAGATAGGGAACTCCGTGATACTCGGCGGGGGTGTGGCGAGGCGGGGTGGGGCGGGGCGGGGTAGGGCGGGGCGAGGCGGCGGGACAAGGTGAGGGAAACTTTCACGTGTAGCGCGGGGCGGGGCGGGGCGGGGCGAGGCGTGGCGGCGAGAAACCAAACGCCACTTGAAAACGCCCCCTTGATAACGCCCAGCCCGGCCCGCCGCGGCGCCACGCCACTGCGAAGCTGCTCCTCGCGACCACCGCACCAGAAAAAGGAACAGACCGCCGCAGTCCGCAGTCGAGCAGGCAACTTTGGAGGCGAAAAAGGAAAAAAAAAGAAAACGAGGAAAAAGGGACCGGCAAGGAAACTTTCAAGGGTGGCGCCGGAAAAAAACACAAGCCGGCCAACCTAACGGCCTAGCGGCCCAAACGGCCCGGGCGGCGCGATGCGCAGTCTGCACTATTGGCACGGCACCCCGCGTGTGTGCACTGCAATCAAATTAGACAATAAACGGGTCGATGCGTCGGCCACGTTTCCGGTACAGTACGGGGCGAAAATAAACAGACAGAAAGCGTCATTTCAAAATGGTGGCCAGGCGAAGAGTTGGGCTCAGCGAGAGCGCAGCTGCAGCCCTTTGTCGCCGAGACGAGAAGGTCGTAGTAGACTGATTTCGAGAAACGTTTTCGTCGCTCTGTCTCTCTCGCAGTCGTGGGGCGTCCCGTATAGGTGGGAGAGAGACAGCGACGAAAGAGACTCTCAGTCTGCAGGGCGGCCGAGGGGGGCTGTGGCCCCGGGCTCGCTCCGCTGGTCAGACCCCCCCCCCCCTTCCCCCTCTGCCAGTAATACCAGGGTAATAAAACTACTCGGCTGCGGCGCGGCATTAAGGGCCTTGAAAATGAGGTCATGTTTTAGTGCTCCGTGGCCTTCCTTCCCTCTGTCACCCCGACGCCGTCCTCGCCATCCTCGTCCCCGTCGTCCAAGCCGCCGGGCGGACGGACGGCGCGGCTCGGACCCAATCACGGCCGCGCGTCCGTGTGGGTGAGGGTAGGTGTGTGGAGGAATGCTCGAGGCTGCGCGTGTTTGTGTGTGTGCAACTAAGTGCCAGCGGGGAGAGGGGGGGGGGGAGCCCAGGGGGCAGTAAGACGCTTGGAGTGATACGGGCGAGACCAGCAAAGAGAATAGACGCGGGGCGAGGGAAAGACTCGAGTTTGTATGAGGAGCGAGAGAGAGGGAGAGGGGGCAAGGAACGCGGTGCAGTCGGGACGAAAGGAGGAGAAGAAGAAGAAGACAAAGAAGGAAAAGGAGGGGGGAGGCATGACGCCGTGATGGACCGCTGCGACCGTACAATATTGCTACCAAGGATTAAAGTCTTAGCCAAGAACTGTGGGCCGCCCTTCGGCACCCCCTAGGCCCAGCCAGCCAGCCAGCCAGCCAGCCAGGCCCCCCGACGCCAGCCGAGAGCTCGGAGAGCTCCACCGCCCCGGCACGGCGGCACGGTTTGGCCTGCTCCGCCTGCTTTGGCCCCGAGCAGCGCGTCTTTGTTCGCAGTAGCCTTCGCGCAGAAATGGATCGCACTACTCAAAGAGAAAGCAGCGGGGGGGGGGGCACGGAGCTCCGAGGAGAGGCGCCGCGGGTACGCGTGCCCAGGCCCAGCCACACGCGGCATCGCGGCTGCGAGGAACAACGCACGCACTCGTTGCTTTCAGTTTTCCTTGTTCGGCATCAGCGCGCGATGAGGAGGAACCACGACGCGGTATACTCTCTGTCTGTCTCTCTCTCTCTTTCTCTGACACCCACGCAGGCAGAGGCGCGACCCGAGACGTGGGCGGGGGCAGACGGAATTAAATCAAGTGGAAATGACTGAGTTGACGATCCCGGCCCGATGTCTGTGCCGTGCTCTGCCGTGCCGTCTGCGAGGTGCAGGAAAACACCCTGCTGGCACGCTGGCGTGTTTATCCGAGACGCAGAGCAATTTGTTGCCCCCTCCCCCTTCCTCCGGTCCAGAGCGAGAGGGAGAGAGAGGGAGGTCGCCGCGCCACCAGCTCAGACGGCATCACCCCGCCCCGCCCCGCCCCGCCGGCCACCAAGGTTGGTTGTCCCTTTAAAGCCGCCGGGGAAGGAGCGACCGGCTGAGAAATCAGACGAGTGCATCTCTGTCGAAACGACGGGCGGGGCGCCTCGCTGCCGTCCAGAGCGTCGTCGGAACGCCCTCGGAACGCCCTCGGAACGCCCTCGGAACGCCCTCGGAACGCCCTCGGAACGCCCTCGGAACGCCCTCGGAACGCCCTCGGAACGCCCTCGGTACGCCCTCGGAACGCCCTCGGAACGCCCTCGGAGCGCGCTCGCGCATGCATGCAGCCCACGCCCCCAGCCCTGCCCCCGTCGGTGTCCGTTGCGCCGCGACAGGTAGTCGTTTCTTATCTCATAAAAGCGGCGCGCATTGAAGACGCTGAAAAATTAATGGCAGTGAGAGTGACTGCTGCCGGCCGGGCGATGGCTATCTCTCTCACTCCGTCTTGTGGAGTATGGACAAGGCGAGCGGGCTCGGCCAATAACTCAATTGGCAGCTCTGCCCCGCCCCGCCACCGCCTGTGTGAGGCTCGTTCGCTGACGGTGTATTGAGAACGCCCCGCCGCCCCGCCGCCAGATCAGCACGTGGAGCAACGCGGAGCCCAGCCGAGGGGAATTCCCTAACGAACGGCACGCCAACGACGCGGCCAGGCAGGCAGCCAGCCAGGCAGCCAGCCCGCAAGCAAACAGGGTACCGCAACGCGTGGCGCGTACCGCGTCTGGCTTATTAGCAAAAGGAATCCCGGGCAGGCGAGCCAAACACGCCGTGGGTGCGTGGCGGTGCGTGCGTGGGCCCTTCGTCTGCGTCTGTGTGTGTGTGTGTGTGTGTGCTGGCGCGTGGTGTATTTCCCGCCCAAGGGCACGGGGAAATCCAGTGCAGGGCGCCGCGGAGAGAAGAGCTCCGAGAGCTTAGGCGGCCGCACAATGTGGTCAGTGTTCCTCCTCCCCGCCGGCCCGCCCCTGGCCCCAGGCAGGCTGATTGCCTCTGTCTCTCTCGCACCCGTCGCGCGTCCCGCAGGCCGCAGGGGTGCGAGCGAGACGGAGAGTCTGTCCCGCTCACCGCGTGACACGTGCGCTCCAGTTTCTAGTGTCGTGTCGGCTGTCTCGTTCACGGTGTGGAAATCGCCGAGGCGGCCGCGGCGCCGGCGGTAGCGGTGGCCGAGCACTGGTGCTCGACGCCGTCCTCGACGCCGTCCTCGAGGACGAGGACGACGACGAGGAGACGCAGGTGGGGGCGACGTGAATAAAAGAAGGGGTGGGAGGTTAATGAGAAAGGAATGAAGAAGGGGGAGCGAGACAAGGAGGGCCTCGGGGGCGGAGGGAGTGGGAGCACGGAGAGAGAGGGAGAGAGACAGAGGGAGAAGGGCTAAGTCTGGCCTAACGACTTGACACCGAGCCGCCCCAGCCACTACGCCCCGCTGCGCCCCGCTACGCCCGTTCCCGGCGCCAGAGCCCCAGTATCAGGGCAATGTAAATATTGCGCGCCGTGCCGTGCCGCTACGCGCACGCAGCCAGCCACGCCCAAAGTTGTAAGCGGCAGGCCACGGCACGGCAGATCTTTATCAGTACTCACAACACACGGCCCTGCGATCAAACAGCAGAGCGGGGGCGGAGCAGGCAAGCCGGTGGCACAGTGGCAATGGGGTGCTCCATTGTAAGGCCGGGGGTCTGCGCACACACGCACGCACACACACGCGTGCGCGCGAACACGTGCATGCACGCCTTAATAATTAAGCCGGCACATCAGCGGAACGATGCCCTGGAGCCTGGAGCGCCTGGAGCGCCTGGAGCGACTCGCGCCCCGCAAGCCCTGAGTAAAGAATAGCGCGTCGCCCGGGGCTCCAGCCGGCTCCAGCGCCCCGGCAACCAAGGAAGCAAGCCTCGCACTACAGTGTAGAGGACTATCTCAGGGAGAGAGAGCACGCCGGGGTTGACCCGCGGCGAACCCCGTGCGGGCAGACCGTCCCGGACGCAGCGCCGTCCCCGGGAGTGCCTACCCGCCAGGCGCTCCGAGCGGCCAGCACTCTCTCCTTCCCTCCAAGACGCCACGCGCAACCAGCCTCGATACAGGCAGACAGACAGACAGACAGACAGACAGACAGGCAGACAGACAGACAGACAGACAGACAGACAGACAGACAGACAGACAGTTGGAAACGCCCACTTTCCGGGAATCGGGCTGCGAATGCGATGAATGGATGCGCCTTCGAGGCCGGGGAAGGGGAGACGGCGGGGAGCTCAGTGACGGCGATCAAGAATTCCTGTAGCCGTGGCGTAGCCGCCGAGCCGAGCCAAAGGAATCGGTGGGACAGGTGGGCGGGGCGCGGCGGGGGTCCTTTGGCCGGGGCAGCCCGCCTGCTTGCCTCCCTGCGTGGCTGCTTGCTCGCAGCGAGGGGGTAAACACTTCAAGAAATCGTGTACAGACTACTCGGTATTAGGCTGTATTACGGGTGTATTACACGTGTATAACGGCCCTAAAATGCCAAAATTTGGCACATTTGACCCAAAAATGGTATTACGATCACGTGTATTACGCGTAATACACGGTTTTTGTGTACAGGGTATTACGCGAGTGGTTACCCCCTCGGCTCGCAGTGGGAGAGCCAAGAGGAACCTCTCATGGCTGGCCGGGCTTTTGAATATCCCAACCACACCGCGCATCTCTTGTCCGGCAAACCGAGTACGGAGCACACACTCCGTGCTACACTGTGAGCGCGCGCGTGCGTGTGAGGGCGCGTGAGTGAGTGTGCGTGCGTGAGAAAGCCACCAGCCTCTTTCTACTGCCTCCTTATGCTAAGAAGGACGAGGGCGTCGGAGGGGTCGCGCATTCGCTGCGGGCCCCGCGCTCTGCGGCCCGGCACTCAAGACCCCCCCCCCCCCCCCAAGCTCCAGAAGGGCCGTGTGGCCGGCACCGCCAAATACAAAGTGAGATGGATGAAGTGCCCAGGGAACACTGTGCCGTGTTCCTCGGGCGGGTGTTGGGGCGGCGAGGGGCGGCAGGGGGAGGGGGAGGGGAGGGGGGGGAGGGGGAGGGGGAGAGGGAGGGGAGGGGGCACGGCCGACCACAGCAAAACAAGACCGCGCAACTAACCCCAAAATACGGCGGCGCCGCGTCGTCCCTCCAATTCCATTTGGAGGGCCTTGTCTTTGTCTTTGTCTCCGTCTCTGTCTCAATCGCCGGAGCGCTAATGCATTAGTCAATACAGATCGACACAGTTGCTTCGCACCCTCTGCTTCAATTAATGTAATGGTGGCCACCTCGTCGCGTGCTTTCGTGTGAGTGTGTGTTGGTGTGTGCGTTGTTGTGTGTGCGAGTGTGTGCGTGAGGGCGCACCATTCGTCCGTTGGGCCCCGGACATTACTTTCCGCAGCGAATCAGACCCGCGTGTCGCGATAAGCGTAGTGCCGTGCCGTGCCGCACAGTGGGCCAGAAGACCGGTGGAGCGGACAAAATTCGAGACGCGTTTTGAGCTCCAGAGTCGCTAAATGGGTCTCGAACTGAACGTGTGACCCCACCAATGGATTGCTCTCCGAACGAGGAAGCCACTGGTGGGGTCACACGTTCGGTTCGAGTCCCTTTTAGCGACTCTGGAGCTCAAAACGCGTCTCGAATTTTGGCCGCTCCACCGGTCTTCTGGCCCACTGTGTGCCGTGCGAAGCAGGCAAACAAAGTCCGCGCAACGCGCCGTCCAAACCCAATCCAGCCCCGGGGGCACATTCGTCGTCCCGCAATCGATGCACCTCACACGCAACCTTTTATTTTCGTTTCTTTCTTTATTCCCTTGCCGCCATCATTTAAAAGGGGTGAATTATTTAAAAAGAAAAAATAGGAAAAATAAACAATAAAAGAAAATGGTTACTAAATGAGCGATACGCCAACCTCTTAAACCTTGGCGACTCACGCTACGCTATGCGTGCCTAATGCACGGCGACACGCATTTTTTGCCCCGACACTGTATAAAGCGCATGCAGTCAGCCGTCCCCGGCTCCCCCTTCCCCCCTCAGCCTGGAGGAGAAAAAATATTGAGGCCAGCCTAGCCTAACAAAGGCGTAATATTTCTTTAAACGGCACGGCCTTGCAGGGCACCTGCTAAATGGAATATAATACCACGAGGCGGGGGAAGGAAAGTCAGACGAACCGGGGGGTGGGGGTGGAGGCCAACAGGAAGGGGAGGGAGAGGGAGAGGGGGGGGGTGCCGACGGATAGAGAGGCGAAAGGGGGTGGGGAGAGGGCAACTGAACGTTTATCACCCAACCATTTTCCAACCGCCTTGTGTTTTGCAGAAAATTACTTTGCCGATAGCGGCTGAGCGGCGCGGGCCGGACGGTGCGAGAGAGACAGCAGATAAAGAGGTGAAGGGATAAAGTGCCCGGCGACGGGGTGGAGGAGCAGTATCGAAATCCAGCCAGCCGGCCAGCCGGGGCAGGCGGGCAGGCAGCCAGGCCGCCCGGCTCAAATCTAATACACCCCACAGTCGCCTCTGTATCGGCTGGACAGGCAAAAACCATACTCGGTTACCACCAGCATTATGGCTTGATGGCCACACGCACACACGCTCGCCGTCGTCCACAAAATCAATACGGATTATTTCGTGCATTTTTTTTTTCAATCCACACAGCTGGGCGGGAGGGGTGCGAGGCGAGGTGTGCAAGGTGGCGAGGAGTGAGGGTCAACCAGCCCGGGGCAACCAAAACAAAAAACAACGAAAAAATCGAGAGAAAAAAACGCGTCGCACTTGGCTCTTTTTTAATTTCAATTTCGCCGTATAGTTTGTTGTTGTTGTTGTTAGTTGGTGTTTTTTTGCGGTGCAGTGGAGCTCGAAGGAAACAAGGCAGCTGGACGGCCCCGATAATGGGTGGCTGCCCGTATGCCAATATCGACGCGGCGACCAGACCGACCGGTACGGCGGAGGGAGAGACTGTCAAACTTTCATGACGTCGCCGAGCCTCGCTCTGTCTCTCTCGCACCTGCACGGGACGCCCCACGAGTGCGACAGAGACAGTGTGCTAACGCGAGGGCACCGCGATTTCGTGGAACGCCATCATTTCAAGTGCCATTCAACAGTCGTGAGCACTGGAAATTTTGTTTTGGGGGGGTCGATTCGGTCGCGTCAACGACTTTGCGCACGGGTGAATTCAACCACCCAGCACTCAGAGATGTTTCCCAGTGTGTCCCCGTGTGAAACTCCGCGGATGGCCGTGAACCGCCGAGTCACGGAGTGGGGTCGTCTGCCCTGCCAGTGTGCCTAGGACTTCAAAGATGAGGAATCGCGTCGCTACGCCAGACGCCGCGTGCGAAGCTAGACAGCCAGGCGCCAGCTGACTGATTCCGAGAGTCTGTCTCTCTCGCACTCGCGGGGCGCCCCGTGCAGGTGCGAGAGAGACAGAGCGAAGGGGACTCCGCCGGCACGCAGGCGGCGCCCCCCTGCCGGCCGCTCTCCAAAGCCTCCAAACGGGGACAAGAAATAAGCCTGCGATGGGCTCCGAATGGTGAATGGCGGCGTGGCGCGGCACGGCACGGCACGGCGGCCAGGCACGTGGGGCGACTACGGACTACGGACCAGGACCACGGCGAGGGCCCACGGCGAGGCACGGCCCGCCAGGCACACCCCGCCACGCCCCGCCACGAGAAGCACCGTCGAAACGCTGACGTCTTCCGCCTGTCTTGTCTCCGAACATGGATTTCACCACGGGCTGTGCTGGGCAGAGCACTTCTCCAGCCGAAGAGGAGTACTTCTCCAGCTCAAGAGTATTTCTCCAGTCCAAAAGCATTTCTCCAGCCCACAAGCAAGGGGCAGAGCTGTTGGCCGGCAGACTGGCGGGCAGCCCCCCCACCCCCAATCGGCCTGAGTGCACGTGGGAGGTGCACCGCCGTCATCATGTTAGTCACTACCTTCGCTTTGACGCGCTGCGCCTGTCCGAGGCCTTTCCCCCGCCTTGGCCAGCCTTGCCTCGCCTTGGCGTGTCCACCTGTCAATCAATAGCCCTCAATAAAGCACTTCGTCCACTTCGTCCGAGTGCACCGAAACTAGAGCAGCTCCCTCGTACACATACACACTAGTCCCCCCCCCCCACACACACACACACACGAGCGCGCTAGCCTCACTGTTCCCGTAATGTCCCCCGGTCAGACACGAAAATCAGACAGGATCAGAGCTCGATACACATTTCGCCGTGACACGGAAAGGAACGGATGGCAGGGTGACAGGGCCATCAATAAGGTAGCGTGCCCGCCGGACTTCCCCCACCCCCAACCCCCCACCGCCGCCGCGGGGGCTGAGGGGTGGGGGCCGGTGGGTCAGCAGCTAATGGCGCTCAGGTGTACCGCATAAGCTCATGGATTAGTAAGTCGTCATAGCGATATCGCGTGGAGCTCGCCAACGCATTTAAATTCCCCCCCCCCCTTGCTTCCACCTCCACGACCAGCATCGCCTCTTCCAGCGCGCGTAAACGAATCGGGAGAACGTTCTTCCCGCCGCCGCTTCAGCGAAGGCCGTTTCGAAAACCGTGTCCGCCTCTTGGCAATCGGGCGGCGGCGGGAAAACAACAACAATCGCAAAAAACAACAGCAAACAGCAACAGCCAACCAAAACAGCCGATAGCGCCAATGACAATCCAGGAGGGATGATTTCCCTCCGCTGCCTCCTCCGAGAGCCTCCTCCTCCTCATCCTCCTCCTCACCGAGCCAGCCAGCTCGGCTCCCCGCCGCCTCGCCGCGCCTCGCCGCCGTGCCTGGCACCGTCTCCTGAATGTTGCAACACGCAATTCTCTCCCGAGGCGCATGAATACTACAGGAATCAGACGGGGCGGGAAATAATACGCCCCGACACCGGAACCCGGAACCAGCCGGAACCGGCGAACCCGCGGGGCCGGCCGAAAAGTAGCTGCGGTCGCTGTTGTTGTTGTTGTTGTTGTTGTTTTTGGCAAGGAGGTGGCCGGCCAGCACCCACCACTCAATTATTCTCCAAGGGAAGACCCCAAGAAACGGCGGCAACTCCTTCCCCCCGCCAGCAGCCCACCAGCAGACTGATTCCGAGAGTCGGTTTCGTCGCTCTGTCTCTCTCGCACTCACGGCGCGTCCCTGGTAGAGACAGAGCGAAGGGGCGGCCGTCCCTCGGCGTCGTCGTCCGCACACCGAGCCCACCCCACAGAGCCTCCAGCTCGGATTAATTATTGTGGTTGGCCAAACTGCGTGCTGCCAGGAGCCGGCCTGTTGGCTACACTGCGAGGTAGCGCGCGTGTATTGCCGCCCGGGGACGCCCCCGCCACGCCCCGCCGGGCCCCGCCAGGCCACCGTTTTGAGCAATTTCAGCAGCTCCATCGAGGGCCAGTTGGGCCCCACCGCTCCGCCGCTCCGCCACTGCGACTAGGGGATGTAATTTGAGACTAAGTCTATAATTAGGGCTGAAAGGCGGGGCGAATATGTTGCCGAGGCCAGCAGGGCCGGCGGGGCGGGCAGCACCAAGTGGACGGACCCTTTACGGTCTTAACGCCCCGACGGCGCACTGCAGGCATCTCGCGACCCCAAGCACAGTGGCTTTGCCAGGAGAGCGGTGGAGGCGGCCCAAATTCTGGACGCGTTTTGAGCTCCAGAGTCGCTGAACAGGGCTCGAACCGAACGCGTGACCCCACCAATGGGTTCCTCGTTCGGGGGGCAATCCATTGGTGGGGTCACACGTTCGGTTCGAGTCCCATTTAGCGACTCTGGAGCTCAAAACGCGTCTAGAATTTGGGCCGCCTCCACCGGCTTACCAAGGCCGAAGGGCGAAACCGAAGCGACGCCAGAAAGGCACGAGAAACAGAGTCGCTTGTTCCAACACAGAAAGTGGCGTCTCGCTCCCAGTTTCCTAATAAAAGCTGATGCGAAGGATAAAATAAAAGTAAGTGCCAACGCGGCGGCGGGCGACGCGGTGGCCGCTCCGCGAGAGGTGGAAGTCGAAAGTACGGAGCATGCGGTCAATCTGCCTGGACGTCCGTACTTGCCACTACGGAACGCGTACTTGTCCGACCTTTACAGGTATGACAAGTACGGACGTTCGCTGTCGTACCTCCGTACTATTCTGCAAAACCGTACAAAGTACGGCAACAGTGAGAGGCGGTCCGGTCCGGAGGCCGCGGCTCGCTGCTGCGGCTCCAGTGCTTCCAGTGGACACGCAGACGAGTTGTCCAGACTCTTTCCAGTGATGCATCCAATGTAGCGCGACGATGCGCGTAGTCGCTTCCGCACTGCAAAAGCCGAAAGTCCCAAAGACTGAAAGGGGCGAAAGCACAGAGGACGACGGACAACCCGTCCGCGCGTCGACGCACCGCACATTTGTTAGAGGGCCCTTCCCTTTGTGACCGCGCCAGGACCGCCACGCTCCGTCTCCCTCGCACTCGAGGGCCGCCCCGTCGGGGTGCGAGTGTAGAGAGAGACAGAACGACAGGGCGGCAGGGCCCCCACCAGGACGGTACTTTACTTGACCGTGCGCGGCCGCACAGCGCGCTGGCACACCGTCACTCTGCCTGTCTCTGCAGCGACCGCGGCCAGCCGTACAACGCCGGGCAACGCCGGCCAACGCAGCCACGGCCCGCTCACCTCAAACATTTAAAAGCAAACAGTGGCGTGGCGTCCGTCTTCCTTCTTTCCAGTGTACCTCGCACACGAAAAACCCAAGGCGGCGGCGGTGACTTTCAAAATTTTTGGTTTGTTTATTTTTTCCGCTGGTAAGTTTGAGAATTCGAAATTTTTTTCGCAGTGTGGGTGCAGGGGCTTGGCGGGAAGGTCCTCGGACAATTTCGCGTCCGGGGGTTCGGGGTGGGGGTGGGGTGTGGGGGTGAGTGGGGGTGAGAGGCGTCCCCGGACCCCCATATCAGCCTGATGGTCACATACGGACGGCCGGGAGGGACGGCAAACTCCAATTTCACCGGAGTTTTTATATAATAATATCGGCGCGGCGGAGGCGGAGGGGGAGGGGGCCGCTCGCGGTGGTGGGGGGCGGCGGGTGTGGCGGGTGTTAGTGGCGGCGTTGAGGGTGGGCGGGGGCGGCGTGTCGTGGCGCGCGCTGCAAAAACCTGACGGAGGGACTTGGATGGCCTAGGGGCCTAGGGCCTGACGGCGGGTTGTCCGAACACCGTGCCACACCGGGCCGCACCGGGCCGCACCGGGCCGCAAGGTAGCTCCACGGCCACGTCGCCACGCCACGCCACGCCGCTCCCCGGGATGGTATTGGGCCCGCCCTTGGCCCAAGCTGATTCCGGCCGGCAGGTCTCCCCCCCCCCCCCTCTCTCTCTTCACAGTGCGAGAGAGACGGCTGACGGCACCTCCCGGTCGGAACGGCCCCCGCAGAGGGGCTCACGGACCCCGCAAGGGCCCCGAAAGGGCCCCGAAAGGGGTCAGCACTATCAGATGATGGCACCATCCATCAATTACGTCGCCACTATGAGCGGACTTTTGCACTTCCGTGCGGCTTCGTCACTTCGTCACTCATTTCGCCCCTTTACCTGTCGCCGGTCTGTCTGTCCGCCTGTCTTTCTGTCCGCTCGTCCGCCCGACCGGTCCAAACTCTTTCCCTTTCTGTTTGCCTTACTAAATGAGGACGCTCGCGGGCTTCTCCTCCAGGACCGCCCTGCCGAGCAATTCGCTTCCCCGCTCTCTCTCTCTCTCTCTCTCTCTCTCTCTCTCTCTCTCTCTCTCTCTCTCTCTCTCTCTCTCTCACGGGCATCCCGTAGCAGTGCGAGAGAGACAGAGCGACGGGGCGTAAGCGGCAGGCATCAGTCTGCGCTGCGAGGGCGAAAGCACCTGACCGGAAGCGGGCCCCTCTCGCCGTGTTGAGGGATGTTCTACCTGCAGACTGATTCCGCGTCGCTCTGTCTCTCTCACACTCACGGGGCGCGCCGTGGCCGTGCGAGAGAGACAGAGCGCCGCAATGAGCGATGTATACGGAGTGCAGAGAGATTCCAGTCGCAAGCCGAGGATTCCACGAATCCGAACCCGACCCGACACTTCCGCTTCTTTCCCGCGTTCCCATTCAAAAGGCACCGCGGGGTCAAGCCGCACCGCCGCGCTACGCCTCCATACCTTTGTTTTTAATTTGCTTTTATTTTGGTTTTCACTTTCCCGCGTCAGCCGCAGGCGCGCTGGGCCTGAGTCGGAGTGGCTGCATATCATTCACATGATTTATAGATACAGCGAATCGTGCTTTTAAAGAGCAAAAGGCAAAAATAAAGGGCCGTCACAGCGGAGCGCGAGCACAAAAAGAACATTTTTTTTTGTTTAAAAAAATGTATGCGGTGGCGGGGAAAATATGTGTGAAAGGCGGAAACAATTCCCCCCGCGAAGTGGTAACGTGTCAGGCGGGCCGGGTCGGGCAGACGGGGCTGGCGGCCTGTGCGGCGTGCGGGCAGCCGGGGCTGGCAGGCAGCGCAGCGCGGTCTGGCGCGGTCGAGCCCCGCTGCCCCGCGGCGCCAACGCGACATTTAGGACCCTTCGCGTCGACATGATCTGGCAGGGGGGGGGGGGGGGGGTCGCCCCGGCGGGCTGCGGTCCGCAGGTGTAGGGGCATCCCACACCCTCGAGCTCGGCGGCCACGGCACGGCACGGCAGGCGACGGACACACACAATAAAAAAGGTGGTCCGAAACTTTACAGGCACACCGGAAATGAGCCCCCACCCCTGGTCCACTCCACCCCAAGCCGGGATGAGTGGGAAAAACAATACAGAACGGGGCGTTCCTTTCAAAGTGTGGGTACTGTACAGTGGACGCGGCCGCGGCCCCGCGAGGCCCCGCGCGGCGGTAGGGCGGCGGTAGCGGCCCCCGGGTGTTGTCACCGCACCGCCACCGACCCCCACAAGACCCCCCTCGGGCCGCCACCGCCGCCACCGTCTCAAAACCCAACACCGAGGCCCTTCCGGTTCGACTTGGAGGCGTGGCGCGGCGTGGCGCGGCGTGGCCCTCCAACTCCAAAGCCCCGTAGTTACCCGCAGGGGCCATCTTCCCATTCGATGGGACGTCCCCGTCCGTGCCCGCCTCCCCGTTCGACCGCATGTCCCGCGCGTCCCCGGCGCGCAAGCCGACCCGTCCCACAAGGGGGGAGCTTTGGAGACCCGCTCCCCGGCTGGCTGGCTGGCGGTGTCGTAGCGCCGCCCGTTTTAAACGCAGTGGTTCGCGTCGACCGGCACCGCCGGTGCGCTGGGGAACAGAGGCACCCGCAGTGCGGCAAGGGTCTCGACGACGCACTGCGGGGTGCGCGACGACCGCCACCCGGCTTGGGGCACTGCTTCGGGGTCGCGGTGAGGTCCCCGACGTCCCCGACGTCCTCGGCTGCGTGCGGCCAGAGTGACACGCCGACACGCCGCGGCTGGCTTGCGCATTTTCAGCCACATTAAGCCGCGGTCTGTCGGGGCTGGCGGGGCTGGCGGGCAGGGGTTGCGCCGACCCGACTAACCCCCCCCCCCCCCCTCCTCACCCCAGTCGCCTTTCTTCCTGCCAGCCAACTCCGGACGTTCTGACGGGGTTGTTTTTGGAACCCGGAAGCTCAATTAGGCTGGCAGCCCTGACTGTCCGGGCTGGCGGGGCTGGCTGCACCATGTCTCTTTCTCTTTATCGTGGATAAAGCGACCAGTGGCGGCCGTCCGGTCCCATCGGAGCGAACACACACACACACACACACAGGGGGAGAGGGGGGAGAGGGGAAGGGGGGAGGGAGGACGGGAAAGGAAACACCACAAGGAAAAACCAAAGGAAACACCGGCACTGCGCGCCAGACCGACGAACACAATGGCATGTGAGCAATAACTGTTAGTGGAACCCGCAGCCGCCTGCCTGCCTGCCTGCCTGCCTGACCGCCCGCGCCTGGTACGGGCCTTGTACGGGCCTGGTACGGGCCAGCACCTTTTCCGATGCCCCCCTCCCCCTTCCCCCGAAACCTCCCCTGTTCTCTCGCTCAGACACCGCCACCGCACTGCATCAGGGCGAATGAGGTTTCAGCCACGCGACGTCCAACGCGACGCCCACACACACAGTGATACGGTGGCGCGACACGGGTGTGCACCGGTAGTCAAGGTGCGCCCGGGCGCCCGTTTTAGCGTTTCAGTGTTTTACAGGCCAGGGACAATAAAGCTGTCGGCCATTGTGATAAATTTCCATGGACAGTGCGCTTCCTCGTCAAGGAACATAATGGAGATGTTTCCCTTCCCCCACAATGCACACGGGCCGTGCTGGCCGTGCCGGCCGTGCCCTCTCCCCTGTGCCTCTCTCTCCCTCTCCCTCTCCCTGCCTCGCCCCTCCTCCTTTCATCCGTTCTTTATTTCACAGCCCATTTAGCCGGCAAAGCGGGCCAGCGAGGCCAGCGAGGCCAGCCGGGGCCATGGCGGTGGTGACGGGGAGGGGCGGGGCGGGTAGGCGTCGCCGCCGGTCAAATGTGGGACACATGAGCACATCTTCGTCCCAACCTGAATTTATTTCACACAGCATTCAAAAAATGATTTTCTAATTTTAAATATCTTTTTTGAAATTTTCCCTGCTGACAAAATTTGCAGCCAAAAAAATGAAATAACAAAAATTTACATGAAACAAGGAAAATTTACTTCGAACAATGATAATTTTACTTAACCACGAAGACATATTTTATTCCGGTTCCTTCGGTCTCGCCCATCATTGCCGCCTCGGCGCGCAGCGCGCACCAGATAGGCAAATCAGGCCGCGAAAGCCAACCAGCCCCAGCCCAGCCCCAGCCAGCCGCACTCCGGACTCGGCACTCCGGATTCCGACTGGCGACGAAGACCCTCTTCGCCTCGCCAGCCTCGCCTCTCCGGGTTGTCTCCGGGCACCACGCCAGCCCCTTATCAACGCATCGCTCTCTCTCTCTCTCTCTCTCTCTCTCTCTCTCTCTCTCTCTCTCTCCTCGGCGGCCGGGCCATCCCTCATCCCATTTGTCCCACTATCTAGCCCATCAAGAGCCCCTCCGGACTGACATATTTTTCCCTCGGCCCCGCCCCGCCCCGCCCCGCGTCTCGGATTAGGCGCCCAGGAGGGAAAAGTGCTTCCAAACGGCGCCATCCGCTGCTTTTCGGCGAGCGCAGTATTTCATTTCCGGATCCGGCTGTTGCTTCGGCCGGTCCGAGGAGACGCCAGCCGGGCCTCCAGCGACCCCGTCGCTCTGTCTCTCTCGCACTCGCAGGGCTCCCCGCATGAGGGAGACAGCGACAGGGCGATGTTCGTTCGGGGTCAGCCACACGCTCGCGGTTTTAAAAAAAAGGAAGCCCCAGCCAGTCCACTGTCGACGGGAAGCTGGAAGCGGCGGCCCGGCAGTGGGCGAGCCGCGGCCAAGCCGCCAAGCCGCATGCTCAAATTTTCATACTGCCAGTGGCGCCGCACGGACGGGCAGGGCAGGGCTCGGCCGGATTTCGGGTTAGGTCGTCGGATCTTTTGATTCCTCTTTACATCCGGGGCCGAATTACGCGCTCGCGCACCACCGGCACCGCCAGCACATCCACTCAATGATTCACGAGACGCGGCAACGCGCGTTCAATTTAATTCAATTTAATTTGAGCCAATTGCCGCGGCCGGGAAAAGAGCGCAAAAAAAAATGAAGGTAAAAAGCCCGGGGGAAAACAGTATCAAAAGTCGGCGCCGCGTAACCTTACACCGCGGGGATGGGAAACAGAGTGGCGAAAGCGGCGCGGCCAATTAGGACCGCAGGCTGCTTCTGTCTCTCTCGCACTCGCGGGCCGGTCCGGGCAGGTGCGAGAGAGACAGACAGAGGGAAGCGTCGCAGTGTGCGTCCCGGCGGCGCGCGCCCGCGGGCCGCGGCATAGGCAACGCGACGGCACGGCAGCGCGCTTGCCTGCCTACCTCGCAGGCGCCCTGCTGGTCCACTGTCGGGCCACTGCTGGCCCTCGCCCGGCAACCGCCAGCCCACGAGTCCGTCCAGTCCAAGGAGGGCGACGAAAAGAGCAAAACCAAATACACCAAGGGTCAGCGTCGGGTCTTCGTTTTCCTCATCTTTTTCACTTTTCCCTCCGCGGGACCCTCCCTCCTCTCTCTCTCTCTCTCCTCTCTCCTCTCTCTCTCTCTCTCTCACACTCTCTCTCTCTGGGGTGACACGCCGCCGAAGCGACGCCCTCGGGAATGTTACACCGCTCTTGTGGTCGCCCGCTGCAAAACGCACACATGCTCACACACCAACACATGCTCAGACACACACACACACACGACGGGGAGCCAGGAAAGGACCATCAATAACGTGTCACCGAGCAAAGAGGAATGGAGAGGAGTGGAGGAATGCGAGGAACGGGGAGGCAGCGAGACGGGCTGGCCGGCCCGGCCTGCAGGCTGGCGAGGCGCAGCGCCACGTGTTCCTTCCGTGTTTTCACTTTAATATTGAAGCGCTATTCAAGAGAACGAAAGAGAAGGGCTGTTGACCGAGACCGCCGCCGTTTAACTTTTAAGAAAGCGTAGGCCAGGGGGGCCATGCGTGCACCGCCGCAGGTCTCGTCCTCTCTCTCTCTCTCTCTCTCTCTCTCTCTCTCTCTCTCTCTCTCTCTCTCTCTCTCTCTCTCTCTCCATTTTTTTCACCTCCCCTGCCCCTCTTTGCGCGGTGTGAGTGTGGCCCGCCCCAGATTCATCATCATTCTGGACCCAGCCTGCACGCCCTGACGGGCCTGACGCCCTGCCAGCGAATCTGTGCCGACACCCTGGTGCACACACGGAGAGGAGGCAGCGCGGGCAAGGCGAGGCATTCTGGTACACCCAGCCACAAGAGTGGTACACCCAGCCACAAGAGTGGTACAGAGAAGTACATTTCAACGACAAGAGAGATACCCATCTCCAAGAGCGGTATAACCGCGGTGCTGTAATGGACGTAGCTCTGGCGCGCCATTGATTTGTTTTTGTTTTCCCGCGCTCTCCATCTCGGTTTTTGTTGTTGTTGCTTTTGGGCGTGTCGCTGCCGATGCTTGATTCAACCGAACCGCACAGCCGGTGCGCGGCGCTGCGTCGCGTTTTTGTGACGGATCCAAGCCTTCCGATAGCCCTGTTTTTGTCAGCCGCCTGAGGGCCCCGCGAGGGCCCGGACCCGCCTGGACCGGCCTGGACAGAGAGGGAAGAGGATGGGGGAGAGAAAGAGAGAGAGAGAGAGAAAGAAAACGTCGAGGAGAGAAAGAAAGGCAGATAGAGAAGAGGGAGAGAGAGAGAGGGATGGTACTCGCACTGGTGTTTTCGCCGTGATAATACCCGCAACCCCGTTATCCGCCAGGACAAAAGCCCTCTGCATTTTCACACCAGCGCCGAGCGCGGCCGGCAAGAGAGAAAGAGAGAGATATTCACCGCTCGTACTTTGTCGAGCTCCAATGAATCACCAGCGACCGCGTTTCCCATTTTTATGATTTTCTATCTCCGCGCGCCACGGCTGGCCGCTCGGCTGGCTGCAGCAGGGTCGGGCAATCGATGTAGTCTACGAACCCTGACCCGGCCGGCCGGAACCATTCGGGCGGGGCGGGGCGGGGCGGGGCGGGGCGTCCCGGACGGTTTCTTACCGACGGGCCGGTCTCACAGAGTGCAGGGCAGTATATATTGGCCTGGCCGTCGACATACCTGGAACAGACAAAACAGACGACATTTAGTACAATCCCCAAATGCGTCCCATTTTCCACCTTTTTTAACGGACTGAAAGTACGCTTCTTAAAAGAAACACATGAACATTTTTTTTCCTCAGTCTCAGTCTCTCTCTTTCTTTGCAAATGATTAACGGAGTCGGTGCCTCGCCGCGGCGCGCACCTTACCGTGACCAGCTTCCCTCTCTCTCTCTCTCTCTCCGTTCTTTTTACTGGAGCGACGGCCGAGTCAACGGACGTGCCGCGCCACGGCGTCCGTCTCGAGCGCCTCGAGCACGGGAAGCGAGTCAACTGCGAGCCGGGGCCTTGAAAATACTCCTGGCGACCTCCTGGTGAGCCACTGTGCCGCGTCGGTAAAACCCTAAGGTTTAAATTAAAGCAAACGCCATTTTTTGCAGTGTGGGTACTGTGGGTCCAGTCACGGATGCGACTAGTGTCACCGTCACCAGCCCCCCCCCCCCCCACTACACACACACGCCAGGGTGACACGACGACGACGGCGGCGACCTCATAACCAGGGTGCCCGCCGTCGCCGCGTCCGGCCAGTCAGAAGGGCTTTCCCCGGTGATCCCGAGGACGGGACCCGCAAAGGCCCCTTCAAGGGGTCATTGAATAACCTATCGGAGCCATTTCGGCAGCGCGGGCCCCCTCACACACACACACACACACACACACACACCACACACACACACACGGAGAGAGACACGGTAATGGCAACGCTCCGACCGGGGCGGGCAGACAGGGTTTGAAGCCCAACGACATGGTGTGTGCGGGGCGCTGGCCTGCCTGCGCTGCCCACGCCGCCCTCGCCATCGGAAGTTCTCCAATTGATCTCCAAGTTGGAATCACTAGGGGCCAGGCCGGCCAGGTCCGGTCCGGTCCTGCCGGTCCGCGGCGCCCGGCGAGGCTGCACCCGTCCCACCCCCGGGCCGGCTGGCCGGCATGGCGGCACGGCCACTGGCCAGGACAGCCTGCTGACTCGCATTGCTGAGCAGGGCGGGGCGGGGCGGGGCGGGGCGTGGGGGACACTTTCGCCATCAGCACGGGGCCGGTAATATCCTTGTAGCGTCCTGCCCGCGTGTATCGGAGACGGCCGACGCCGGTTCCCGCTCGAAATCCCATCCCCACTGCGCAGTTCACTCGCCCCGCCAAACCCAACGACACACGCGTCCACAAAATGGCCTCTTCGACCTTGGTTACTTACAACGACGACATCGTATACGTTTTTCGTGTCGTCAGTTGGCAACGGTCCTCGCGGTGGCGGGGCAAGCGGATTGTCCTGCGGTCCCTTCACTTTCCCTCGCGTCTCTATTCGTCACGAGCGAAAAAAATCTATTCTCTCTCTCTTTCTTTCTCTCTCACGGGGCGTCCCGTTTGCGAGTGCGAGAGAGACGCCGTTCGGAATGCGGCGCTGCAGTTGAAAAAGGCGCGACAAATTCGAAATCGGGGCGGCGGCGGTGGATTGGGAAACGGAGTGGACGCGACGCGTTGCATGAGACTGACTCTACTTTCCTCTCTCGGTCTCTTTTTTTTTTCAGTGACGAGGCAAGCTCTTCCTTTTGGCGAGAAAATTAAATCTGGCGAGCCCGTTGTCTCGGCCACGCTGGCTAGGTCCACCGTCGCTCTGTCTCTCTCGCACGCGCGGCGCGAGGTGCGAAGGTGCGAGAGAGACGGAGCGAGCGTGAAACGCGCCGACCGTCACCGGGCTCACGTTCCGCCTCGGCGCCGCCGCGCCTTGACACACACTGCCATTTAAAAAATAAATAAAAAATGACGAACCGTTTTTCGGTTTGCCTAGCAGGCCAGCGGGACAAAAGACAGCGGCGGCCGAAAAGCCGAAACAGAGGGACACAGCGAGACGGGAGCGAGGCCGCACACGTTGGCGCCAAAATGGGAAAATGGGAAAATGGGGGCGACCTGCCGAGTCACTTCTGTCAAGGAAGACATTTTGAATGAGCAGGAAGGGCTCACGCATTGTGTGTCCCGGGGCACGGCGGGCACGGGGCGTGTGCACGCGTCCCCCGAAACGTGTCAGAACGGCACGCGCGTGCCAGCACGGACAGACTACGCGGGCCGCGGAGAGAGAGGCCGGATCAGAGGTGCCGAGCTGTGACAGGCAAATGTCCCAAGCGGGGCGGGGCGGGGCGGGGCGGGGCGGGGCGGGGGGGGGCGGGGCGGCCTGGACGGCGACGCGGTCCGCGAGGTCCACGCGCAGTCAGTCGGAAAAACGGCGCTCTTCCTCGGGCTTCGGCCGCGCCGGCCGCGCGTTGCAGGGACAAAAAAAAAAGAGGGAACAGTTCGCACAGAAAGAGCGGGAGGGAGAAAAAAAAGACGTATCGAAAACAATAAACGCGCTGCTGCGTGTCCGTTTCTCTTAAACGGAAATTAAGAACGCGGCTGCCAAAAAGCAGTCCAACTTTTGCCAGTTTTTTTGTTTTGTTTTATTTCGGAAGCGGAGGGGGAGTGAGGGCCGGGGAAAAAGAGCGATCCGAGCGGCGATTCGGTACTAAAGGGGAGGAGGCTTCAGGCCTCAGACGAAGAGCCATCGGTAAACAGAACTGGAAAAGACCCACAAACACGATAAAGAGGCTCAGCTCGCGGTTCGACTCGCATTTCGCGCGATAAACGTATTTACCAAGAAGAAATAAGAAAATAATAAAAGAGACCCAAGGACCACTCACACTTTTTTCCGCAGAAAAAAAGGGAAGGATAATGAATGGAAATGAAAGGAGCAGTGTAACTGAGCAACTCCGCTCCGGTCGACGACTAGACACCGGAGTCGCCTCCGGCCGGCGGTCCGGCCCGGAGCCGCGCCCGGAGCCGCGCCCGGAGGGAGGCGAGGCGGCCACCAAGACTATGGCGCAGAACTAAGTTCAGGTGAGCGGCTTTGCACAGTGGGGCCAGGGGGAGCGGGGGGTAGTCAACAGGTCCAGGTCCGGCCCCAGGCCGAGATAACTACCCGACTTCGGTTCGTTTCTGACCGACGACGCCGGCGACGACGACTCGACCGAAAGAACAAATTCAAAGCAAAAGGTAAACCTCCCTGAAAAAGAGTCCCATTAGAATCAAAGCGGGGCGCATTTGGCGCTGGCACGGCATGGGCGCGGCCGCTCGCTCCCCGGCGCCACCCACTAGTGGGGCATCGTGGTGACACGGCTCACGTCACGCCCCGGCACGCCAGAGGGCGCCGTCGTCACGCCACCACGCCACGGCACTGCTTTGCCTGGCTTAGGCTTTGCCACAGTCCGGCTCTCATGAACTCATGAGTGACCAGGGTGGCCCGGGTGGCAGGTAGGACCCGACCGGAAGAGCACTGGTTAAAATTCATGGGACCCGTGCTACGTAATCAACGCCAGGGTGCGCGTGCCGGTCGCGTGTCACGGCGTGGCGCGGCGTGGCGTGGCGTGCGCTAGGTGTCCACTAAGCATGCAAAGAGGCACGGACCGTGATGTATGTGGCGCCAGTCCGCCGCCCAGTCCGCCGGCCAGCCAGCCGGCCAACTTTGCTGGACGCACTGACGCAGTATTAATAACTTGCCAGCCAGCATTACACCCAGGCAGGGCAGCCGGCCAGCCAGCCAGGACTTCCCCTTCGGCTCCAGCGGGCCGAGCGACCACGCGCAGGGTGGCCAATTTACTAAAAAATGAACCGGCTTTTCGGCGACTTTGCTGGCCGGTCCGGCTCGGCCAAATCTCTCTCCGGCTCACCTGCTTCCCTCCAGAATTTACAGGTGTGCGAGACGCGCCGGGCAACCCCGCAAGGCCGCTCGGACCGCCAGCCGTTCGTCAAGGCGGGTCCGAGACGGGCTGGCTCAAGGTTGCACAGCCCTTAAGTTTCGCCAGGGCTGCGTCTCGGCACCAACTTGGCCACCAGGGCCACGCCGAGGCCCCGCCGCCCCGCCGGCCGGACGAGGCTGGCAGCTTAGCCCTGTCATATCTTTCTCTTCCTTTTGGCTGCTGCCGCCCCCGCCAGGCCGGGGCCGCCAGCGTGGTTTGGCTCACACGAACGGGGCTCCGGACGGAGATCACGTACCGTCACTTTCGCAACTCCATGTTCTCGGCGAGGCCCCTTCGCCGCCTGCCTTGCAGCCTGCAGCCCGGCAGCCCCCTGCGGGGCCCTGCGGGGCCCGGCCTCGCCCCTCGCCTCCGTGACGTGGCCTCATAACACATCCGTGCGCCGTGCGGGGCCGCGGCCGGCCGTGCCCCCGGAGGGAGGTACCCGTCAGAGGGTACCGCCACGGGGACGGGCACGGCCGGGACGGGGTTTCGGGGATGCCGGTGCCAGGTGTCGGCAGGGGCCGGCACCGCCTTGCACGGCGAGCACATCGACATGCAGCACCACAGCGCGCGCACTGCGCACACCACCGCGGAGAGCGCCTGCGAGGTAGGCCGTGCCGGGCGCAGCGCTGTCCGACGGGACGGCATGGCCACGGCGGCGACCTGGCTTCGGCGTGCATCGCACCGCGCATCGCCATTGCTGCGCGCGGGCCACTTCACTTAGCACGCCCTGCCCTGCCTCGCAGCCACATTCCGACATTCCCTGCAATTGGAGCTCGGCGTTCCGCGCTGCGTTCCGCGCCGCGTCCGCAGCGCCTCGAGCTAGGCCACACTTCCTGCAGGCCTCGTTGCCCGCGTTGCCCGCCCCGCTCGTTACGGCAGAGCCAACATTCGGAAACTAAATAGCTCGGCCGATCTAGGTTGGCGGCACTGCAGACTGATTCCGAGAGTCGCTTCTGTCTCTCTCGCACCTTTACGGAACGCCCCGTAAGTGTGAGTGAGACAGCGACGAAAACGCCTTTCGGAATCAGCCTGCTGGCGGCAAAAAATGAGAAAACGGCACCATTTGTGCGCCTCGTCGTCGCGACGCCGTCGCCTTGCCGTCGGCTTGCCGTTGGTCGCTCCGAGGAGCGCGGCAGCGCGGCAGCTGCCCCCGGAATTTGTTTCCTATACTGGAGCCATCGCGGACAGCGCGGCACAATTGTTCCCAACAGCAATTCGATAGGGGAGCGGCAGGCGGGTCGCGCTGTCTCTCTCGCACTACGGGGCGGCCCGAAGGGCCGAGAGAGACGGAGCGAAGCTGTTCGGATTTCGGCATCGCCCTCCTGGCTGGCTGCACCGGCGGCCTGCACCCCTGCCGCCCGACTGGCTGCCTCCGCGAAAAAAACAAAAGCTGCAATGCAGGACCCGTTTGCAATGCGACTTGCAGCGAGGCGCGCAGCGGAAGTGATTCTACGCCGTTGGTAGCAGCGTGAGCGAATGGCGACCAATTTCCCTGACCTGGCCACCGCCAGCGCCACCAACCAGCCTTGGGCCGAAAAAGAGGAAGCGGCGACGCCACGGCGACGCCCGTCCCCGCCCGTCGCACTGCGATGCACAATGACGAGCTGCATTCGGGGCGCAGCAGGGCGTCGCCGGGAAGCTCTGTCTCTCTCGCACTCGCGCGGTGGCCCCTGGGGGTGCGAGAGAGACAGGGCATGGTTCAGCCCGACCGGACGAGCCCCGCCCGGGCCAGGCCACGGCGTGCCGCGTCGCGCTCCGCTGCGCCAACTGAACCGAAGAAACGACCTCGTCACCGATCCCATTCGTCGTCCCATTCCACCGGCCGGGCGCGGGTTCGACTCCGGCCGCCGGCCGCGCCGTTTTCCCCCACTGTGCGTGTTGGGTTCGGCGAGCCGGAGATTTCCCCCGTGTGCCTCGCGCTACAATCTCATCAGGTGGCATGGCGCGGCGGGTCCAACCTCACGGACCTCACGGCCTCACGGCCTCACGCAAGAAGCGCTTTCCAAACAGCAAGCGGCCCGGCGCGGCCCTGAGGCGTGTCGGGGCGGGGCGGGGCGGCCAACTCCACCACTAATAACTCCCGCAAAACAGGTCGCGTTTGCCCTGGGTAAAGCACCCGGAACGGAAAGTTCAGAGGCAACTCGGGAAAAGAACGGAACGGGGTGACCCGGGCCGCGAAGCAAGGGCTGCGGCGCCTGGCGGACCGCAGGGTCTCCGTCCAGGGCGGGGCGGGGCGGGCGGGGCGTGGTGCTACCGGGCCACCCGGCCGCGTTGATGGCCAGGATGGCGCCGCGCCCATCGGGCACCGCGGCTTCGACGGGCACCCCGCCTCAGAGAGCAGCCCCAGCGTGACCGGCACGGGGCGCCGGGACGCCGGAACCGGCGGCCCTCGGAGGCTGGGGGCCCCGGAAGTAGAGGGCGGGGCGGGGCGGGGCCGCTGTAGTGTCACTGCAAGCGTGACTGGAATCGCCCAGTTCCGCGCGGCTGAGCCCGGCTCACTGGGCGCCGCGCCGCGCCGCCATGGCGGGCGGGTCCGCGTCGTTACACCGTCGTCAGCATCGCCGACGTCAAGGACGCCCCGACGCATGACAACAGCCCGGCCCGGCCAGCCCGGCACGTACACGTTAAGCAACTTGATTTCCAAAGTAGATTTCGCGCTCGCCGGCGACTCTCGACGCGCAACCCGAAGATGGCTGTGTCCGTCTCTCTCGCACTCACAGGCCGCAGGGGTGCGAGAGGGGCGGAGCGCGGAGGGCGGCAAACACGGATACCGCAGCGGCCGCCTTCGCCTTCGTTACCCTGAGATGGCGGTCAGGCAGACAACATCTCCCTCGGCCGCGCTGCCTACGCTGCCCGCGCTGCCTGCGCCAAGGGCGGCCGAGGGCTGGGCGCTGCGGCGCGGCTGTTTGCTCCGGTCTTCTGTCTCTCTCGCACCCAGGGCGCGGCCCGCACGGCCCGCGTGGGAGCGAGAGAGACAGAGCGACGGGCTCCTCGAGGCTCCGCGGCGGGTCGTCTCGTCCCGCTGCTCCAAAATGCATGGGTACACAGGGGGGCTCGTTACGGGCCGAGCCGGGCCGAGCCGGGCCGACGCGGCCCGAGGTGAGTGCATGTTATTAAAACATCGTTTTCATGATGGCGACGCACGCCGTGCCGTGCCGCGCCGTGCCGCGGTGGGATATTAATGCGGCCGCTTTATGGCGGGAAGAAAGGGAGAGACGAAAATTAACTTTCAAGTGACAGGGAGAAGGAAAAGGGGGTGGGGGCGATATTAATATAAACAAAGCAGGGCAGTACGGTATGGACGGCTGGAGTGCAGGTGTGACACACACACACACACACACACACACACAGGGGAGGAGGAAGGGATGGCCGTGCTGATACTGGGAAGGGGTTGGAAGGGATAGCTTGGGGGTGGGGGTCGCAACGCACCAGGTTCGCTTGCTTCTTACAGGGAGGCTCACCATATTTCATTCGCGGCGCCAACATCCAGCCAGCCCCCTCCCTACCCCTATCCTCTCCACGACGGCGCGGGTATAAGAGTGTGAAGTTTTTGACTCCCCGCGGAGGAGCGCGCAAGTTTCCTTCGCGCGTGCCGACTGCGAGACGTGTCCCCGCCGGCCAAGGCTCGGGTCGGGTCGCGAGTCGCGAGGAAGAAGGGAAGACGAAGAGATATCGACGCGCGGGTGTGCGAAAACCAAAACAAAACGCGGAAAGTAAACAGCAAAGTTAACCCAAGGGCGAAAAAAGAACAAAAAACAATAGGCATGTAAGACACGGTTGGCATCACGGGCGGCGAAAGCACGCGCGTGTGTGTACGTGCTGGTCTTGGTTTGAGGGTTTGAGGGTCGGAGGGGTTTGGGGGTTGGAGGGTTTGAGGGTCGGAGGTGACTGTGTCGACAAAAAAGGGGTCGTGGGAAGAAAGGCGGGGCAAGCCGGGCGGGCGGTGCACGCGTAAGCGGCTTGGGGGCGCCACCGTGCCGCCGCCGTGCCGCCGTGCCGCCACACTGCCACCTTTGCCCCGTAATGCGCCATCGGCGCGACGGGCCGTTATTGCGACCGGCACGCAGCAGGCCGTCTCTCTCGCACTCAGGGGGATTCCCGCAGGGCCGCGGGGGTGCGAGAGAGACGGAGCGACGCGGCGGCGGCGAATTCAAACGGGGAATGGAGGGAGGCGAATTTCAGCGAAGGGAAAGAGTTAGCAGAGGGAGAGAGAGGGGGAAGGGAGGGGGAATGTGGCTTAGCGCGCGTAAGGGGGCACCAGATGAGCAGTGCGCGGGGGCAGGGGCCAAAAGGGGCCAAAGGGGCCGCCGAAAGGGGGAGGCTTCTTCACGCACATTGTTTGGCAAGGATTGCAGTGCGGATTACTGCGTATCATTCCTGAAATTACTTCCCGTCCGCGAAGCACGCGAAGGCGAGGCGCGCCAAGGCCGCGCGGGATAAAACAGGATAAACCCACTGTTTATTGTGAGTTACGGCCCCCCCAGCGGGGCGCGCTCCCTGTGTGAGTCTGTGTGTGTGTGTGTGTGTGTGTGTGAACGCCATGCGGAGCAAACCCACGGCGGACATTTACCCTGGGAGGATGCAGTCCCCTCATCCCCCTGGCATCAAGGTAAGAAACCTCGTCCCCGAGTGTGTGTGTGTGTGTGTGTGTGTGTGTGTGTGTGTGTGTGCCCCCGCGTGCGCGGTAGCGGGTACTGCAGGAGAGTCCCCCGGGGCTTAATTCGGTGCCCGCAACGTTTTGGCGGTGCTACGATAGGCGGAGTGCTCGGGTCGGCGTCGTCGGGGCGCGCGAGGCGAGGGCGCGACGGCGAGACAGAGGAGAGCGGAGGACGCCTGCTGACTGAAAAACCCCCGATGCGGCTGCTCGTCTGCTGGCAGGCTGATGGCTCAAGTGAGATGCAATCACTCAAAACGAGCTGACAAGGCGACAAAAAGACTGAGAGACGCCGCGCGCGAGGGGGGAGGGAGAGGGAGGGTGCAAGCAAGCCGCAATAAGCGGAGTGGCCGAGCCGAGCCAGCGGCACGCCCTCCGTCTCTCTCGCACCCACACGGGGCGCGCCAGAGCGGAATCCGTCAGGAGGCAGCAGTGTGTCAGTCAGTGGGTCAGCAGCGCCGGCAGGCCAAGAGGGGTGTGTCAGTGCGCGTGTGTGTGCGTGTGTGCGGGGGCACGGCGACGACAGTACGGCGTGACACTGCTACGGACGAGCGACGTCGTCGCCGACACCGTCGACGAGGTCCTGGAGAGGGGGAAAGAAGAGAATCATGCGAAATCCATTTGTGATTGTCGCCCGGATAAAACGGAGGCAGCGGCTCGGCGCACGGCGGCGAGCAGACAGTCCGACAGACAGTCCGACAGACGCGAGCTGACAGCCCCGCAGCCTCCGCGGCTGTTACCGCCGTTACACCGGGGCAGGCCGAGGGGGTCTGCGGGACGAGCCGGGGCCACTGCCGGCGGTGCTGCCGACTCGGCAGATATTGAATGTGTCGAACACAAGCAGTGAAAATGAGGGGGGAACGGCGTGGCGCGGGCCGTGCGCGGGGAGGGAGGGGGACAGAGAGAGAAGTTTGGGCGAGTGGCGGAGACGACGGACCGATCGGGCCATCCATCAAGGAGGCGCCCAGCGAGGAGAGTCACTCCAGGACAGGCTCACGCACACACGCACGCACACACACACACTCGGAAATCACAGACTAGATCAAATTAATACATCGACTCGCACTCTCTCCCACTCCTGTCCTTCCGGGACCTGCTCATCCCCTTCCCACACCCCTTTCCCCGGGTGCCCCCCCCCCCCCCGCTCCGCCACGCGAGAAATAATCATGCAAATCCGGTGCACAAAGTAGTCGTAGTGGCGGCAGTAGGCGGCGCGGTCCTGCTTCACGACAATGGGAGCGAGGAGGAGAGAGAGAGACGGTCGCGGGACAAAGACAACCAAAAACAAACCGAAAAAGCAACAAACACAGCGGGAAAGATGACGCGAACGCGGAGGCAGCGCTATGGCGGACTACTTGAACTAGGCGGACGCGGTGTGCCAACAGTGTGTCGGTGAGGTGCTCGATGTCGCACCTCTACTTGACGCTCAACAACGAGCCTGATCAGTGTGTGTGTGTGGTGTGTGTGTGTGTGTGTGTGTGGCAGGGAAATGCACGGACTGCAAGCAAACACTGGCCGCGCCACCGTCGGCCACGCCGCAACAGCGCTGCCAGTGTAGTGGTACTCTGCGCGCCGCCGAAAAAAAGGCGTAAGACTCCTTCACGTTGCGCCGCGGTGCGTTTGCTTTTCAACGAATTTCGCCTCCCGCGCACTGCGGGACTGCAAAATAATAAAAACAACAAGAAAACATTCAGATGGATCGCAAAATTGTGGCTCTTGGCCACGCGGCGTTGCAGCAGCAGCCTTGCACTCGCGGGGTGGTTATTCATTTGGAAAAGTATACAAGCAGCGGCGGCGGACCAGCCTGCCACTACGGGAGCGGGGCGCAAAGCCATGACGCAGCCAAGCCGAATTTCAATTCGCTTCTCAATTATTTCCCCCGTTTGAATGCGGAGCTGGTGCGGGAAAGATTCTCAATTCAAAGTCCGGAGTCCGGAAACGGCAACGGGTGGGAAAGTCAAGGCGGGCTGCGGGAAGTCCAAGACGTCGTCCAGGACGTCGTCCATGAAGTCCTCCAGGACGTCGTCCAAGAAGTCGTCCAGGACGTCGTCCACGAAATCCTCCAGGACGTGCCAGCGGCTGCTAGCTGCTTGCCGTATCAATTTTCAAAAACAGGCGCTGCAACATTGAGGCGGGCTAGACGGCCAGCCGACATGGGTGGCCCGGTGGCCCGCCCGGCCGCCACTCCCCCAGACACATGCCAAGCAAGACGACTTGAAAACTACGGCCGCCCGTTCGGCCCGCCCGCCGGCCCGCCCCGTTCGCGGATTAAAACTGCATAGACCCCGAGTCCCGCCCGAGCCAGCGCCAGCCCCCTCCCCCCTTCCGCTCTACGCCACGCTGTCACAGTTTTGAGTGGCAAGTTTTCCATTAGCGGGCTGAATGGGAAACGCTTTGCGTAAAGAATTCATCGCGGGGGGCGGTGCAGTTCATGAAACGTCATTGTGGGGGCGAGCGCCTCCAGCCAGACTCCAGCGAGACTCCGGCGAGACTCCAGCAAGCCTCCAGCAAGCCTTTAGCAGCGCCGTCCTGGACAACAGGGCTCCAACTTGGGTCCGGCCATACAGCCCGGCGGGGACACACTGTAAGTGCAGGGGAAAGGCGACCCCCTCCGCCGCCCCCGCCGGAAAAGGAAGTTGGGGGCCGGCAGTGCGGCCACCACGGTGTGGCACGGTGTGGCGCACCAGAAGACTTACGCGCGCCTTACGCCTCGCGGTCCCGAACGCCACCGAGCGCCACCGAGCGCGCCGAAACGACCCGCTGCTTACCTGCAACACAGAGAAAAACACTTGCTTAATTGCGCACTCGGAAAATAAAAAAAGGAGAGAACAAACGGAAAATAAACTAACTTCCTTGGAACGCAAATAAAAGACGCTGGTTAGCAAGCAAGACTGGCGCGGCGCGGCCGGGCTTGAGCGCGGCTGAGCTTGGCTGAGCCACGTCGCCTTGCGTTGCCTTACAAGACAGAGTAATTCGGACGGCGCTGGGGGACAAACATTCCGGAACTAAGTTTGCCTAGAACAATTGGAGGAGGGCGGAGGGAGGGGGGTGGGGGAGGGGAACGGGAAGGAGGGGGCGTCCCTCACCTGACTAGACTAGCCCAAGCCGGGCCGGCCTGCTGGGCCCTGCTGGGCGGGCAGCGCCGCGCAACGCGGAGATGCAGCGGATGTACGCGCCGCTGAGCCCGCCCCGCCCCGCCCCGGCCCGTCTCGCTTCGGGCGGCTTGGACACCGTTTGCAACATTCATGAGTTCACCGAGTCCTGATGAAATTTTGATAATTGGAGTGCGCTGCGCGCCGTGCCGTACCGCGCCGCGCCGCACCGCGACGCGCTGTCGGTCACTACACTGCCTGGCGAGAACGGTGATACCCTCCGCGATGCGGCCGGCCGAAAACAAGAACGTCAAGAAAGTGTGACAGGGAGACCAAGGCGACAGGGCTGGCGGTCCGCGGGACTGTTGGGAGGCGCCAAGGCTAATTCAGGAGAGAGGTCCAGCCAAGCCTCATCCCCAATGCACGCCGATGTCAGCCCGTTGGGGCGAAGCTAGCGCTAGGCGTCAGGTGCTTCCCGGACGGCCCCCTGCCCTGCCGAGGTGCGGCCCGGCCCGAGCTGGCAGGCAGCGGCGGTGCGGCGGTATCACGATTGTCGCTGAGGCTTAGCGAGGTTTTTGCCCGTTCCGCTAAGTCCTGCGGCATGGCCCTGCGGGGCCCCCGCCCGGCCCCTCGCTCTGCTTCCTGCCCAGGGCGGTCACCTGACACCCCCGCCGCGCCCCGCCGCGCCCCGCGTGCCTGCCCCACCATGACATGGTCCGTTCCGGTCTGATGCGTCCCGGAAGGCGCGTCTTTTGCTCCTTCTCCCCCGCCTTGTTCGCCTTGTTCGCTCCCGTGTTGTCGCCGTGTCGTCGTCGTGGTCACCGCAACGCACCGCGCCCTCAGCCGTCTCTCTCGCGCCCCCGACGAACGCCCCCGAGTGCGAGAGAGACAGAGCGCAGCCTGCGCCATGACGCCCCATGGCCCTCCGCGAGGAGCTAATCACTCAAAGCATTCTGCGCACCCGGCCGGGTACTCATATTCATCTTTTTGACCAACTTTCCGAGACTGGCGCTCCAAGACGGGGACGGGGACGAGGGGAGGAATAACGCGGCCCTGTAGACACACGGGCTAATGATGAGGACTTGCAGGTTGACCTTTCCCCCTCCACCCCCGTCCGCCTGCCGCCCTTTGGAGGCCCCCTCGGCCCGCCTCGGCGTCATCAGGGCCAGAGCGGGTAGCTTCCAAAAAACCGCGCGGCCGAGACGGGGAAACGGCGCTGCAAAGACGATCGCCGTCCGGAGGCAAGTTTGGCGCAGCGCGCGCGGCGCCCCCACTGTGATTGCGGCCTCGGCGATGACATTTGCGCCCTGGAGCAACACGCCACGGCCGCGCCAGTGCAGTGACCCCGTCGCGAGGCCGAGGCCGTGGCATTCGCGCGTGGATGCGGATGCCAGAGAGAAGTTGAAATTGTTTGTTTAAAGATTATTCGCAATAGGGTTGATATGGGCCTTCAACTAAAGTGGCAAATGGCAACGGCGAGAAAAACCACGTGATTGGCGGTATGGCCCTCAGGTTCGGTGTACAGTCCACAGTCCCAACCCGAACGCGGCGGCGGGGCCGCCGAGGTCAAATCGGGAGCCGAGGGAAGGCGCGGGGGGCGGGGGTGGGGCCGAGGCCGGGGGTTGGGGCGGCAGTGGCGGTCGGGGCGGCTGCCTAAGGCCGGGGCTGGCCGAGGCGAGGCCGAGCACGGCGAGCAGGGCGAGCAGGGCACCGCGGCGGCGGGGCAGCACTCGACCTTGCCGCCCTAGCGGGCTAGCGGGCTGGCTGCCCTGGCTGGCTGCCCTGCCTGGGCCAGGCCGCCGTGCCCAAGCCGCCCGATCGATGTGCTGACCCGACCCGTGCGGCAGAGGCCGTGGCGTGCCTCGCCGCGGCGCCCCCGAGCCCTGCCGTGCCGTGCCGTGCCCTGCCCGCCCTGCCGCACGGCGTCGCGACGCCGGCCCGGCCTGCAGGCGTGAGGCGAGGCAGTGCGAGGCAGCGCCAGCACGCTAGCGGCGTAGCGGCCTGGCGGGCTAGCGCGGCAGCGCGGCGTGTATACTGTTCATCTCCATGGCAACCGCGTGGCCCACCACACCGCCCACCGCACCGCCACCCCACCGCCACCCACACCGGTGCAGCGCATTGCCGGCGAGCTAGCGTGCCGCCGTGCCGCGCTCTGGCGTGTGCGCCGCGCACCAACCAGCTACCGCGAGCCGCGGCCAAAAATTGTTATAAACAAAAGCGCGCGCGTGGCGCGGCGTCGCGTGCCTCGTGGCCGTGTTTGCCTGGGATTGCGCCGAGTACGCAGCGCGCCGCGGCCTTCCAGGAAAGCGGTCCGCTCGTTCGTTCGATCGGGTCGGCATAAGCAAGGCGCGGCGTCGCTCTCTCTCGCACGCGTGTGGCGGGCGGCAGGGGCGCGACAGAGACAGACGCCATGCATTCATTATGAGGCGATCCTCCTGCCAAAGCACCTGCATTCCCACCCCCTCGCGTCCAAAGAGCAAGCGACGCCCTGAAGTGCATCCCGTGACCTTCCGGGGGCCGCAGTCTGTCCTTCTCGCACCCGCAGTGAGAGGCACCTTCGCGGCGCAGGCTGTCTCACTCGCACTCGCAGTGAGAGGCGCTCATTCGGTCCCCATGTCCGGTCGCTTTGTGCGGGGCTTTGCCTGGCTTTGCCTTGTCGGCGAGCTGCGCGGTGCACGGTCATTCTGGGCCGAATGCACCGGCAGAACGCCCCGCCCCGCCCCGCCCCGCCCCGCCCCGCCACGGCGCCACCCCTCGGAGGAGGAGAACGTGTTGGAGTGGAGGGCGGCACGCCCGGCAGGGCCAAGGCGGGGCGGTGCACCCTTAAGGGCCGGCACGGCAAGCATAGGGGCGCTGCAAGGGCCGAAGGCAAGGGCCACAGGCCACAAGGTAAGGGCGCCGGGCAGGGCGGCGTGGAGGGCGGTAGGAGAGGGCCGAGGCCAACAACAAGGGCTCGCCGAGGCCCCGCCGCCCCGCAGGCCCAGCAAGGGCAGGCCGAGGTAAAAACGAGCACCGCAACAGCACGCCGCGCGCCGCGACCAGGTGCCAATACCAGAGATTAGTGCCGGCCGGGCCACCGCGACAAAACCAGCACGCTCTCTCTCTCTCTCTCTCTCTCTCTCTCTCTCTCTCTCTCTCTCTCTCTCTCTCTCTCTCTCTCTCTCTCTGCCTGCGCGGAATACACGTGGCGATCACCGTAATCAGCCTCGCCGCCAGAGAGCCTGACAGAGGCTATTACTTCACTTCCCCGCCGTCACGTGATTTGGGACTTTGTTAGTTAATTAATTAATTAATAATACGGGGCGGGCCTCGGCGGGCCTTGGCGCGGATCCAAGGGGGTGGTAAACAGACTTGTACATAATGGATTACTGTCGCCGACTGGGGCCGCCACTCCGTTCGATCACAAACTCAGGCAGCTATTCCGCGTTCCGCGTCGGAACGGACACGGAGTAGAGGCGCGGACGTCGGGCCCTCGCCGTCGCCGTCGCGCCTCGCCACGTGCCTCCGCTTCCCACGCGCGAAGTTTCTCATACCGCACGCCAGGAACCGCCGCCGTCGACGTCTAGTGCACGGCGCGACTTTTTCCGACTTTTTCTCGCGTGTTCTTGTTGTTGTTGTTGTTGTTGTTTCTCTCTCACACAATTACGTGGCGTCTAACTAGACCGGCCGCCGGGGCCACGCCCCGCCCCGCCGTCACAAGCCATCATAGTCGGTCGCGCAAGAGATCGCGCCTCGCAGCGCAGCGCAGCAGGGTTAAAGACGTAAGTGCAAGAAAATCAATCTGGCCGTTTATGCATTATGCAGTCGCATCGAAGCCGTACCCCCGTGACCTCCACCGACACACACACACACACACACAGACTGGAGCGAGACTGCACACCCCGCCCGCCCCGCCAGGTGCGCCCACGGTTCATTATGGAAATGTATACACGCGCGTGGCCACGACGCGGGGCGGGGCGGGGCGCGCATGACGAAACCGAGTGCACAATAAATAATGCCGATGCCCCCACTTCAATCAAACGCAGCCAAAAGGATTCCGCTTGGCTGGCCATCGGGCGCAACAACGCGCACAGTCGGATCACTGGTCGGCCATGCTGGGAACCCATCGCCAGACACTCCATGATGCTGTTATGTCCCATGACGGACAGTCTACTCTGATAATCGCAGCACCAAAAACTTCAATGTTGTATTTTTTTACGTGGCTTTTGTTTCATTTGTCCAATTAACATTTTCAGTATCATGTTACTTTTCAAGCTGTGTGGCCAAAACAAAACAACAAAGTTAATTTTTTTTTCGGTGTCCTGCACGTGTTGGCACCATAAAGCAGAGCCGCCGAATCGCCTGGGTGCGCTCTGCACTGCGCGTCGGCGACGTCCTCGGCGACGTCCTCGGCGACGTCCTCGGCGACGTCCTCGCAGACGTCCGTCCAGGTCCACCAGGGCGACGGGACGGACGAGACGACAGGGCGACCGCGTGGGATACGCATTCTTATTTGTGTTCCCATGGCGCTGTGTGATAACCGCGTTGTTCGCCCATCGCCCGTCGTCGCGTTTTTGAGGCGCCGAGAATAGAGCCCCGCCCCGCCCCGCTGCGGCGCTCACTTAAATGGAAAATCGCCGACGTCGAATACAATAACCCTGGCAATTTCCGTAGGGTTTGGGCCGAGCGCGGCGTGGTGCGTGTGGGTGGGGCCCGGTGGGGCCCAGAGGGGCCCAGAGGGGCCCGGCCGGCCGCCTCGATCACCGCGGCCTCGCCTAGCAATGGCTAGCAATCGCTGGCGATGCCGGGCCGGGCCGGGCCGGGGCCGCTGCGCAAAAGGTGTGTGCGGCGTCAAGGCGGCCGAGCCGAGCCTCGCCGAGCCCCACTGGCTGCCATTTCATCGCCGGCTTGAACCTCGCAGAGGGCTTTGCGCGCTCGCCGAGCTGCTTGTCCCGCAGGAGGCTCCAGAGGTGCTCCAGGCGGGGCGGGGCGGGGTGCCCCCTCCCCCATAGGCACCACGAGGTCCTCGCCCCGCCCGGCACGCCCCGCGCGGAACGCCCTGATGGCGCTCCGGCACGCCACCGAGATAGGCGTCGGCGAGGTGGGGCACCCCTACCGGGCGCCCTCAGCGCCTACAATCTCCCAGAGAAAAACGGCCAATTCGTCTCGAAAAAGATTATTCGCGGGTTAGTTGATGGGACCGGACACTAAGACACAGCGCGACGATACACTGTTTCTGACCGCCACGCCGCGGCCCAGGCCGTGTTACGGGCGGCCCCGCCGCACAGTGGGCCAGAAGACCGGTGGAGGCGGCCAAAACTCTAGACGAGTTTTGAGCTCCAGAGTCGCTAAACTGGACTCGAAACGAACGTGTGACCCCACCAATGGATTCCTCGTTCGGAGAGCAGTCCATTGGTGGGGTCACACGTTCGCTTCGAGTCCCATTTAGCGACTCTGGAGCTCAAAACGCGTCTAGAGTTTTGGCCGCCTCCACCGGTCTTCTGGCCCACTGTGCGCCGGGAACAATGGCGCAGGCGAAGAAGAGCGTGCTCCTGCCCCCTTTGTGGGGAGCGACAAGACGGACTGCGGGCCGCCGCGCCGCGCCTCGAAAAACGCGGCGCGCGAAACGCGAGTAACTGTGTCGCTGTGTCGGTGTGGTGGTGCGAGGCGCGCCCGGCTGCACCGCCACTGCAAGGCGAGGCACTGGCGCTTCACTTTGTCTTTTCTTTTTCACGGTGCAGCTACGTGTGCAGCTGGTGCTGTGTGGGTGCGCCTTGCCCCGCCCCGCCCCGCCCCGCCCCGCCGGGCCGCGCTGCCGCGCTCGTGCACCTGCTATCGACACCTGACAGGGTGTAGCCACGCTACTGCCCGGCCTGCTCGGCCTGCCCGGCCTGTGGTGCCTGCGGTCGGTGACGCCCTGACGCCGCGAGGCTTCGGTGCGTCGGCCCTTTAGGCCTGCAGGCCTTCGGGAAGGCCATGGCGGCCTGCCGCCTCCACCTGCCGCCTCGCCTCACAGTGCAGGCCCTGCAGTGCCGGAGCCCCATTGGGTGGCCCCATGCAGCGCGACGCGGCGCGACGTCGCCAAGCAGTCTCCGGCCGGCGGACAGTGCGACCGGCCGGGCCGTGGCGAGCCGCGCCGCCAAGGCCGCCGCCGTGGGACTGTGGGACACCAGTCCGTCTCTCTCGCTCTCGTGCCCCACGCCCCGCGAGTGCGAGAGAGACAGAGCGACGGAGGTTGCTCGGAGAGGCAGCGCGGTGTTCGGCGGCGAAACAGGGATAATGGGCGAGTCTGCGGCACGTCGCGAATTGCCTGTACGCCGCCCGCTCCCTGCCGTCGAAACTCGTAACCCACTGCTGAGTACGGCCAGGCCAGACCAGACCCAGACCAGCCGACAGCCAGGCGCGCCGAGCGTAGAGTGTAGGACAAGCACAAACAGTCATAACATGCCGCCCTTCGCCGGCGAGCGTATAGACACACGGCTGTCCTACACTAGCAGTGCCTGGCGGTGCCTGGCGGCCACATCGGTCCCCAGAGCCCCAATTACGCGCTTCGGGAGGAGTGACAGTTCCCAAGACGCGCGGAAAACGCAAGACGGCGGTTCACGGTGTACCCCCCGCCCCCGACCCGCGCTGCTGGAGCGACTCCAGCTTCCAGTGCACCGCCAACTACTCGCACTTCCTCCTCCCGGTCACCGCCTTCACTTTCATCGCAGCCAGAGCCAAACTGGAACCGTTTTACTCGTTTTTCTACGCGACAGTGTAGGCTCCGTAGCGCCTCGACGGCGGCGGCCCCTGTGGTGTCCCTCGCACCTGCCAGGCCAGAGCTCTGTCTCTCTCGCCCCCAGCCGTAACGCCCCACGAGTGCGAGAGAGACAGAGCGAGTGGCTCCGGTGATGCTCGCTCCCGATGATACAATAACGACACTGTCAACTGCAGTGACGTGCTGGAGGCGGCGGGGTCGGCGACGACGGCGGCGAGCCGCGAGTCCCCGCGCCATCGGCCACGCCCCGCGTCGCCCCGCCGTATTTGCATGTTTCTGCATATCAACGCGAGTGCCCATCACACACCTAGGAGGAGCGCCGCGCTCCGCCAGCCAGAGTGTCACTCACACGCGGATTAAAACGCAGATTCGCTTTCAACTACACGCGGTAGGGGGAGCGGGGAGCGCTCGAGCAGCACTGACTGACATCGCACAGCTAGCAGGTCAGGTTTCGCAGGTCAAAAAGGGGGCTCGGGAGCCGAATAAATGAAAGCGAGCCGCACATATCTGGCAGAATAACGGGAAAGCGCAGGCAGAGGTCTCATTTCGCCTCGTTTAGTGAATCTGGAGCTCAAAACGCGTCTAGAGTTTTGGCCGCCTCCAGCGGTCTTCTGGCCCACTGTGCGAGGCCGCTTCGGAAATTAGGCCCTGAGTGGCAAGGAATGCCCCTGGATCCCGCAGCACCCCGCAGAGTCCCCCGGGCCAGACATACCTCGGCCTTGCCTCAGCCACCTCGACCAAGGCCTCGGCCAAACCCCTGGAGGCAATAAAGCCCCCTGTCGTAATTTGATTTCCAAGACGAATCAAATCAAACTAATTCATTCCGCGGGGAGGTCAGTGGCGGGTCGCCCCGCCGGTTCGAAACCTTTCCCTTTCGCCGTGAGTGTCCCGTGTCGTGCGGCGCGAGGCGGCCCGCCCGGTCCTTAGAATTAGCATATTGGCCGTGCCGTGCCAACGCAGCGCAAGCCTTTTTACGGCCAGCCGATTGAGGGTGGCTGATATGACGACGATAGTTGGCTGGGGCGCCTGACTCGTGCCGACCGGTCAATGGTGCTGCTTGCCTGCCTGCCTCGTTTAACTACCGTTGCCTTCTCGTCGGTTACCCCATCAGCGTCCTGGTCGTTGACTGCCTCAATGGCCAACCTCCTCAACGGCTTCCTCGTTAGGGGCCTCAACCTCCTCGTTCTAACTATCTCAAGGCAACCTCCACGACGGCCACCTCCACGACGGCCACCTCCACGACGGCCACCTCCACGACGGCCACCTCCACGACGGCCACCTCCACGACGGCCACCTCTCGTTCGGCCTTCCTCGTCCCTGGGAACGCGGCGGGGCGGGGGTCGCACTATGCATATCAAGCACCATCTCTCCTTTTCGCTGGCTGCCTGGCTGGGTGGCGGGCACTCAGGGCGACTCGGGCGACTGGGGTTCGGCCGCACCTAACGGCCGCACTAAGCGCCACACGCGCAGGAAACGCTGATAATAACAATTCGGCCCCGGCGGCAAGGCGCGGCAACGCGCAACGCAACGCAAGGCACCAGTGGCGTGCCGGCCGGGGCACTTTGACGCGGTGATTGCCATACTCTGTTATCAAAAAATAAAAGGCCGGGGGAGGGAAGGGGGCTCTCGGGCAAAAAGAACAGTTTCCCTGCAATCAATAGCACACACAGAGGGCGCCAATCTCGGGCCGGATCGCCAGGATAGAGGCAAAGGCGGGCCGGCGGCGTGGTTCACCGTGCGAGACGACGCACTCCGCGCACGCACCGCCATGGCACGCCACTGCAGGTGCTGCGCAAACAGGCCGGCATCTCCAGACGGACATGCAATAGTTTTCCACTGTTGCCACTTTCCAAAATTTCGCTGCGGGCTGTGTTAGCGCGCCCACTGCTAGAGCCCTGTTGTTTCGTCATCGTCCTGCGTGACCCGAGTCTCGCAGTGTCAGTGTTGTTGACGCCTCGCCTCGCCCGGCCGGCCTGGCCCACTCCCACAGTCACCCTTGACCCGCGCCCACGCCGCCACCGCGCCCCGCCCCGCCCGAACCGAAAGCGGCTTAACTGCAAATAATTGGCAGCGCCTTTATTGGCACCTCATTAAGGCCGGGCAGCATCGGCGGCGTTAATAATAATTCGCGCGACGAGCCGACAAGCCACCAACCAGTGCCGCCATGGCGCGCCAGTGGCACCTCAACGACGCAGCCGCCCCGCCCCGCCCCGCCCCGCCACCAACACTAATGATCTTCACGCCTCGGAGCGCCCCGCCACGGCTTCCGCGCGGATTTGTCCGCCGCATTTTTATTCTATTTTTCACTTTTTTTTCTCCCGGCGGCGGCGGGTTGTTTCCTCCACAAATTTTAATCAGTTCCAAAAGCTCCTCGCCCGGCTGCGCCTCCCGGAGTCCCGGACGCCTCGCCGCGGAGGACAACAAGACCCCCAAGCCGCCCCACTGGCGGCACGGCGCCGCGCAGCGCAGCAGCGCCCTGCTTCCAGCCGATTAGCGCGTCAAACTTCCAGCGCCTCCCTTCCGCCTTGCCGCCGCTACCTGCGACACGTCGTCACGTCGTCACGTCGTCACGTCGTCACGTCGTCACGTCGTCACGTCGTCACGTCGTCACGTTCGTCACGTCGTCACGTCGTCACGTCCTGGGCGTCACATCTGCAGCCGCCGCCCACTGGACAGGACGACGCATGCGACGCGGCCAACGCGATGCAAGCCACGCCCTTGTAGGCAAAACAAACCACATACAAGCCAGCGGAGGTGCAAATCGCAACAACACGGCGCGCTGCACTGCACACACTCCCTCTCTGTCGCTCTCATTACAGCGAGGGGGAGGGGGCGACCGCCAGCCACGCCCCGTCTCTCTCGCACTCGCAGCGCGGCCCGGGCCGAGTCGTAGAGAGATGGCCGTGCCTCTTAATGAATTGCAGGCTGCCTACCTGCACGCCGCACTGGCTCATATTTTAATTAAGGGGTCTGCGCCAACGCGCCGCGCCGCCCCCACCCCCGGCAACCACGCCCCCACCCCCGGCAGCGCGGCACCCGCGTCATCGGTAGAGCGAGGCTGACTTTGAACGCTTCGCTTCAAAGAGTGGGTGCGACTGTGCGGCTCGAGCCCCCTCCGCCAGCATTCGGCACAGCAGGGCTTAACCCCCGGGGGCGGGGCCCTCGGCGGGGCCCTCGGCGGGGCCCTCGGCGGGGCCCTTGGTGGGGCCCTAGGCGGGGCGCTGCGAGCGACGCCAGTGTGTGTCACGCCCCCCTCCCTGACGGGCTGTCACAGACGCGCGCGTCTGTCTCTGTCTCTCTCGAGGCGGCCCGCCCGCTCCAACTACTTTGACGCCCCCATACGGGGCTCCGGCTCCGCGGCTCCGGCCTCCAGCCCCGCGGCTCTGTATTCGAGCTGCGCGCCACACCAACACGTTGGGGCCGCCCCGCCGCGCCCCGCAGTTGACCAACAACTTGCACCCCTCTAACGACGACGGGCTGGCGGGCCTGGCGGGCCTGGCGGCTGGTGGCCCCACCTAGCCCCACCCCAGTGCTGCCATCTTTCGGACAGTGCCATAAATCAGAGCACCTGTCGAGGCAGACTTATCACGGGCGTGCAGTTGGCCCTGCTGGGCTGGCCTGGCCGGCCCCACCCACGCCACTTTCCGTCGGAAGCTATAACAACCTTGTACGCTGGAAGGCCCTGCAGGAAGGCGGGGAGGGGAGGGGAGGGGAGGGGAGCGGTCAGGGCAGGGCGGGCGAGCAGGGACCGTACCGCAACACCACACGGCCACCCCTTCGGAGTATACCGGCCCCCAAAAATGGCGACGAAAGCCACCAATCGAAATTTAAACTTACGCCACTTCTTTGGCGGCGCGCTCCGCTTACGACAGACACGGACACACTCTCAATGCTGATTCTGCTTTCGTCGCTTCGCGCTCTCTCTCACTCACTCCTCTCTTTAGGGTGTGAGAGAGACAGAGCTCACAGCACCGTTAAACTGATTCGACTTCTGGCTCGGCCGGCGGTGCAGGGCTGCCAGGGCACCACACTCCACATCGAGCCCCGCAAATAGACACCCACCCGGCCGGTATTCGAACCCAGTCCACTCGTGTTCCGCGACGCCGCGTCGCGCGCACTGCAAATGACAGACCTGTCTTGATCGTCGTGCCGTGCAGCTGCACTGCTCCTGCTATCCTCGCTTCCGAGCGAGCGAACTAGCGCTGGCGCACGCTGGCGCAAAAGCACGCGGGGTTCGATCCAGGAAACCGCGTTTGCCAAGGCCGTACAGTGGAGTGGCGCGGCGCCGCCGTGCCGCCGTCACGCGTGTCAGGCCGCACGCGGCACGCGCCAGGCGGATCCTGCCAACGCGATGTGTTTGCCTCATTTCAGGTTTCCGTCAATCGCGGAGCAACCGATGCATACATAATTTTTAAACAAATGGAAAAATAAATAAATAAAATTTACAAAAAGGTGCTTACAGTGGCAAGGAGCTACTGGAGAGTGTCTGATAGTGGGCACCTAATACCTAAAGGAGTCCAACTGCCGTAGAATTGGCACGAGTCTGCCCGAGTCTGCCCGCCTGCGAGGTAGGCAACCACCACGCCGGCAACGCACCGACGCAGGCGGGTTGCCTATCGCCTGCGCGCGCAGGCGCTTCGGCCGCACCGCCGCCGTCTTCGTCATCATCATCGGCGTCCTCAACGGCGTCGACGGCGTCCTCAACGACGTCCTCAACGGCGTCGTCAGCGGGAGCGCGGCGCCAAACCGTGCGGCCGGGAACAATCGCCCGAGTTTTCAAAGTTGCACAGCCATTAGCTCTGGATCGTGGTCGCGAGGGACGCGGCCGTGAGGGACACGTCGCCGTCGGCGCCGTCGGGGACACCGAACGGCCGCGGAAACTTTGCGCGCAACCCCCGGCACGCAGCTAGGCGCGTACCTGTTCCCCGGGGAAGGGCGGACGGACGGGCAGACGGACGGACAGACAGATAGACAGACAGGGCGAAGGTAACGAAGGGTTCCATGGCGGCAACCCCGGAAAACATCCCTCCCCGCCCCGCCGCCGCCGACGTCGCTACCTGCTCCAGGGTTGCGCCAAAGCGCCCCGCCAGCGGGGGGCGCCAGGTCGCCGTCGAGGGGGCGGCGGCGGTCGACGGCGAGGTCAGGGGTGGCGGTCGACGGGGAGGTCGAGGGGCGGCGCGACTCGCGGCCGATACCGAAAGTTGATTGCGATCTCGTTTCTCCTTTCTCGTTTCGGCGGCCGCGGCGCCGCGGCGCCGTGAAGCCCGATCCGCGGTCCACGTACTCGCACTTCATCAGCACCGCGAGCGAGTGGTCTTGGATTTCGCCTTCCTCCGGCCGCCGCTTCGCCTCCTTGGCCCGCCGATTCGCCGCACACACAAACACACGTCGCGCACAAACACGCCCACACACACAGAGGCACGCCGCGACGTAATGAAATTCCCCATAGCGAGCGGAAACAAGAGCCCCAGCACTTCCAGCCCGCGGGCCGGGGCGGGGCGGGGCGGGGCGGCCTGGATGAGCAGCGGCGGGATGAGGGAGGCGACGGCGGATAGGCCCGGCCCGTCCCGTCACATGAGACGCCTCGGTGTCGTCTCATCAAACGCCATCAAGCCAGCCCGGGCGTCGCGGGCCTGCGTGCTGCCAGTGCTGCGTGCGCGGGAGTGAGACGAACAGCGTTGATTGCGAATATGGACCCCCCCCCCCAGTCAGTCAACCCAAGCCGCCCCCGCCAGGCAGGCAGCGGGAGCGTGCCACACCACCTGGGCTGCCCGGGCGGCGCGCAGGGCTCATGCAATCAACTTGAGGCCGTCACGCATGTATGTATGCACATGTGTGTGTGTGTGTCACCACACACGCGCAAACACACACACACACACACACGCGCGCGCGCGCGCGCGCGCGGTCCCTTTTCAACCCCTCAACCCCTCCAAGGGCGGCCAGGCCCAGGCCAGGCCCAGGCCAGGCCGGAGAGATAGTTGTCCCGCTGCCCGTCAGACTCGGAGGCGGGAGGCGTCAGGGCTGACAACTGCGCCGCGTAGGGGAGGGAGGGACGGCCGAGCCGGGACACCATTGCTGTGACTGGCCGAGGCGAGACGACGACGCCCTACTTTGCAAACACTGGCTGCGACAATATGCCGCAAAAAAGGAAAGAAAAAACGCACACACAAAAAAAACGCGCGCGCTGGGTGGCGCTGGTGGTAGTCGAACCCACGACGCGCCACTCGTCGCCGCATGGCCGCACGGCGGGCGCGGCGGAGTGCCTTTGTTTCCGGCATTGTGTCAACCAGAATCACATTCACGCGGCGAGGCCGACGAGGTCGACGAGGTGCTCGAGGGCTCGACGCGGCGCCACGGCGCGCCACGAGGCTTTCTTCAACTTCGGGGGGGCCTTCGCGAGCGCGGAAGCGCGGCAGCGCGGCGGTACAATGGGCCGGCCGGCCTGGAACAATGCCCCTAGCGAGTAGGCAACCCAGCCAGGCAGGCAGCCAGCCCGCAGGCAGTCGGGCACCGGACCGAGCCCGGCTGGCAGCACTAGTACAAGTAACGACGAACTGTCTGCCCAGGCACTCACAGCGGCCCCGGGGACCGGCCGCAAGCCCGCAAGCCGACTGGCTTTCATCCCCCCCCTCCCCCACCCCTTCCCCTTCTCCACCTGCCCAGTCTCCCGCGTGCAATTAGGGCTGAAGCCGCACGGTCCCTGGGCAGCAGTGCTTCAAGTTTTAAGGACGGACCTCCTTGCTCGGCTCGGACCACCCTAAAATAAATATTTTACAAAATTTTTGAAAATGACTCCGTAGTCCCGACTGCCCCAAAAAGAGGAAAACACGAAAGTGATGTCGTTCTCGGGTGGCATGGCGGCGCCGCTCGGATATGAAGACGTCAACGGCGAGGGCGAGGCCGCGGGACCGCGAGACGCGCGGAGACGGCGCGGGTTATATCGCCTCCAGTCGCCGGCACTGGAGGCTCCAGGACTCCAGGACAGGGGAGCGACACCTGGAGGGGGATAGCGTTACACAAAGGCGGGGCGTGCGCCACGCCGGGCCAGCACACTGATGCCGAGAGTCGTCGCTCTGTCTCTCTCGCACTCACGGCGCGTCCCGTGTGGGTGCGAGAGAGACGGGGCGACTCTCGGCATCAGTGTGCTGGCGCGGCCCGACCCCAGGCAAGCCATGGCAAAGCCAGCAAACAGCGAGCGGATCCGTTCCACAAAGTTTCCACTACACCTCCGCGTCCCCTCGTTCCTTCTTCGCTTCCTTTTCTCCGCGCGCTTCAAATTCTCGCACTAGCGGTGGAGCAGCGCCCCGTGAGGCCATCAGCATCCCGGCAAGGCCAGCACGGCCAGCACGGCCAGGAAGAGGCGCACGAGGGGCACGGAGTGCTGCTGCTGCCGCTGCTTCTCGCCAAATAAAAGGGGATCAATCGCTGTGGGGCTGCAGGGGCTGCCCCCTCCCCTACTCCATCCACTACCTCAGGGAGCCACAGCGCGCAGCCCCGCGCGGCCCCACACCGCCACGGCTAATCTGCTGCAGACTTCGGAATCCTTCCTTCCCTTCGCCCCGCCCCGCCCCGCCCCGCCCCGCCCCGCCCCGCAAACGAGGCCCTCGCCCCCGTCGACGGGCCAGCTGACAGGGGCCTTTTATTCGACGAGAGGGGCGAAGGGGTCTCAAAGAGGTCCAAGGCGTTCAATGTTTTTCTCAATTTGTGATTTTATTTGATTTTTTTAATATTTAAATTTTGAATGGTTTGCTCGCGTACGATGATGTTATTTTTCAGTGGAGCCCCCTTGGGAAAGTAACCAACGGCAGCGTAGCTTTTTCCAAAAAAAAAAAAAAAAAAGTTGGTTTGTTGTTTGAATTGCTTTGTTCGTTCCCGCGGAGTGACTTTGAAAACCCTTTCTCCGCGAGCCGTTCGACGCGCATCTCCATTTCGCGCGACGACGCACCGCGAGTGGCGCATCTGCAGACGCGGATAAACTTTTATTTATTTATTTATTTCTCAGGACTGCTTTCTTCTTCCTGCAAGGGAGGGAGCCCGTCGTCAGCCCTATAGTGCGAATAAAATGCGAGAGAGAGAGAAGTAAAAAGTCCCGGATCCAGGAAGACTGCTTGGTGTGAGAGGGAAGTCCCCCCCCCGCCACACACACACACACACACACGCACGCACACGCACACACACACACACACACACACACCGCGCGGGTCCCGCTCCCACGCCGGCACGCCAGCGGGCGCGCGTTGAAAACCAAGCGTAAAGTCGTATTAAGGAGGAAAATAGGAAACGACGCTGCCGCCGCTGCGCCTTAAGGACGCAGAGGACAGCAGGTGGGACGCGGGCGGGCCGTACCCAATCTCGGTACTAGTCTGCGCAAGGCCGCGCCACACACAGCCACACCGACCCACAGATAGACAGACAGACAGACAGACAGACAGACAGACAGACAGACAGACAGACACGAAACAGAAACGACCGCTCGAGTTCGGACTGTCTATTTTGGCCCATTGAGGCGCTATGCATGTGCGACAGTCACCGTCGCCGTTCAGGAAAGAAACACACACACACACACACACACACGACGGGCAGCTGTTCCTGCACGCCTTTCCCTTATTTCGACCTACTTCCGTCCCTTTTCGCGCTTCGTCCTACGCCCTACCGGGACCTCCCCCCCCCCTTCCCCCTGGTCCAGAGGCCCCCTCGGCCGGGCGACTGGCCTCGGCCCCTCAGGCAGCGTTACAGCCTCGGCAGCCTCGCTGCAGCAGGCTGGCGGCCCTTCCAGTGTGTCACGCGAGCGACGCAACGCGCGGCAACGCGACGCGGGCGGCACCCACGCCACTGTAGCCGCACTCTGCCCGCCGCCCAAACGGCCGAAAAGAAAAGAACAGAACAAAGGGAAACCGCCAGCAAAGTTAACAACACGCGAATGAAAATGACGAAAATGACGTTGCAGTCGTCGTCGTCGCGCCGGGCGGTCCGGTCCGGTCGCCGTCCTTGTCGCCACACTGTAGAAACCCCCCCGCGCGGTTATAGTGTACGCTCGCGTTCGAATGTAATGGCGTCAGCGTTTTCGAGAGAGACTATGACCTAAGCGGGCCCCAGTGCCCCACAAGCCACAACGGGGGATCTGGGATTTACTACTGTCTGGCCAGACAACACACGCGTCAGTTACAGTGCAGGGCGACGCGCGGCGGCTTCGGGACGTCCCGGCGTGTCTCTCAGACGGAGAGGATAACACGTCGGATTATTACACGAGTGTGTGTGGGGGCGAGTGACTGAGTGGTGTGTGTGTGTGTGTGTGTGTGTGTGTGTGTGGTCACTGTGTCCCACTGCGCCCCGCCACTCGGAGGCTACCCGCAAAGCCGGCCGGGTTAACGTTTCAAAACCCCGGACGCGCCTGCACTGTGTAATCTGCGCGCTTTAACGCACAATGGCGGCCAAGTGAACAGTGAACACTGTGAACCCCGGCCAGATCGGCGCGTAATACAAACCCGGCCAGCCCGGCCGGCCCCCGCGACACTGGACACTCACTGGCCCGGTAAGGCGAGAGTGCGGCGGGCCCGCCGTTCGAACCAGAGCCAGAGCTAGAGGCTAGAGCAGCCAGGCAGGCAGGCAGGCAGCCAGACAGCCAGCCCGCCGGCCAGGGAGAGCGATTCAATTATTGCTCCATTATTGCAGTCTGCAGCCGATAGGCCACGGCAGAGGTACCCGGCGGTACTGCCCGTGTACTGCCAGTGTACTACCCGCGGCCCGCCCTTGGCCTAAGCCCATTAGGTTGCTCCGTCCGTGCGTCCGTCCGCTCGCCGCCAGACAGGCAGATGGACAGACAGACAGACAGACAGACGGACGGGCCATCGTCTTCTCACGCCGCGCTGGCTGCTGCTCGCTGCTACCGTGGCTGCAAGCTTCCCGGTGACTGCGTTTGAGTCCCAGCCGGCCGGCTGACTTCATCGCGGGTCGCTTTCGTCGCTCTGTCTCTCTCGCACCGACAGGGGCGCCCTATGAGAGCGAGAGAGACAGAAACGACGCGAGACTTGAAATCGAAATTGTGCGGTACCGAGTAGAATTTCCCGCTCCTGTAGTATTTTTCTCTTTCCGTCTCGTGCTGCGGGGGCGTGCGGGTGCGCGCGTTGCCTCTCGCTCGCTGGGCCCTGCCGGCCCTGCCGCGGCCTAGGTGCTCGGCACGGCGCCGACGCGCACCTCCAGGCCCGAGGCGAAGACCCTCTCGACGACGGCGTCGTCCTGGCGGCACGCAGGAGGCCTCAAACAACCGCTGCTTTCCTTCGTTCATTTCCGATCCGTGTTGCTGGAGCGTTGCCGGAGCGGCGCCCGCTGTGCCCGCTGCACTACTTGGCGGCCGTCGTCACGACGCTCACGCCGAAGCCCTCCGGACCTTCCGGACGCCACGCCACGCCGCGGGCAGCGCCAGCAAAGCCGAGCAAAGCCACGCAGCGCCGGAGCGGCCCGGAGCGGCCCGGAGCTGGGTTAGGAGGTGCCACCTCACTTCCTGCCGCAAAGCGGAAAATGAGTGACTCGCCTCCCCCACCACGCCCCGATCCCCGGACTAACCGCGTCGCCAGCGTCGCCAGCGCCGCGACGCCCGCGGGGCCGGGAAGGCCAAGACGAGCCAGAGGACCCACCCGCCCAAAACGGCGGCCGTCGCCCCCACAGCGCAAGATCGCACTCAACTATTGTAACAAACATGCAAAAGTCGAGTTACGCCGGTTACCGGTGCCTGAAGTCCGACACTTCGCGCCGCAAGTCGCGGAGATCCGGCCGGACTTTCCGGACCGAATTTCCGGCCGACCGTCGGCATGATAATTACCCCGCTGGGCCGGCCGGACACAAAACGACTCCGGTTTACGACGGGACGGGGCGTCCGTCGTGTCGCTGCCTCGCCGCCTCCACTTACCTGCAATCACAAGAGAGAAAGACAAGTGTTTTAGTCGCCTTCAGTCACAAACGAATGCACAAGGCGGTAACGACGCCGAGGCGCGGCGAGGTGCGGCGAGGCGCTCACGGTCGGAATGGAGGCCCCCGTCGCCGTCCCGGGCCCCGGGGCGCGTCCCTAAGCACGCGGACTTCCCTTCGGACTCGAGGGACTCACTATCGATCCCCGTTCGAAAGCCTCAACGACCCGTCGACACACTGGAAAAACAAGCGGTGCTTGTTCCGCACTTTTTGCCGTGCCCCTTAATTATGTTCCAGTACAACATTGCGCGCCGTCACGTTACGCGGCGCTCCAGGCGGCTCGGCTCCAGGCGGCTCCAGGCCGGTGCGTGGCTGCGTGGGCGTGGGAGGGAGACAGGGCTAGCGCCTGACAAAGCGTCCCACTCCGGCACCTCCAGCACACCCAGCAGCAGACTGCTTCCGAGAGTCGCTTTCGTCGCTCTGTCTCTCTCGCACTCACGGGGCGACCCCTGCGGGTGCGAGCGAGACAGAGCGACGAAAGCGACTCTCGGAAGCAGTCTGCGGCACCTCGGGCAGCAGAGGCGTTGTCGGCCGGCAGCGCCTCCAGCAGGCCGAGCCCGGCGGGCCGCGCGGGTGGAGGATAAAAAGCAAAACAAAAGGGAATAAAGTAAAAACAACAAGGGCGACGTGCGTGTGGCGTGCGGCGCCTGTATCGATCCGCAAAGAGGATTACTAATTTTCACCGCGATGCCTGCCTCGGCCTACACTGTAGGGGGTGCTTTCGGCGTCGCTCAGTCGGCTTGGCTCGGCGTTCCCCGCTCGGCATCGCTCGCCACGCCCGTTTGAACAAACGCAACGCGCTTTCTCTGCGGTCGCCGCTTTCGTCGCTCTGTCTCTCTCGCACTCACGGGGCGCCCCGCAGGGGTGCGAGAGAGACGAAGCGACGAAAGCGACACGGACCGGCGGGCAAGCGCCGGGCGTCGCGAGGTTTCTCTGGGCGCCACAACAAGTGCGTCAACGTGGACGTCAAACTCGCCGTCACCGCCAGTCGCTCTGTCTCCGTCGCACTCGCGTGGCGGCTCCTAGGGGTGCGAGAGAGACAGAGGCGGCTCACCGGAATCGCTCGGCAGGCTAAACACGCTCCCACGCCGCCGCGCCGTCCAGGTGCCCCTGCGGAGCCTTGCGACTGCTCACTGCTCAATGCTCACTCCTCCCGCACGCCGGCGACCGCCAAACTCCGCCGAAACTAAAACCCGGGCCGGCGGGCTGCGGGCGCGCCAAACAAGGCCCTGTTCGTTAACCAGTGTTTGCAGGGCCGCCCTCTCCGTCGGCGTGCCGATGTCGTCGGCGCGGTGCTCGTGAACCCTGCGGTGGTGGTCATAGCACCCCGAGAGGTCAAGGCCTGGGCAGTGCCGGTGGCGGCGTGGTTGGTGGCGGCGCTGCGTCCGCCCTGCAGTTGGCAGGATTCCTGTTGTGCAACGGCCGGTCAGCCCGAGATCCTCCGCCCCTCCCCCACCGGCCGCGCCCGGGGCCTGGGCCTTCGGCACGCCTTGGGCCCGGCCGCGTTGCCTATCACTATCAGTGCCCCAGCCGATGGCTCGGCCGCCACGCCCTCCGCCACACAATTACTCCCCGAATTCCTTACTTCCGGATAAAAGGTCGCGCTGAAGCGCTGAAAGGGGAAAAGGCCCCGTGACATTCTCGCATGTGATGGGAAATGCCAGGCGGCCGGCATAAAACACGCGCCTCTGCCAAAACGGCGACCTCCCTCTCCTCCTCCTCGCTGCTGCTGCCCCGCCGCGCGGCTCACGGCCGGATTTCGTCCTGACAGTGTCCCGACCGTGAAGGACACGCGATGCCGTGACGGCCGCCATTCCTGGAACAGCAGGACACGGTGCTGGTCCTGGACACGGTCGCCGGGCTCGACGGCGGGCTAGACGGCGTGCTCCTGGCAGGGCGGCGGTGGCGGTGGCGTTTACCCACCGCCCTCCAATCGCACACCACCGCAGGATGTATCATTTCCTGCCGCAGAAGCCGCTGCGTGCCGTGGGGCCGCGCGGGGCACACCCACCCACCCCCTGGAGGCGCGTCGCCCGTCCCGCCCCTGCGCGGCCGCCTGGCCGCCTGGCCGCCTCCACCCTGCGGTCGTCTCACTGCTCAATCGGCTGGAAGGCGCGGCGTGGCGCGGCGCGGCGCCGAGCGGCTAGCGGGGACCAAACCGCGCGCACCACGCCGCCAATCTGGACCCGGGAAGGGGGACGGGAAAATAAAAATAAAAATAAAAAAACTCATAAGACGCACCGGGGGGCGAATAAGCAACCGAGCGTCTTGGAGCTGCCCCGGAGCCAGCCTGCACCAGCGCGAAAAGCCTTAATCGCAGTTGTTTTGTCACTTGCAGCGCGGCAGCGCGCGCGGGCCGCCTTCCTCGAAGCCATGATCGTGGCCGTTAATGAGAGCAGGGTGATTATCAGGACCACGGGAGAGGAGGGGAGGGGGAGAGAGGGAGGGGAGGGGCGGGGCGCACGGTGGCGGTCCGATCATAGAGGCCATTACCGTAAATCTGTTGTTGGCCGGGCAATGGGGTGAAGACACGGTCGCGCCGCGCCGACCCGTCCCCCTAAATTCCTTAATTTGACAAAACTACCGGTAATTGGCTCCTCTCTGCGAACTCACCCGCGCGCCGTGCGTGCGTCTCCCTGCGCGTGACGCGTGCGGACGTGCGGCGACAGCCGTCGTCACGGCCGTGACTTTTCGGAGCTGATGCACATCGTCGCCTCTGGCATGGCGACATCTCTCGCGAGAGGCACAGCGCGCACACGCAAAGAACCCGCACCCAGCCAGCGGGCTGCTTTCGGACAGTGCGCTGCCTCTTTCGGACTCGTGCGTATGGAGAGAGACAGAGACTGTTCGGCTGCAGCCTGCTGACCCCGTTCAACTCTTCAGCCACTGCTCCAGTTCCAGCACACTGTTCCAGCCAGCAGTCAGTCCGCTGACTGATTCCTCGCTCTGTCTCTCTCGCACCTACACGGGACGCCCCATGAGTGCGAGAGAGACAGAGCGACAAAAAAAGCGAGTCTGCTGGCGGATCGCGCGATGCGTGAACGGCAATTACAAGCCGCGCAAACTGCGGCCGAACCGCGGCGCCGCGGTCAGCACGGCCTGGCATGGCGGTCAGCAATCCGCGCGGCTGATTTACGGTGACGTGGACCGGGCGACGCCACTCCACGGCACGGCACTGCGAGGCACGGCACGCGACACGCAGCGACGAGACGGTGCGGTGCCAGATCGATTATGCATGACACGGACCGAATTTACGATCGCGCCCCGTTAAACTCGTCTCGCGATAAAACAATGACAAAAAAAAGACTTGAAAAAATTTAAACGACGACCGCGTGGCTCGGACGTCAATTTGGGGAGCAGTCTTGAGTGCAATGTAAAATTTTAAAAAAGAAATCAATCGCTGCAAAAAAAAATTATTTCGATTTTATTTTTGTTGGTTGAACAGGCCGCTACACACATGCACACGCCGCAGCTGGAGGCTCGTCGGCAAAAAGGCGAGGGTCTTTGCTTCCTCTCCAGCCTTCCCAGCCGGCACGCGCCGCGCAGCCCTCTGCACCTTGCTCTCCACCTCCACGCCCCCCCCCCCCTCCAATCATCCTTCGCTCCACACACGCCGCGCCCCGCCGGCCGAAACCCGTCCAGGTACACACAACATCTGGCGGGCCGGCGGGCCGGCACCCCTGGCTACCCGTCGAGTAGCAGCCCGTCTTTTTACTTTTATTCTTTATGACCCCGGGGAGCGGGCTGCGGGCCGGTCCCGGACGGCGCCCCGTCGCTCCGTCTCTCTCGCACCTTCACGGGGCGCGCCGCGAGTGCGAGAGAGACGGAGCGACGAAAGCACTGTTGGAGCGAGCTCATTGTCTTCCGTTCGACGGGTTCCCGCCAGCCCGTCGTCGCCGTCCTCGCACAAGGTGGCGGGGCGGAGAGGACGTCCGACGCTAAACGGGCAACGGCCGCCCCGGACAACACCTTGACGTGAGTCAAATTGCGTCCGCGATGACCCGCGTGAAAAAAGTCTGCGCCACTGTGGACTCCCACTCGAAATTTTCCCCCCGGCGGCTGGTGATGCGTATGGCACCCGCTGGGCCGTTCGGGCCGTTTGCACAGGTGGCGGGGAGCGACGCCCCGGCGGCCGAGACGTCGGAGACGTCAGCGTCCGAGTGCGCGAGAACCAACTTCGACTGAATTCTCGTCTTTTTCCGGCGAGCGGATCAACAAACTCGCTTCGCTTCCGCCGAGTCGCGCTGGATCCTTACGACGATACACTGTTTTCAGGCCGGAATGACATGACTGCACGATTTCCCAGACGCTGCTGCCGTGTGCGCCGCGTTTTCTCAAGAGAACGGGCGTAACGACACACACACGCACACACAGACGCTCACACACGCACAGCAATAACCCCCTTGTCGGGTCGCTGAAATGTCAGCAGGCAGCTCCATCTCACAAAGAAAGTAACAAACTAGGTTACTTCCAGGAAATGTCCACCCAACCTTTGTCTCTGTGTGCGTGTATGTGTGTGTGTGTGTGTGTGTGTGTGTGTGTGTGTGTGTGTGAGTGCGTCTGGCGGCAGGCCCTGCAGGGGGACACTCAGTGCGGGACACCTCGTGCAGGTGCGTCGTCGCGAACCGCCCTTTTCCAGACGCTCGCCCCAAATAAAGTTTTCCCAAACAGTATAAAGCACTTGGAGTGCTCCAGTGCCCCAATAGAGAACGGACGGACGGACAAATGGTCACTTTTTTCCTCCCTCTCTCTCTCTCTCTCTCTCTTTTTCGCGAGCGGTGGAGCACCTCTGGGTGAAAGACGGGGCGGGGAGGGGTCTCATTGAATGTCCAGAACTCCCGAGGTAAACGCAGGAAACACGCACACACACGCACACACAAGTGCACAAAGCAGAGTGCTCAGGGCTGGCAGGGCTGGCGGCGCGTGCCAGTGTGCCAGCCAGGCCACACGACGCTGCACCCGAAAGGCCAAAGCCTCGGCGTCGTCGTCGAGTCGTCGGGTCCGCCACACTGGCCGCTGGTACCCGCATCGTTCCCTCTGCTTATCCGCGCCGCCTTCAAGTCCGCCCAACTCTTGCCTTCCCCTCCCCTCCCCTCCCCTCCCCTCCAACTCCAACTCCTCGACGCAGCGCGCGTGCTAACGGCCGCCGTCGGGCAGGTGCTCCAACTTGCATCGAATAGACAGGCAGGCCCGACCCACCCGTCCGTCGTACACCGCGCACACAAGCAGACCGACTGCGAGAGTCGCTTTCGTCGCTCTGTCTCTCTCGCACCCGCAAGGGGCGGGGGGCGCCAAGGCTAGTCCCGGCACCAGACCAGGGTGGGCCGACTGGGCCGACCACCACCGCCCCGCATCCGGACTAGATCCATCGCACCGCCGTCGCCGCCGCCCGCTCTGCACCGCGCAGCACCACGTCATGAAAGCGTGAGAAAAGACAAACACGGCACTCCGCGGCGGGCGGGCGAGCGAGAGAGAGGGACTCTGGGACGCGAAGACGGAGCGAGAGAGGGACAGACTTTTCCAGCCCTGTTATTACTTGGGATTTGCGTAACCGGGATGAGCGCGGGCGGCGACGGCGCGGAGGAAATTGCTCGCACCCGCGTGGCCCGCGCGCGTGTGTGTTTGTGTGAGTGTGTGCGTGCGTGCGCGCGTCTGTGGGTGTGCCAGAGTCTGGACACCCTCGCGATAAAAGAGAGCAGCCCAAGGGTCAACCCTTTTTTTCCGCCGCCCCACGGTCGGCCAGGGGGCGCTACTGGTGTGGGGCTCCAGGCCGCTCCAGGCCGCTCCAGAACGCTCCAGCGCCACAGCATACAGTGTCTGCGCAGCGCCCCGCATGTGAGCCCCGCGAGTGCCTCGCCACGCCGTGCCGCGCCACGCCTCGCGCCCACAGGTGTACCGGCGGCGCTATCGGCCGGCGTAAACTTTTTTACGCGGGTCTATCGCCTCCGACCTGACTCCTGCCGGCCGGCAGCGCCGGCAGCAGGAAGCGGGTGGGGGTGGGGGCACGGGGGCGCGCTTACACACACACACACGCACTTACGCAGCCCTCGGCGCCCGCTACAGGTGCAGCCTTGGAGTACGTACTGGGCGTTTCGTATCCCTTGGCGTATTTTGGGGCACAGCGTACACTTTGGTCGGATTTGCTGGCTTCATTCAATCACTCAGTCATTCAATGGTCACGTGGTTCAAGGTTCCGAAGGTTGACAGTGCAGCAACCGGCTCGCTGCTGCTCGCGCCGCGCGGCCGCGTTCTCTCTCTCTCTCTCTCTGTTTGAATGTTAACTCTTATTTTCCTCTCCGCAAAGAATGGAAAGGAAAGGCTTGCAGCGATAAAGCACGAGCACTCCCGGCTTGGACACGGCGGCCTGCCTGCCTGCCTGGCCGCGGTGCCGCGGTGCAGTGCACAGCGATTTTCTCCTTTTCGGCGAGCTGGTGGTGCGGCGGCGAGAACACCACCAAGCCAGGCCAGCGCCACTGGCGCCACCACCCCCAGGCCCAACAATCTGCCCCCCGCGATTTCAGGCCGTCAGAGTGCGGAGCGGTGCGGAGCCAGCCAAGACCAACCCGGGCGAAAATTCACAAATCGGTCTCTTCGAAAAAAAAAAATGTTCAACTTCCGGGCAGGGAAGGGGTTCGCAAGCCCGCGGCCGCCGTGCCGCGCAGAACCGCGCACCGAGCTGCACTTCCTTATCACACGACACCGGCCATTGCTTCGACACGGTGTTCACTTGGAACGGGCGGGGCGGGGCGGGGCGGGGCGGGGCGGGGCGGGGCGTCACCACTCCTGGCCGCGTCCGCGGCAGACCAATCCCCGCCAATTCGACGTTGCCAACTCCACAAGAGCGCAAAAAAAGGCCGCTCGCGTGTTTAAATAGGACCCCCCGCGATGCCCCGGCCCGGTCCGCCGCTCGGCCCGTCGGCCCCATGTTGGCGCGCGAAGCCCAACCACGCACCTCCTGCTCGCGCAGCTCGTGTACCAGTGTACCTCCACACGTGGCACCGCCACTTTTCAAAGCCCGGCCGACCGAGCGAGGTGGCGAAAGGCGCAGCAGAGAGAGAGAGAGAGGCAGAAAAAATAAATGGAAATAAACGAGTAGTAACGCATGCATGTCTGCGGTAGCCGCGTGGTGGCGCCCGCTCGCTCTTGTATACTCTGTATGCGGCGCACAGCGCACAACGTATCGCATCACATCGCCCGGCTAGCTCCTGGAACGCCACGCCACTGCCACGCCACTGCCGCGGCACTGCCCGCATTACCAGACGTCTTACATAAAGGCCGCCTCGCGCCGCGCGGTGCCACGTCGCAAACAAAGTGCACAGACACACAGGTACACGCCACTTCGCCCGCACACAGGCGCGCGCGCAAACACACGCACACACACACACACACGCGCGCCTCTATCGCCGGAATAATGAGGGACTTCCTCCTCAATCGCGACCCGTTTGGAGGCGCGCTGATAAGGCGCGGGCTCCGCGACGTCAAAGGCATGCCTCCCTCGCCGGCCATCGGCCGCGCGGCCGCACTGGCGCCGTGATTAACGACACACTGGAAAAGCTGCTCGCGGGAAAGGAGATGAGGAAAAGCAAGGGAAAAGTGCATGCCGGCCGCGAGAAATGAGGAAACTGGAGGAAACGGCGTAAAGGGAAGCCCGGCGAGGCGGCGCGCGGGGTTGGCGGGGTTCGCTCATCAGGACGCCCCTCGCCGTCGGCGACATTGAGGCCCCCACCGCGGCCACCGCCGCCATGCCGCCCCCGCAGTGCTGCGGCGCCGCGGTGCCCACACCCACCAGTAAAAATGTTTATGTTCCCTCATTTGGGAGGACAAGGCGCACCCCGGCCACGCCCCGCCCCGCCCCGCCACCGCGACAGTGAGCAGGTGGCGGCACCCCCGGGACAACACCGAGGCCCTCCTCGTGTCCGAAGCCGAATCGCGGCGGCCGAGTCCGCGCGCGTTGTCCGCGCGACCACGCCGCCGACGGCGACCCCGCCCTGATTGATGTGACCGCCACCTGGACGCTCCGTCCCTCTCGCACTGCCGGGGGCGCTGCACTGCTCCGCAGCGGTGCGAGAGAGACGGCGCCAGTCGGAATGAGCCCGCTGCTGCACTGCAGGAAGGGCGGCGGCGCGGCACCCAATCCTAGGCCCCGCCATGGGCCCCGCCTCGCCGTGCCACTACACTGCCGCCTCACCGCCTTCCGGACTTCCGGCCGGGCAATTCGAGTGTGAAGCGGACAGCCCGACAGGCTGTGGCAAGGCTGTGGCTGCGCACTCCACTGTATACTCCCAGTGTACTGCGGACTGCGCCGCCACGCCACGCCGCTAGGCCGCGCATCCGGACGAGCTAGAGGACCGCGATACCGCCAGCCAGATCCAGCGCGCTGGAATGAAAAACCGGGCCTTTGTTCGGACCGCAAACTACACTGCTTGCATCACGCTGCCACCACTGTCTCTCTCGCACTCGTCGGGTGCTCGGGTGCGAGACAGAGCGGAGCAGTGTAGCGGCAGTTCGCCACTTCCGAAACAGAAGCAGCGGCCTGCGGGAACTGCACGTTATTCCAGGACTGGCAGGATTGAACCGAGTAGCGCTGGCCGAGAGCGCCCCGCCCCACCCCGCCCCGCCCCGCCCTTAAATAAGATCCACGGCGGGTCTCGAGGCGTTCTGTGCCGCGTTCGCCGCATTCTTGGCTGATTTAGAAGAGTGCCGACATTATGCCGCACTAACTACTAACTAGCGCGTTGCACCCGCCGCCTTCGCCTTCTCGATAAATAATTGCGAAACGCTTTCGCTCCACCGCCGGTGGAAAAAAAAGGAAACAACAACAACAAGTACTAGGCGAGGCGAGGGCGGACGGACGACGCGTATCTGCACCGCGCACAGCCGCTGCCGCTCAGCCAATCTAGAGTGTCGTGGATCGCAAGGCGCCCCGCCCCGCCCCGCCCCGCCACGGAGCCCAGCTGACTGGAGCTGGAGAAACAAAGAGGGGGGGAGGGGAGGGGGAGTGCAGCGGTGGGACAAAGAAGATGATCCGGCGGGGCGCTCGGAGGGAATGGACTGATCGTGCGTGAGAGGCGGCTCACCGCGGGAACGGCCTCCTAGACCGGCCTAGGCGCGCCTAGAGCAGCCTGGAGCAGCCTGGAGCAGCCTGGAGCAGCCTGGAGCAGCCTAGACACGACTGGAGCATGACTCGAGCAAGGCGAGGCATGTCGCTAGCCAGCGGGGGGCGAGCGGCGCAGGACTGCAGCGGCGGCCTCCCTCAACGCCCTAGTATTCTTAAGACCCTACTCTTTCATGCCCTGTATCGGGAAGACGTTGACCGCAACGATTTAGCCTTTGACCGCAACGATTTTGGGACCAAAGTTGTCAAAAAGTGGTCGAATCTCGGAAATTTGCAGATTTTGCTGACTTTGGGTGGCCACTGTGTCCAATCTAGTTGCCGTAAAAGGCCTCCCTCAACGCCCTAGTATTCTTAAGACCCTACTCTTTCATGCCCTGTATCGGGAAGACGTTGACCGCAACGATTTAGCCTTTGACCGCAACGATTTTGGGACCAAAGTTGGTCAAAAAGTGGTCGAATCTCGGAAATTTGCAGATTTTGCTGACTTTGGGTGGCCACTGTGTCCAATCTAGTTGCCGTAAAAGGCCTCCCTCAACGCCCTAGTATTCTTAAGACCCTACTCTTTCATGCCCTGTATCGGGAAGACGTTGACCACAACGATTTAGCCTTTGACCGCAACGATTTTGGGACCAAAGTTGGTCAAAAAGTGGTCGAATCTCGGAAATTTGCAGATTTTGCTGACTTTGGGTGGCCACTGTGTCCAATCTAGTTGCCGTAAAAGGCCTCCCTCAACGCCCTAGTATTCTTAAGACCCTACTCTTTCATGCCCTGTATCGGGAAGACGTTGACCACAACGATTTAGCCTTTGACCGCAACGATTTTGGGACCAAAGTTGGTCAAAAGTGGTCGAATCTCGGAAATTTGCAGATTTTGCTGACTTTGGGTGGCCACTGTGTCCAATCTAGTTGCCGTAAAAGGCCTCCCTCAACGCCCTAGTATTCTTAAGACCCTACTCTTTCATGCCCTGTATCGGGAAGACGTTGACCACAACGATTTAGCCTTTGACCGCAACGATTTTGGGACCAAAGTTGGTCAAAAAGTGGTCGAATCTCGGAAATTTGCAGATTTTGCTGACTTTGGGTGGCCACTGTGTCCAATCTAGTTGCCGTAAAAGGCCTCCCTCAACGCCCTAGTATTCTTAAGACCCTACTCTTTCATGCCCTGTATCGGGAAGACGTTGACCACAACGATTTAGCCTTTGACCGCAACGATTTTGGGACCAAAGTTGGTCAAAAAGTGGTCGAATCTCGGAAATATGCTGATTTTGCTGACTTTGGGCGGCCACTGTGTCCAATCTAGTTGCATTAAAAGGCATTAAAAAAGTTGGTCATGAAGGGTAAAAACAATGACGATCGGGGGCCTTTTGCGGTCTTATCCGCCGGGGCCTTTTGGGGGCCAGTCCGAGCCTGGAAGTTGGCCCGAATGTGGACTGCAGTGTAGGGCCACAGTGACGCTGCTGGGCATCAGTGCGACTCCAGCATGACTCCAGCAGGGCTCCATGCAGGCTCCAGCGTGAGGGTCCGGCACGACGGCCAGCCTACTTCCAGCGAGCCAGCCTTCCAGCCGGACAGTGCTGATGAGGCGCTCCGAGTCATCCCGGCGGACGCCCCGAGACGCCTTGCGTGAGGCTAGGCGGCTAGGCTTCCCGCCGCTCCGCTGCTTTCTCGCGTAAAGTGGTGCAGGCGAGTGCACTCCCCGCGGGCTCTGCATCTCCGTCTCTCTCGCGCTCCCGGGGCCAGGGGGTGCGAGAGAGACGGACGGCGGCGTTGGTTCTGAATCAGCACACACACTGCACTGTGCGTGTCCGCCAATCAGCACGCCGAACAGGGAAAGCAAAGAAACGGCGGTGAGATACGCGGCAGTGTCGCAGCCCCGCGCAGCCCCGCGGCCCGGAGACAAAAGGACCCCGCTTTTAAATAATTCCTCCAAAATGATAACAATGATGAGGGGGAGCAGCAGCCTAGCGAGGCTACTTAAAAGGCGGGCGGTATTTGCTGAGGGGGAGCGGCGCCTAGCGGGGCGTGGCGGGGCGTGGCGGGGCGTGGCGGGGCGTGGCGGGGCGGGGCGTGGCGTAGCGTAGCGTAGCGGGGCGTGGCGGGGGGGCGTAGCGGGGCAGCGAGCGTCGCCAAATCGTTCATTCCTTTCCCTTTTTCCCTTTCGCGCGGTTCGCCGCGGGGCGCCACGGCCGAGAGCCGCCGAGGGCCGCCGAGGGCACGGCACTGGCAGTGGCGCCGGCCGGCCGGAATTCGCTGCTTTTATTTCGACGGCTGATTGTCGGGCACGTCGACGCGGCCCTGGCGGCCCTGGCCCTTTCAAACGGCCAAATTAACACCGTCGCGCTGTCCTCGTCGCACTCACGGGGCGGCGCGCGCGCCCGTAGGGGTGCGAGAGAGACGGCCGCTCCGCGCAGACGGCGCGAGTCACCGCCGCCTAGTTCCGGAGCCAGCCCCGATCGCGCTTATCGCGTGCGAAGTTTGCGGCCCGGATTATTTTCAAGTACCTCGCATGGCTGGGCACCGCCAGCCAGGCCGGCAGGCAGGCCAGCAGCCCCCAGCGGCCGGGGGATGTTTCGCGCGCAGGTTCCCAAAGTGACCCTGCCTCCCTTCTGGCCACCCCGCCCCGCCCCCCCCGCCCCGCCCCGCCGCGCCCCGTTCCATTTCCGCTACAACTGTCCGACAGCTCTGACCTGACTTGATCGCTTCGCTCCTCGCGACCCCCACCCCGCCCGCCGCTCCAGCGGACTGCCTCCATCGCGCTGCTTCCCTCTCGCTCGCACCCCCAAGCACGCCCCGTGGGTGCGAGAGAGACGGCGCCCCGTTCGGAGTGAGTACGCTCCAGTCGACTCCAGGACGCCCCTCCGCCGCACACACACACAGACACACTATTACACACACAAACACACTGCCGCAGCGCCGCGATGCGGCGATCCGACCCGGCCGGGCCCGACGCGGCATTCGGCGGTCGGGAATAAAAAAACAAAACTACAACCACTGCGGCGAGGCGGACCGAAATTCCAACCGAAGGAACCACCACACTGACAGACCTTCCCCGCGCAACTAGATGAAACAACAACAGCAAAGTGCTCGGAAGGCCCAAGCGACGAAATCGGTTAGAATCGAAATGCGCAAAGAGAGCCCGCGCGTCCAAAAAAGCAACTGCACGCCTCGCCACGCGAAAACAAAACCGAAAAAGGGCCAATTTGGCTTGTCGCGCACCGCGTCACACAGACTCACGTGTGTGCGTGATTGCGCATCCCCCCCCCCCTTTACCCCCCTCCCCCTCGACCCGCTCCGCCCCCGCGCCCAGCTCCACCAGATCGTGACTTACGCTACGGGAACAACAGGGCACTTATCTTGGAATTCATCACGTTTAGAGCAGCCGTGTTGTGCCGTGGTCGTTGCTGTGGTGGCCACGGGGCCACGGGACCATGGGGCTATGGGGCCCCCATACAACACAGTCCGCCGCCCAGCAGCGTTGCGTTTCCAACGTGGGACGGACGGACAGACAGGACAGAGAGACAGACAGACTGCAGCAGGGACAGGCACACACGTCAGTGCACTAACATCGGAGCGCCATGGTAATAAGCGTGAGAAACGCGGCAAAATAAGATATGCACTCCTCTGTCTGTGTGTGTTTGTTTGTAGGTGTGTGTGTGCGTGTGTGTTTGAGTGTCTGTCTGTCTGTTTGTGCGCGTGTGTGCGAGTAAATAGGAAGGGAGAGCGACTTTCGAGAGAGACACAGAGAGAGAGAGAGGCAGAGAGGGAGGACGGACGAAATGGAGACATGGAAATGAGCCAGTTCACACAGGTGACTCCCGGTGGTTTGAGCAAAACCCTCTGCCCTTATTCCAGTGCGGCAGCAGCCTCCGCGCTGGGCGCAAGCTCTCCCCCCCCCCCACACACACACACACACACACACAGACAGGATATGCGTTTCGGATGCAGAAGGGCCCCCTCTCTTTGCGTGCCCGAGCGCGGCCACACACACACGCACACAGTTAAAGGGAGGGAAATTCAAAACGGTCGGAACGGGTCGTCGTCGACGCTTGATAGCGGGCTGCGTGCGAGATGGAGATTGGGTGAGGGGGGAGGGGGAGGGGGGAATGAACTAATTAAAGTTTGTTGTGGCGCGTGGCGGGGCGTGGCGGGGCGTGGCGGGGCGGGGTGTCGCCGCGTGGGGCAGCAACAGTCAGCAGACGACACCCAAAGCCAGCCGAGGGCATAAAAGACGCCGAATAAAACAAAAACGAAAAAAAAGTAAAAAGTGCGGGGGAAAAGAGGAAAACACAAAGTTATCTGCAGAGCCGGTTCGTCGTCGCCGTCCCCTTCGTCTTAATTTTTCTCGAAACGACTTGCTTCGGGTAATTGATGCGCGGCTCGCAGCCCTTTTCGCAGTGGAGCAGCGCGCCGCTCTGGAGTCGAGTCGCGACTCCGGCCATTCCGGCCACTTTGGCCGAAACGGCAGAAACGGCAGAAACGGCAGAAAGGGAGGATTCGCAGCGAATTACCATTTATTCCCGCACAATGCCGTCCCTAGGATGCACGGCCGTCCGGCAGGGCGATGCCGGAACAGCGCCCGTCGCTCCGTCTCACTCGCACTCGCACGGCACGCCGGCACGCCCCATGAGTGCGAGAGAGACGGCGCGACGAAAGCAGTGTGCGAAACGAGCCTGCAGGCTGGCCGGTGTCCAGGCCGACCCGGCGACAGCCAGGGTGCCGTCGTCCTTCGTCACGGGGAGGGTGTTGCGGGGGCGGCGGCGCGGCGGCGCAGCACGGGGGGCTGACGCGTCCGACGTGGACGTGGCCGACGTGGCCGACGTGCACAATAATGGGTTCCCAGTCGAGTTGCTGGCTTGCTGCAGCGCGGGGCGGGGCGGGGCGGGTGGAGCCCTGGCGCCCGGGGGGGAGAGTCACAAATTTGGAGGGGAAAAATAGGAGGGCGTGCGCGTTCAGGAGAGAGAGAGCAGGATGGAGATGCAGAGGACGAGGACGGCGAGGAATGGCAAGCAGGTGGACGGACAGGGGCAACAACATTGCGCGCTACCTCCATTTTTCCTGTTTGGGGATATCCGTCCCGGCCAGCACCGTCACTCACTGTGTGTGTGTGTGTGTGCGCGCGCGGTGCGGTGTGGGCACTTTAGGGCGCCAAGGACACTTGCGTTTCCTCCCCTACGGCTTCCTACGACACCGGCACACGCACCCACGCACACACACACGCGCGCGCGCGCACATTCCGGACACGAAGGAAACCGTTCGTGTGGGTCTTCTTCCACCTCCGGCCTCCGGGTTGGCTCCGGGTTGGCTCCGGCGTCGCGGAGCTGGTCGAGCAGGGCCCCACCCTGCCCAGGCAGCCCCAGGCAGCCCCCAGCCGCCACGGCCCCAGGCTGCCGCCGCCCCAGGGCGCTGAATTTTGCACCGAGACCCATAAAGCCATGTACTCACGCCTGCACTATAGTGCCGCGGCCCAGCCGGGCGGGCAGGCAGCCAGGCGGGCAGCACAGGCACACCGGAAACTCACCTGCAACAACAAGGAAACGAGTCAATCCAACTGTTGGAAATCCGGGAAGGGGAGGCAGGAGGCAGCAAGGCGGTGGCGCGGACAAACACTCTCGTAAAGTCGCGCAAAAACAGAGCGGAACCGAGGCCTTTCCGGCCGGGCCGGCCAACTTGGGCGGCCCAAACTATGACAGTGTGGCCAACGGGCCGCAATAAAAGCAAGGCCGGGCCGGGCCGGCCACCCCACTGCGATACGGCCCCAATAACGGGCACAAGTGTTTGCGTGCCATCATATGGCGCTCCATACTCGCCGTAAAGAGGCGAGCGGACGGACGGACAGACAGGCGGACGGACCGACGGGTTCCCGCGACGCGGCCGGCGACGCCGGGCACTCGCACCCACGCCGCCAAGTGCCACCGAGCGACCGAGCACCGCGACGACGCCCGGCCCGCCTTGGGCCCGCCCGGCCGCGTGGGCGGCGACGCCGCGGCGACGCAACGCCCCCACCACACTCGAAAAAGACATTTCAGAAAAATTAGAAACGGCATCCGAGTTGGTGCGTTAACGACCCAGGGGGCGTTCGTAAGCCACCAGCTTTAAGGGTGACCCAAGACCTTCTCTGGTGACGATCGCCAGATTTCGTGTTGATAAAGGTGTCGTGCCATCTGCTTGTGCGTGCGACGTTGGTCCCCTTCGGCGGTTCACCACACCTCAGGCTTATACGCGCTCGATACCGCCACCGTCACAACCGCGCACCACTTTTCGTCGGTGTATTGCAGCACCGGGCCGGGGGGCCGGGGCGCGCGTACCAACGACGGAGAGCTCCCCAGGCGTAGCAGCGTAGCGCCGGCAAGCGCCGGAGCCGGAGGCCCGCCCGAGGCCCCAGGCCCGAGGGCTTGACAGCGAATTTATATATTTATATGGGTGGCGCACCGCACCGCACCGCGTCGCCCCGCACCGCGCCGCGCCCCGCACGCACGCATACGCCACCGGGAGGGAAGGCTGCCGTCATAAACCCAGCAGTCGCTCCAGCGGCGAGCTTCGGCGCACAGTGGGCCAGAAGACCGGCGGAGGCGGCCAAAACTCTGGAAGCGTTTTGATCTCCAGAGTCACCAAACGGGACTCGAACCGAACGTGTGACCCCACCAATGGATTGCTCTCCGAACGAGGAATCCATTGGTGGGGTCACACGCTCGGTTCGAGTGTAACCGAGTCCACCCCAAAATAAAAACATCAACTACAAGCGGTACTACCTAGCGTGCGGAGCTCGGTCCGGCCGAAATGATGGGCTGTTCATTTCGGACAATGGCGCGGCACCAGTAAAAACATACTCCGCGGCAAAAACAGACAGAAACTGCTTTTAACTACACGCGGTGCGCGGCGGCCATCGAGTAAAAACCAGATGAAATGTGCGATTGCGTTATCGCCGACAAACATGGAGCGCCGCAACCCGATGGACGTACACTGGACGAGCACTGGACGTCCAGGACGTACTTCCGGGACATTATCGTGGAGCTTCGCCACGAGCTTCGCCGCGGCGGCGCCCCGATGCCATCACCGCCTGCAGTGCGAACGGACGGCGCTCTCGTCGCTCTGTCTCTCTCGCGCTCACGGGGCGTGCCGTACGGTGCCGTAAGGGTGCGAGAGAGACAGAGCGCCGGATCGCGGCCGTTCCCAGCGCGCCGCAGATTCCTGCTTGCAGCGCTTCCAGCAGGAAAGCAACGCGCCTACTCCATATTCCTCCCTCTTCCTTCCGCGCCTCGCGCTGCAGTCGCTGGACTCCAGCAGCACGGCAGTGCCCAGGTTCTCCCTGAAAAAATGGGCCGCTTTCCGCCACGACACTGTGTTTGCAGTGCACCGCCGAGGCGACACTTACGCCTTTCGCTTTCCCGCTGGCTCGGCCACCGTTTTCGGCCGTTTGCCGCAAACACGGCCAAAGTGGCGCCGCCGCCGCCGCTGCTGAATCACCCGCAGCCCATTCGTCGCTCTGTCTCCCTCGCACGGCCGGCAAGGGTCCGGCAGAGAGGGACAGAGCGATGTGCCCGAGAATTCGGCACCTCGTGAACCCGCGGCGGGGCCGTGGCGGGGCCGCGGGCCGCGAGGGCGCACTCGCAGTACAGCGTTGCCGCGTCTTGACCGGCAAGCCACGCCACGCCACGCCACGCCAGGCCGCGGCGTCGGAACCGCGGAGGTACGGCGGTACGGCGGTACGGCCTAGACGCCGTGATGCGCGGCGCTCCAGGCACTTCCCTCTCTCTTCCTCTCTCTCCCCGCAGCGCGGCCACGCCACGGCCACGCGGACATAAAGGAGAGCAGGGCGCTGCCCGGAGCGCGGCGGCCGCGGCGGGGACGGCAGCCAGCCAGCCAGCCAGCCAGCCAGGCCGTCGGGGTCCGAGCGCCCGCGGGACTCCAGGGCTTCCAGCCACTCTGGCAAAGAACTTCACGGCGACCCGCGAACAGCCGAGCGCGCACGCATACATATGCATACACACACACACATGCACACACACACGTGGGCGGGGCGCCGCAGGCACAACAACAAATTTCAGTTTATCTGTCTTTTTTCCATGTTTATTTCCTTCCTTTTTTTCCGTTTTACACGGATAGAGTTGTTCGGGCTGCAGCCGCGCCGCCGCGCCGCGCCGCCCAAGGCCGTGGGATTGGGCGCTCAGTGCGCTCTCTGTACAGAGCCGAATCAAGGCCGCAACGCGCCGCGCCGCGCCGTGCCGTGCCTTCCAGTGGCGTGCCGTGCCCTGCCGTGCCGCGAGTCAAATCAACGGCAGATCGCCGCCATTTGTCGGGCGCGGGCCGCACACACAGGGACCACAGGGAAGCCCCATCCTGCCTGCCTGCCTGCCTGCCTGCCTGCCTGCCTGCCTGCCTGCCTGCCTGCCCGCCGCGCGGATCCCTATCGCGGCACGGACCAAAATGCAGTGCGGTGGAGCGGCGGGGGAGGGGAGGGGGCGGGGGCGGATGAGAAGGGGGCCGAGGGGGGCCGAGGGGGCGGAGGGGAAGGGGGTGATTAGGAGCGCAGCACGCCATGACGAGCGTGGAGCGTCCCGACGCGAGGCGAGGCGAGCACCGCCCGTGGTACTCCGAGTAGTGGGAGGCGGAGCGCGGAGCGGACGGCCGAGCGGCGAGCAAGGTCAAGGCGGGCGGGGCGGGGCGGGGCGGGGCGGGCGGGGCGGGGCGGGGCGGGCCTCCGCCACTGCTATACATCTGCCTGTCCAGGCCCCGTCCAGCAGACACACCGCGTCCGATGACAGCGGCGGGGCGCTCCGACGGACCAGGCCGCCACCGCCGCCGTCGTGGCCGAGCGCTCCGGGATGATCTCGTAACCACGCCGGAGTTTCACTCCACAGTTCGATTCAAAAGCAAATGACTGAGTTTCGTTGGCTGCCAACGCGCTCACTACTTACATCACCTCGCGGAGACACTGTAAGCGTACTCTCCATCCAGGTACACTCCACCCTGGTGCCGGTACACGCGTCCCGGTGGGAGGAGGAGGCACCCATTCCAGGATCCGAGAGATTCCCCCCCCCCCGACTCCCCCCGCAGGGATCAACGTACGCCCCGGCCCCCCGGTCACTCATCGCTTTATTGTACTGCCGTGCCGACCAGGTCGCCGATGAGTCCCCCATCCGCCGCAAAACACCGGCTTGACCGCCACCAAGAGTATCATCACCGATTTCGACTGCAGTAGTCTACGCACTGCGACGCATTGAATGAGCTCCAGGAGGAGGAGGAGAAGAAGAAGAAGGAGAATGAAAGAGGAAAGGGGAGGGGGGGGACTGCACGCAATAGTAGTCGCCGATGACAGGCGCCTGATGTGCCGTGCGCTGCAATCACTGGGCAGCGGCCCGCCGCGCCACGCCACCGTTACACATTTCAATAGGCCATAGGCGCATATCAACAAACCACCGGCGGCACAGTGTGCTGGCACATCGTGCTCGCAGAGCCACAGCAGCGGTAGCAGCGCAGTCTTGTTTGCCTTCAGGCCGCATTTTATCTCCGTCCTGTCACGCGGCCGTGTGGCCGTGTGTCGTGCGCTCTCATTGGCCGCAATCGTTAGAAAAGAGCGGAGGGGGGGGGGCGTCGCCGCTTCCTGGACGGGATGCAGGGACGTCATCCATAGAGCTTTGTCGCGACTGACAACAAACGGCACGTCCGTCCTACCGCGGTCGCCATGGAAACCGCGAGCATGGCGGAGCATGGGCCCAACCAGGCCTACCCGTCAGTGGCGTGACGGCACACACACACACACACACAGACGCTAGGATCAAAATGCGGCCCAGCTTATTGTCCCAGCTCGTGGACGGCGGTACACTTCGGAAATGCGACCGATATCGCAGCCTCTCCGCCGCCGAAAACTCAAACACTGAGCAGCCAACTTTCCTCCCTCACCTTTTCCCTGTTTCCGACCTCACACACAACACACACACACACACACACGCACACACACACACACACACACACGCGGACGCCGCGCCGCCCACGCAAGTGAATTTCACGACGGCGCGCGTCGCGGCGCAAAAAGAGATCGAGAAAACGCGGAGCCGGCGGCAAAAAAAAAAAGATAGGAAAATAGTCCAAGACGGGGAGAATAAAGGGAAAAGGCGATACGGAAACTTTTGCGGTGGCGGGGCCGCGGGGGCCGTGACATGACGCGGCCGAACCCAACTTGGCCCGATCGCTTTGACACTTTTCGGACAGTGTACAACACGACGACGACGACGCTGACCATCAAACTCAACGAGTACCTCCATTTTTTTTTACTCCCCCGTCGTTTCCTCCTGGCCCGCTTCTTTCCCAGGGAGCGTGACGCACCGGGATGAGCGGCGTCGCTCTGTCTCTCTCGCACTCGTGGGGCGGCGCGCGGCGGTGCGAGAGAGACAGAGCGACGCCGCGCGTCGCCGTCCTAGCGCCGTGGCCGCGGCCCGCCCGTGGCGCAGCCGTGCGTTCGGGTTGCCTACCGCCACGCGCGCACGGCGCTCTCGCTCGCCTTAAAGTGCGGGCGCGACGTTGCCACCGCCTGCCCCGACGGAAGGGAAGGAAGCCCTGCCGTGGAAGTGCACGCGCGTCCAGCCCGAGTCCGGCGTCGTCCTTCTGGAGGACCTTCCGGTCGTAACGTTCGCGAGCCTCGCGAGGAGGGCTGACATTTCGTGCGACGCCGCGCAGCAGTGCAGCTACACTGGGCGCGCCCAAATCGAGAGAGGAGCTTAATGAAAGATTCACTTCAGACCTTCGGAGTTTCCTGCCGTCGGCGGTGTGGTGAGCACTCGGGTCTCCTTTTACCTCGGGTCACTGTTACGGGGGGGGGGGGGGGGGGGGGGGGCAGCCACCCAGCCATTGTACATCATCGGGCCGGCCGAGGCCGGTACACTGGCGCAGGCACAACTAGGCGGAAACCATTAAAGGGGGCGCCGGCCTCGGCGGCCCGTTTCCCCGATTTAACGCTTTCCGACTCGACTTATTGCAGAAAGCTCGCAGAAAGCCTCGCAGAAAGCGAGCCCCGCGGAAGGAGAGGCAAACGGCGACTTTCTTGCCTGCAATTAGAGCCACGCGACTTTGTCGCTTACGGCCGGGCCCCCTCGCCCCGCCTCGGTGCACCGCGAGCACGCCGCCGCCACGCCGCCAGGGCGCGCCAGTGCTGCGCTGCCCGACACTTGTTGCGGTTTCACAGCTGGAGAACAACGCGGCCTGGACTCCAGGCGTTCCAGGCGCTCCAGGCTGGAGGCGTGCCGGAGGCCCGACCGCGCGATGCAGGAAAGACAGCGAGGCGATCGGAACGGCGGCTGTGTTTCACAACGCATGGGAACGCAACAGGGCGGGCCCAGGTGAACGACCCGCGGGGAGGCTGCGATCAAACTAGGCGACATTCCCCCCCCCACACACACACACACCACACATGCACGCACTGCACCTGAGTGCCGCGCAGAGCCACCCCATCATCCATCCGCCTGTCCGATTCGCAATTTTGTGACTGCACTGACGCGGCCGTGATGAATCGCGCGCGGAGGAGAAAAAGAGAAGGATGGAAGGAGACAAGGGGTGGGCGGGGAAGAGAGAAAGACAACGGCGGTGCGGGGCGGAAAAAAAACAAAAAGCAACTCACAATCGTCTCAGCAAGCAGGCAGGCAGGCAGGCAGGCAGGCAGGGGCTCATCGCCAGACGAGGGTGCCCCGGCGCCCTCCCACCGCGCCTGGTGGGGGTGAAGGGACCACTCACCCCCGCGCCCCGCCCGCCCACTCGCCAAGCCTCGCAGTTCGTGGGCCGCACAGTTTCCGATCCAGTTTGAGTGCCGCCGCCGCGCCCCCGGATTAAGCACAAGGGAGGCGCGGGTCGGCCGCGTGGACTCGCGCGAAAAACGTCGCACAATAATAATAGCAAAAAGAAAAAAAAAGAAAAAACAAAATCAGTTTTGATAACTTTGAAATCCTTGCGGCCGCGAGGCGTCGGCTTTCAGCGAGGCGCTCTGCCAGTGTGTTACGTCGCCGCGTTCGCCGCGCGTGTACACTGCAGCTCGCGGCATCGCTCTGCATCCACGCAACGCACCATGGGAACGCCGCGAGTATGAGAAACCGGTGGGAACGCGCGCGACTTGCGCTCATCGCCGCGCTGCTGTTTCTTTCTTTTCGCAGACACATTATTACGTCACTTTTTTCACGTTTTTGTTTTTCCTCAAGAAAAGAAAAGTACACAAACACACACACACACGCGCGCGCGCGCTGTGAGACTGTCTCTAGTCCGTTTCTCTTCCAGCGCCGCCCCCGCCGCTCGCGACTCGACGCACAGGTAACGATAATTGACCCCCCCCCTCCTCCTCCTTTTCCTTCGCCTCCTCCGGGGCGCGCAGGTGACTTGAATCTCAATATCAAACTTGCGAGCGATATTTCAACGCGAGCTCGCTAGCGTCCCGAGAAGGCGACCAGGGACGCCGGGCGACGCGGAGAGCGAGCGGTGCGCTCTACACCATCGCAAAACTCGGGAAACGACCCGGCAAAATTATGAAGCAGTTTTAAGGTCCTTTTCGTATAAATGCGTTTAAATGTCTCATCCGCCGCCGACACCTAGGAGGTTTTCGACTCAACGCTGGTTTTGGCGTCACTTGCGGGAAAGACAGCGGCAGGCAAACCAAAAAGTGACGGCTTCTTGAACAACAGAGATGTCAAGCTACATCCGCGGGAGGATCTGTCGATTCAAAAGGTGCGGTGCACGCCGCGCCCCGGGTACCGACAGTAGCCAGCCAGCACGCCAAGCTGTTCCGAATCGGCCCGGCATCGCAGCCATCAAGAGCAGCCGGAAGTGGCGGCTATGATTTCCTCTGGCGTGCGGACGGGCAGCGGCAGCAGCAGCTAGAGCCCGACTCGCCATCGCTCACCTGGCGAGCCTGGCCAAGCCTGGCGCGGACGGACTGCCGGGGACCTTCCGTTTTTTGTTTTTTCACCGAGGGGCAGGAAGCGGGGAGGGGGGGGGCTTACGTGGAGAAGGGGCGTCGAGCCATTGAGCCGACTGCTGGGTCCCACCGAGTCAGCTGGGCCGCTGGGCCGCTGGGCCGGCCTGCGCCTGCACCGCTGGAGGCAGGCGTGCTGCAGCCCTTCGCCCAACGGTGCCTCAGCCACCTGCCTCGCCGCCCCGCCCCGCCCCGCCCCGCCCCGCCCCGCCCCGCACCGCCGGTCGGCCGTGCCCCAGTGCACATAGGGCTAATGACCAGCTTGTGGATTCACGAGATGGGACCTCCATGCTCCCCGCGGCCCGGCCCGGCAATCCGTACGAAACGCGCTGGCGCTACCGCGGTGGGCTGCACACCGAGTCGGTTTCGTCTCTCTCGCACTCACGGGGCGTCCTGCTTCGGTGCGAGAGGCACAAAGCGACGAAAACGGCTCTCGGAATCCGTCTGCTGTACCTTGCTGCCTCCGCGCCGTGACTTGCACAAGAGGGTCAAGAAGCCGAGCCGCCATAGACCACCATGAACTGCTGCTGCCAGTCATGGGGTTGCCATGGCGGCGAGCGCGGAGCGCGGCTGGAACCGTCACAGCGCCGCACCGTCACTAGCGCGCCGCGCCCGAGCGAGGGTTGTCGCTAGTGTCGGGTTTCCCGTGCCCGGAATCGCGCGCTCCAGCTCCAGCGAGGCTCCAGCGAGGCTCCAGCAAGGTTCCAGTAAGTCCACCTGACGGGAGGAAAAACTAAAACTGTCCCCGATGGGATAGGTTCGTACACAGGGTAGCGTGCCGGCCGCGCCGAGCCGCGCCGCGCCGCGGGCCGGTTGGGTTCCGAAACACGAACGCGCGCCCAGCAGAGCGGAACTTGGGGTTCGTCTCGTGCTGCTTGGCACCGGAAGGTAAGGGCAGCACGGCCAGCACGGCCAGGCGGCCAGCCAGGCTGGCAGCCAGGCAGGCAGCCAAGCGCGGCCCGCAGCACCTGCCGGCGTGCCCCAGCCCGGCGTCACCGTCGTCGCCGGCCCACATGTCGCCGCGATATTGCTTCACTTGTGGGGGAGACGCAGCTCCTGCACTGCAAGCTCGAATTGGACGTCGAGAAGGGTGCGCGCCGCCCCGCCCCGCCATCCAGGAGGGAAATCCACGCGTGCCGGGGACGTGCTTCGCCACACGCCACGCCCCACCCGCTCCGCGTCCAAGTCCAAACTTTGCCGAGTCAAATTCCCGGCCCAGCAGCGCGTTTACTTAAAACTCGGAACAAAGACTGCGCCGGCGGCGAGGCGAGGCGAAACGGCAAGCTTTATTAGCGAGCGGCCTTAGCGTGGCAGTGCGTAGCAGGCAGTAGCAGGCAGTAGCAGGCCGCCCATTGGCCCATTGTTGCGACCTTAGGAACGATCCATCCACGCGCCAGCGCGGCGGCGCCAGCGCCCAGCCAGTCCGTGTCCGGCCGGCCGGCCCGCGGCTAGTTGTCTTTTTTCTCGATCCGCGGCGGCGCGGCAGCTTGACATGCTGGGTCACTTCTTGCACCACATGGGGCCGGACGAGTGGCGGCCGGGGCCTCGGCGCCAATCAGCGGCCGCTGCTCCTCCCACTCTAATTACCAGCTACAAGAACATCTTGTTGTCGGCCAGGCCGGCCGGACCGCCAGGCCGAGCGCGGGGACCTCAGGGTCACACCGCGCCCTGCGCTCAGCGCGCGGCTCAGCGGCTCAGCGCGGCTCAGCGCCCCGCGGCGGCTAGCGAGTCCAGCCAGCGCCTGCAGACTCATTCCAAGAGTCTCTTTTGCACTTAAGGGACGCACCATGTAGGTGAGAGAGACAGAGCGACGAGAACGACTCTCGGAATGAGTGGTGGGCGCGAGGCGCGAGGCGCGGGAGGCGCGGCGCTCTGCATTGCTCTATCTCTTGCCGCGGTCCGGGAGCACGGCGAGCGAGGCTGGGCGCTGGGCGCGTAACGGTGCCCCGCTGCCCGCCTTGCGCTGCTCGGCCTCAACGAGGCCCTCATCAGGCAGGACTAGATTCGCGGGAATGGCACTCACCTCTTCCTCGCCGGGGACGGTGTTGACGGAGTCCATGCTCTGGCTGAGGACGCTGGGGGCCTCCATGCTGGACGCCAGGCTGTTCATCCTCTCGACGGCGTCGACCTGGTGCTGCTGGTGCTGCGTCGCGACGGTGGCTTCGGCGACGACGACGTCGAGTCGGGGTCGCTTGTACGCGGGGGCGGCGAGGGCGGCGAGGGCGGCGGCGGACGAGGGCGTCTGAGGGTGGGCAAGCTCACGCTCTAGACCACCTCCGTCGGCGCAAAGGTGCCGGTTTCTTTTCGACGTGGTGAAGCCGGGAGACGCACGGTGCAGACCGCGTTGTCGTCCTCGGCAAGTGTCCAGCAAGATCACTTCGCGGACAACACTATTGCTATTAATTGATATGCTTGCGAATCACGCACTGGGCTTCTCACGACGCACTACACTGTCGATCTTCAACACACGCTCCTCAGACAAGAGAGAGACGGGGAGTGCTTTGCCTGCGAACACACACAACACAAACACACACTGTAGTGAGACTGGACTGGATCGCACACACGCGGGACAGCTGTCTGGCGCCGTGCCTCCTGACAGACTACCAGCGGCAGGGCGCCCGGCCCGGCCAGAGGCCCGGCTCGGCGGGCCCTCGGCGTCCACGCCGTGCCGCCCCGCCGCCCCCTCCCTCGGCCGCGCTCACCGCGGCTCGCCGTGCCCGGCCCTCCCCACCACACCGCGCCACCGCGCCGCGGCGCCCCTCCCTCCCTCCGGGCCTCCGAGCGTAACGTCAGAGCGGCGCGGCGTTGCGCGGTGCGCGGTACGGCCAGGGCGGCCAGGTAGCGCCGCGACGCCACGACCGCGACGACGACGCCAAGCACCGCGACGCCGCCGGCCGGGCCTTCGGGCTGCCGGTGCCACGGAAACAAAAGGACCAAATCCGCTGTCAAATTAATAAAAATCCACGCTACACCGCGTGCAGCACAACCACTACCCCCAGAACCGGGCGCGCCACGCCACGGCGATAACACGCCTCGCTTCGCCTGCAGCCCTGCAGCGCGCCTTTCGCTGAGGGCACTAAATCGCGCAGCTGTAATAGCCGAGGCGGGGCGGGGCGGGGCGTAGATTAGCGTACCCGGCGTGACGTGGCGTAACAACGGCCAGCCCAGGCGGCACGGCGGCACGCCAAGGCGGCCAGGGCGGCACGCACCCCTGCGGCACAACCCCGAGCGAAGCTAGCGAAGCCAACAAGGCACACCACGCGGTGGGCCTCCCCCGCCCCGCCCCAGCCACATCGACCATTTCTATTCCCAGCAAAGGTTCGTGTCACACTGGTTCTTTCCATTGCAGGAAAAAATGGGCTGCTAGCAGGACGGCAGGCAAAAGACGAAAGGCCTGGAAGGAAGGCGAAAACGGCGGACCTGGCATCGCAAACGCCGAAAAGAGTTAAGCATGGCCAACGTGACTTTTGATAAGGCAGTCGTGGCGGTCCCTGTAAACTGTGTTAGTGCTAGAGGCCCACGCCCAGTGGACGGTAGCGGACGGGTTCGGGTCGCGCGGGGCCCTCCAACTCCACCGCCCGCCTGCCCGGCCCGCATATGTGGGCCCTCTCGGTGCACTAGTGCCTGGCATTGCCACGGTGCCCGAGTCGACTTGAACAATGGCCACGCCAGGCAGGCAGGCAGGCAGGCCAGCGCCCCAGGACCACGGACCACGCCCGCAATGTTTGCTGTACGGTGCCCCTGCGGCGCGCCACGCGTGTTGCGCAAGCGCCCCGCACGCCGTGTCACTCATGTCGTGAACGCGGTGCTGACCCGACCCACCGATACCCCTGGCTCCAGCGTCGCTCTGCCTTTCTCGCAGAGCGACGCTGTGAATCCACCTGTGCTGAGTCGGGGAAGAAAGGAACCCGTCGACACTCCCAGCGCAAGAGACCTCTAGCACGGCTGGCATTAAAAGTCACTTGGGCACGGAGTCTCGCCGGGCCGTGTGTCGGTGTCAGAGGCAGCCCGCCGGCTCGACCACCGTTCTGCGCGCTGCTTTTGCGGAGCAGGGCACAAGGCAGCACAAGGCGCGAGGCGAGACGACGAGGCGCTCCAGCGGCTCCAGCAGCGCCCCGGGCTCCAGGGGCTCCAGGGCTCCTAGAGGCCGAGAGGCAAAGGCCGACCTGGTACACCGGGCCTCCACAAAGCCTCGACCACTCCACACGCGCAATGGCTCAGGCACGCCCTTCACGGCACAAGTGCTCGCCAACCCCGGCAGGGCCCTGCCCTCACTGCACCCTCCCCGACCCTCCCCCCCCCCGGGCCGGCGCGGCTGGCGCGGCGCACAGCGCGGCGACCGAGCGGCCTAGCCGGTGTCACGGGTCGAGTCGAGGACGGGGCGGCGGGGAGGGGGAGGCGGCTGGCTGGGGAAGCGAGGGAAGTGGAAGCGGCAAGGGTTGGACAGGTGGCGGTAGTGTCACGGTACAGGATGGCGGCGGCGGTCCTCGCGCTATCACTTGGCTGCGATATTTTATTTACGCCCCGCACCACTGGAGAGGACGGCGAGGGGAGGGCGGGGGCTTTACGCCGACCGCCCCTGCCCCGTGGTACCGAGCCCAAATTGACGTTCATTGTGCCGCTCGCTGAATGAGGCAAGCTCGGCCCCACCCCGCCCCGCCATGTTTTCGCCCGCGGGCCGCAAATGTCAGCCGGAAGGGGAGGCAGGAGGCAGGCCGCACCGCGCCTAGACCGCCGCCATCCTTCCAGTAATATTTCCGGTTCAACTTCTGCCCGCTTTGACGACCGCGGGGGAAAGGGCTGGGGCCGAAAATGGGGGCCGGGCGACGGGGCCACCGAAGGGTCGTGTAGGCGAAATCGTCGTCTCGTCCGGCGTCATGCTCAACGGTCCAAACCGGGTTCGGCTTTTTAAAACGTTGAAAAACTTAGACTCAAAACAAAAGACAATCGAGGGAAATTCAGCGCGTTTCTGTGTTCGGCGTCCACGGCATCCCTCCCCGCGAGACTTTATTCAAGGATTCCGGTGCACCTGTGCCACTCTTGCCGCCGCTGCTGCCGCCCCGCCCCGGTTATAAACAACCCTACCGCGCGCACCCCACCCCACCCCACCGCCCCCACGGCGCGGTGCTCGGAGCGCTCGGCGCAGCGCCAACCGTATTCAAAAAGGATAAATGGATAATCGCGCCATCGCGCCCCAAAACGTGATACGGAGAGGCTTACGCGCGATGCCGCGCCGCCACCGCCGCCGTCTGGAACAAACTGATCTAAATCGAGCCGCGGCCCGCCAGCCCGCAGCCAGCCAGCCCGCGGCCGCGACGGGAAGGGAAATCGCCGAAATAAAGTGGCGCCCAATGCGAATACGGGCGGCAATAATCAAAAATTGGGAGTCGCGTCGCGCGGCACAGCAATGCGTAGCAATGCGCTGTGGGAACGGAATCATCTGGACAGCCCCCACCCCGCGCTGCGCCCAGCTGACGAGACAAGCAGGAACGCAGCTTGGCCAACCGGCTTAGCCACAAACCCACAGGGGAAAAATGAAAAAATGGCGGAATCGAACCACTGGCTGGCAATCGTTGGCAAGTCAGTTTGTTGTAACGCCACCGCCGGCACACGATCAGGCAAATACCTTATCTGGTTCCTCGCTCCCATTGAGGGCAATGGGGGCGGGGGCGGGGAGGTGGGGGAGTGCCAAGCGGTACCACTGCAGGCCCGCCCCCGGCCCGCCGCCCCCGGCCCGCCGCCCCCGGCCTCTGCCCACAGCCCTGCCTCGGGCCTCGCCACCCCCGCCGCCTGCCAGAGTACAGTAACCTTTACCCTTTGGCAGGGAGGGGGTGGTGGGCCCTGGTGGGCCTTGGTGGGCACGGAGCAGGTGCCCCAGCCTTGCTGGGCCCGTCGTGGCCCTACCCCCTGCGGGGCCCACGGCCCACGGTGTGGGGCTCCCTGCCAGCCCACCCTCTTTACGGCGTACTTTGCGCGAATCGTTAAGGCCGGGCGGCAACACAGCTCGGCTAGCACGGCGACAACCCTCGAGCACGCCGTCGTCGACACGGCGCCACCCCCGGCGCCACGTGCGGCGCGCACCACTACGCCACTGTCCCGACGAGCAGAGGCAGTGGCGGAGCGGCAGCGCGCGTCCCGCCAGCCCCGCCATCGCCGCCAGGCACTTCACCACGTGCTGCCGGCGCGGGCCGCCGTCGCCGCCGTCGCGCTGCTGGCCGCTAGGCGGCGCTAGGCCCGGCGAGGCCGCTGCCGCCAGAACCGGCAGGACCAAGCGATTGCCAAGCAAGCCAGAGGCGGCGCGGGGCCTATTGTTGCCGGCGTCCGCGGCAGACCGCGGCCCCCGCGGGGCGCCTGCGCGGCCTGCACTACTCACCAGGAACACACGGAGCGAAGCACGTCCACGACGTCAATCCGTTGAGGCCAACAACAACACCAACAACAACATCGACAACAAACGGCGCCGCGGCAGCGAGTGTCAACTGACGAGCGGCCCGAACGGGACGAGTGATACAGCAGGGCCAGGGCACAGCAGCAGGCAAGTCTTGGAGGCTCCGTCCTAACCGCCCTTGCGCCGTCCACACTCACACTGGGCTGAGCAAAGGAGGGGAGGCTTCGGAGGGCTCGGGCGGCTTGGGCCCCGTGGGGGTGGGGCGGGCTCCCGCCAATGGGGTGCTCTGATCGATATGACGTCACACCCCTCTGCGCAGCTCTGCGCCGTGCTGCAGACCCACCCCCTCCGCGCCGCTCCGCCGCCCCGCCCCGCCCTGCGGCCCCACTCACCTGTGTCGCGGGAGGGAGGGAGGGTCGGTCAACAAATGAGCCATCCGGAACAACACGCCGTGCAAGCCGCGTAGGCCGTGGCAGCCGTGGCTGTGCACCGCGGTGTGTCCGCGACCGTCGTCGGCATTTTGGGGCTGGCGCCACCGCGCCGCCTGCCGTGTTCCGACCGACGCGCGCAAGCGGAAGCCGCTCAACAAACTACCCGAGTTTCCGGTCGACTAGCGCTTACGGCGGCTTGCTCTGTCGGAGGCGCCCGTTTTCGCGGCGACCGGAGTCGGGGAAGACCACGCGCCCATTCATTCTCGTATCGAGACTGATGTACGCAGTGACGGGTGGCGCTGTGTCTAGTGCTCAGGCACTGTGCGACGTTGGAGCGGAAAGGGAAGGGGTTCGCCAGAACGAGCCACCTTCAGGATTCATGTCCTTCCACGAGAAATATTTCGCAAAAGGCGGTACTTAAGGTTTCGATTAACAAACCGCATTTTTATTACGCAATCTCAAAAATACACATACTTATAAACATTCGGTACATTCTTTTAAAAGTATAAACATAAAAATATGCATTGAAATATCAACATAAAATCGATCATATAAAATAAATGAGAAAACACAAAGAAACTATTTCATCACCGGGTGTTGAGCATATACATTACTGTAAAGACTGTGCGAATTTCACTGACAATCCACACCTTGAAACTTAATGAGACTCGCAAAGGAACGTTTGTGCTGGCGGACCATTTGTGCAAAAGCCACTCGACGTCGCCTAGTTCTTGCCGTACTTGGCGACCAGCTCGGCGACCTTGGCGATGTACGCCTCCTTGGCGGCGTCCTGGGTGGTGCCCTTCTTCTTTTCCCAGGCGTCCCACTTGTACTTGCCCTTGAAGTCCAGCATGCCGGGGCGAGCTGTCGGGAGAAAGGCAGATTTACAACGGAAACTTGGCCAAAAGTTGACTTGGACAGGCAAATCAGGTCGCCGCTTCGCTGCTGCTGGAGGGAGGGCGACTGCGATACTGCGATTTACAGAAGCCTAACCAAACCAACCGCCTCACCTGTGTTCACGTCACCCACGGTTCCTTGTTTGAAAAGAGCGTACAGTTCCAGCAGCTCATCGTCCGAAGGAGTAGTCTTCAACTGTTTCACTTCCTCAGCAGCTGCCTCGAAGGACTGCAGATGGAGAAAAACAGAAAATTTCGAGTCAGCATTGCAGCCAGATGCAAAATTTTGAGGTAAAATAGTCCTTTCAAGTCCTACCGCCATGGTGCAGAAGGGCTTGATGAGCGCGCGCGCGACAGGGGCGGTCTGTAACATAAGTTCAAATCCAACTGAAACAAAAAACACCGACGGAGTTGGCAGCTTCCGCTTCTCCAGCGGTACCAACCATCCGGAGACTACAGACCACCTCCCGCCCCTCCCCTCTCCTCCCCCTCCTCGACCTCCACACCTCCCTCCATTCACTCGACAACAGCAATGTCTTGGATGGAGCGAGGTTAGGCTCCCTTTCAAATTAATTCCACAGTTTTCCGCGTACATTGTCAACAATTTAGGTTACACAGTCTTGAACTAGCATTGTAGTATCGAGATCAAATATGCAAACTATGAGGGAAAACGACTGAGCCGAAAGAACATTTTAGAGGCAGCTATGTATCTTGCCCGGAGATTCATTCAATGTGCGACGTCGCAACGTACCTTTAAGTGACAGAAGCACTCACCTTCAAGAATAAAATCCACTTGCGCTCTTCCTAGTTGCACGTATAGCAATCGCGCTCTTGAGACCGGTGTGGTACCAAACGTTCCGAACTAGCCGGACACGCTACGCTAATTACTCATGAATAGAGGATGACTCCTAGTCCAGTCGCTCCCTCTAGCGGCAGAATCGTGAAGCTATTCAAACACGACGGATCGGAGATCAGGTTGCGCGGCTGGCATTTCGTCCATAAAGCAATATACCCTGATCTTTTTAAGAATTTAATCAACCAGCATCATCAGTGCCTATATGTTCACACTGTTCATGTTTCTGCTTCCTTTCATTTATCAAAGGTTGTGTGAGGCGGGAGGGGGAGGAGAAACAAGAGTAAGGACTAAGGACGTATACAATTTATTATTACTGGAGTAACTATATCACAAAACTTCATCATCAGAAAAAAATAATTCTCAAAACATCTCTCCAGACAAACATAAACCGGGCTAATGAACATTTAAGTAGTTAATATTTAAAAAATTGAATCCATAGTGATAACAGAAAAATTGCAAACAGTTGAGTTGAGTTGATGCTTTTGAGATTGGTCACAACAATGGGAGGAGAGCAATTGCACCAATAGAGATGATAGAGTAACAAAAAATTCAAATCCTCTTCATAGCTAGCCTACTAAAAGGTGGTCCGGTTATGTTGGTTTAGCAGAATTGTTATCACCAGTAGATTTCGCACTTTGCTTGGCACGAACCATTTCCACAAGTTCCTAGAAAGAAGAAAATATTTTATAGTGGTGTTTTTAGAATTAAATATGAATGACCCAACTATGCAACTTAAACAATGGCAGCTGAGTTAATATTAAGATAAGATAAAGTTTACCTTATAACGTTTCATGCAATCCTTTTTTGAACGTGTTGGAACATCTTCAGCAATTCTATCCCAACGTTCATCTGTCCCAGCAGGGAATTTCTTGAGAGCTTGTTCCAATTGCTGCTGTTCTTCATTAGTCCAGGGGGCAAGATTTTTACCTGCCTGAGCAGCTGGGGCTGAAGACGATCAAATTAGTTGCAGCTATTCTCAATTGGAACCCTTATGAGACCGAAAATTTGAAGACACTACAAACTTACTATCAAAACGCTCAGAGGCCCCACCATCAGCTTCAACTGTCACAATGTCACGTTTTTTGTTGTTCTGGAACTTGTCAAAGGCTAATGAGTTGACTTGCTCTCGCAATGCACTTCGGCTGTGATCGGATTTCTGTAATGTTTTGGCTTTGTCAAGAACCTCTTTTGGTGTACGAACAATGCCAGCACCCGATGCGTGAGAGTTAAGGAAGTTGGCAACACATTCCCATCTGCAAAATTGATAAAAGGTTTTTACAATTTGTCTTTAAATTAGAATGGGAGACTCTGGTTAGATTCAGTTTTAGCAAGATATACCTCTCTACAGTGCCTGCAGGGAACATGTTCACTGCTTTAATCAACAACTGTAACTGTTCCGGAGTCCAATTTGATACAACTTCAACCTTCTCCGTTGCTGGAGCAATTTGATTAGTACCCACAGAGACTCCGCGGCCAAGCCTAGCTGCCTCTACAACAAGGCGCCTTTCCTCATCCAGTTTTCGTTCACACTCTGTGAGAGCACTCACAAAAGCATCTCTCCCGCGCTCCTTCATGTCATTGTTAAGTTCTTGAAGTCTAGGCAAAAGACAACAATTAGAACAACTCTGTTCATGGAACACCACTAATGACCATAAATGAATAAATCAACTCACTGAGTTAATGACAGCATTTCACATATTTTCTCCATTCCAGTTAGATGAGGAAGTTTTTCATTTTCATTTATAACAAAATAGTCCTTTTCTTTAAGAAAATCGCGCATTGTTTTGCGTTCCTTTCTCATAGCCTTCTTGAAAGCTTCCTTTTGCTTCTTCTCAGCTTCCAGGCGTGTTTTCTCTTCTCGCTCCTTGGCTTCTTTTTCTTGACGAGCTTTCTCTTCAGCTTCCTTTTCAACCTGTGAAGCAATATTTAGAATTAATGCATTAAAAATTATTTGCCTGGATTCCCTGGGTCTACAAAACAAGCATCTTACCCTTTCTTGCTCGGCTCGAGCAGCCCTGGCCGCATCTTGCTTTGCCCGCTTGGCTGCAGTCTTCCTTTCAATCTCCTCCTGTCTAAAAGCAGCCACACGAGGATCCATATTGTAAGCCAGATCCACTAAAGAGCGAATGCGAACCATTTCTTCTTTTTTGCGCTTTATTCTCATTGCTTTGTTCTGCTTGTCAATCCATCTCCTCTGATCTCGGCTGCGGAAAAAAAAAAAAATTAGTGTCAAGTATGAGAAAATATTTTGAGAATAACTTCAGAGTAAATACAACTTACTCCATGCCAGAGTCTTTCTCTTCTTCATCCAGGTAGGAAAAGTCTCTCCATGACTGGAAGTCATACCAAAAATTATAAAATCTGTCTACTTCTTTCAATGTTGCATCTGGACCACCCAGTTTTGGAACAGGTTGCCTTTCTGACCAGCGAGTATTCATCTCGAAGAAGGCTCCTAATACCTGCAAACACCTGATAGTTAGAAACTGCTAGCAAATTGAAAAGATGTAAGAGAGATTCCAATGCAGGAGGATCTGGTTGGGGTGTAACATTAATTTAGGAGAGTTTGACACTACTAAAAGCCTAACCTGATAGAAATTTTTCTTAGTGTACTCGTTGGCTGTTGGAACACCATCATCAACTTCTGGATCTACTGAGTCATATGAACGGCGCTTGGATGGAACGCCAAGAACATCATAGGCTTTTGATATACAAACAAAGTAGTCATTATCTTGATCTACTTTTTCTCCTCTTGCTTTCCGTTTGTCAGGATGATGCCTTAATACTTTTTTACGGTCTAAAACACACAACAAGAAGGAAATAAGACTCAAGCAGATAAATATTCAGAAGAAATGTGTGTGGTTAGTTAAAGAGATTACTCACAGGCCAACCTGATCTCATTGTCAGTGGCTTTGTATCTCTTAGTGCCGAGGCCAAGCACCCTGTAGTGATCTTGATCCTAGTTTAAAAGATAGAAATTAATAAAAGGAGAAAAATATGCTAAAAGGCCCATACATGACATCAAAATATTTTACCTTGCACTCCTTAACATCCAAACTTTTAAGGTACTCCAAGTCATCATCCTCATTTGACGAATCATCCTCAACTTCATCCTCAGCCTCTTCATTACTGTTCAGCCAAACAGATTCCTCATTTTGATGAGCTATGCGGTAATAATTAAAATAGGCAGGTCCCACTGTCTGAACCTTACGGCGAGTAAGAGCTGCAAAAATTAAAAAATTGTCAAAACGATTGAACGTCAAGGACTACAAAACAGTTTTTCAAAGAAAGCAGTGCTGCAGATGGGCTAAACATGCAGCGCGAAGGACGAGGGAGGAACAAGACCGATGTAACCTCTCAGTCACAAGGCGCGACAGCACGACGACTAGTGCTGGCGACTTTTGCCCGGAGCAACAGGCAGACCCAATCGACAAAACATAAGAACCGAGTAACAAATCGGCAAACGAACTGTGAAATCATGCTTTGAGAGGCCATACGAAGAAATAAACATAGGCCTATTCACAGAAACATAACCTGCATTCACTTGCATGAGACGTTCCATGCGCTGTCAATAAATGAATCAAACTTACTGCAGACTCCATCTTTACACGAATTTTCCGGCACGATTTCCTCTCGGCATTCTTGGACGCACGTCATGATGAACGTTCAACCGGCATGCATGAGCAGAGCATGCCCAGTGTCCTGAAACTCCGCTGAAAAACGAGCCTCTCTTTAAGCAGGCGGCAAACCTTCCGACAGAAATATCCCCTGCGTCCTGCCTCCTCGAGGTGCGGGGAAATAAAGTAAATTGTGTTGGCGAACTGATGAAGAGGGAGTTTCAAATGTCAACTGGTGAGGTAACAAGAGTGAGCCATTATCTTCGGAAATTTGTGAAATACTCAACAAATATATGTTCATAATTTAATTAGAGAAATTTCTATTAATCCAGAGGATCTGCCAAACACTCAGAGAACCCTCCGGGGGCTTTATGTGTCATCAAGGTTGGTTGCATTGGTGACTTGACACGGTACAAATTTGGCCAAGATGGAGTACAGACAGCTGAGAGAAAGATGTAATGGGTGAATAATTTGTTGACAAAGACTTAATTTAGCCTACAATGGCACAAGAGTTTAATAGGAAAGCCCTCACGCTAGTCGTGGCTCAAATTTGCCAGACTATAGGGTGGCATTCCATAAATTCTACGCCTCTAGAATTACTGGTTGACCTCTTGCATAGATACTTGTTTGAAGTTGGAAAAAATGCTCATCTCTATGCAGAACAGCGTAAGTATTTCTTTTTGTTTTAAAATTGAAAAATCGTTTTAAAAAAATATTTTGCCTTTTCTATTTTGTTTGATTATTGAGTGATATCACTTTTTCCTTGAAATGACCGATATCACATAACCTCTAAAGTTAGGTTAAGTATGTTTGTAAACAACCGCAATGTCATATACTTGTTTCCCCGTTTTACTCCTATTAAACTTTTAATTCCTGTGTGCAAACACACTTTTCACGCACTTCAAAAGTATTACTTGCTTTGTTCAGATAGATCTACTGTTCGCTGTATGAAAATGTACTGTACCAAAAGACTGCTCTTTGAGTTGAAATCAGCTGACATTTTGTTCTTGTCTTTTACAGTGGGACATACCACTCCAGATTTGGACGATTTGGGTCTTGCTTTTCAAGAAATGGGAGTTAGTGTTGAAGATCTTAAAGAATATGTCCAATATGTTGATTCAGTACCTTTCATCCATCAAGTCCCTAAGTTCCCAGTACCTCGAGAATCCCATCTCAACTTTCTCAAGCCTGGGAGTCGAGAAGTCGTCACTCGGCCTGTTCATGTTCATGAATATCTTCCACCTATGTACCCTGATCTAGAAAATGAAGCTGGTGAGATTCATCATTCAAATTTGGTGCAAAATAATTCACCAATTGAATTGGCTTTCAGGCCCATCAATGCTGATATTTTTACTTTCTTTCAGCTGAAGAATATCCTAATAAAAACAGTCCATTGTCTGTGGATATATCATCTCCTGGGCCAAGTAGCGGTCCAAATAGCGCAGGTGGAAGCCTTTCTCCACAATCAAGCCCCAAACCTAATCCACTAAATCCATTTAAGCGACCAGGAGAACCTATTACAGCAGAAAGTCCAGCCCTTAAACGTGCTCGGTAATATGCTTGTTTCAAATCATTACTCCAATGTGTGTGTGTTTTTTTTGTTTTTTTTTTTCAAATTCTTAATGAAAATTGTGTGTTGTTTGCAGTGTGCTTATGGAAGAGGAAGGCAGGCCGTTGAGGGAAATAAGCAGTGTCATGATGACAACCTCTGGCTTTTTATCTCCTGCGAGAGAAGGCAAGCTTCCTGAGGCAAGAACACCCCTACAACCATCAGATTCAAGGTCCAACTCTCCTCAACCATCCCACTACCCATCTGTACCCCCTGAAGTTAACAAGTCTGATAAGAAACTTAAAAAGCTCCTACCCAAAAAACCCACTGATATTACAAAAAAAATGGACAAAGAAAACAAGAAGAAGGACCACAGCAGGGAAGCGGAACCTCAAGGCGAGTCAAATATGGATGAGTCTAACGTTGCAAAATTAGTGAGCATGAAGGAAACATCTAAATTGAAAGCCTTCAAGCCAGCTGGTTTTAAGCACCAACAGCCTCAGCCAGGCTCTTCATCCTCTGCAGGTGCTTACAAGATTCCCAAGGTTTCGGCCAATAAATCGCCCAAGCGGCCCAAACAGGCACATGCTCCTCACAACCTCGGGCCTCCAGCATCTCCTCCTATGTCAGATTACGATGACAAGATTTCTTCTGCTCCTGATCGCCAAAAACTTTCATTCTTCAAAAAGATATCCAAAGTTAAGGAAGAAAAACCAGAAAGGACTGACAAAAATGAAAGAATCAATGAAAGTCCCATTCCCATGAAAGAAACAAAAAATATTTCTGGAGGATGGGTTGTCAATGAAGAAAAGGCAAGAAAAGAGGTCAGAAGTTCTCAAATAGACAGCTGCATAGAATCAGTAATTCAGCAAGGCATACAAGATTGTGAAAACATCAAGAGGGAGAGGGATGTCAGTGTATCTAGTGACTCCTTTGTTGATGTTGGGGGCACTAGCATGGCAGCAGATAGTTCTCCCCTGCACACATACCCCTTTGAATTTGATGCTTCTCCACCTCATTCACCTGCTGCTCCTAAGACACCAGAAATTGTTCATACTCTTCTTGCCAAAGAGGAAAGCAAGAAGAAAAAAGAGAAATCAAAGTTAAAGAAAGAAATGAGGGCAAAGTCAAAAGAGCTGAGTCCTAAGAAATTGAAAATGGAACCCAACGAAGATGACTATGTAGAGCGCCCCAAAACCCCTGAGGTGAAACTTGATTTCAAACCATACCAATATGTCTCCGTTCCCCCTCATCCTGGGCTTATTCCCCCTCTATTGGATAACAAGAGACCTGAGAACCTGGCATTGATTCATTCTCCTCCACGAGATTGCCTTTCACCTGAGAAACCAGTGACACCTGGAGCTGGAGTTTTAGGGACATCCCTAAGCCATCAGATGCAGACCCCTACAACAATGCATTCCTTCTTCCACAACTCTCCTGCCTCATCATCTACTACAACACCCACTGGAGTGCCTGTGACTCCTGGTGCTGGAATTTTGCCTCTCACCCCAGGATACAATCTCCCTTCAGTAAGTCCTCTGATCAAGAAGAAAGGTCTGGATGGCAAAGGAAAGAATCTGGAAAAGGTATGTGTTGCCTGGGAATGTGACAATTGCAATATTTTCAGCTGCGCATGTGCATGTTTTGAAGCCTTGCCCTTAATGTCTTGTGCCCTCTTTATGAGCTATCTTAGATATATTAGCTCAGTTTTTTAATTAATTCTGATTTCTATAATAAATCTGCTGCACTTTAGTCGAAATTTGCTTTTTGCCAAGCTTTCATGCAGTTTGATCTTGTTCATTCTCTTGATAGTCCATACAAAGAGATAAATAAAGTCATGTAATATTTGTATCTTACATTCTGGTATAACAAGAAGTTTGCTTATTTGCTGCATAATAAAGGATGCATATTTGGCGTTCGGAACATAAAAGATAGACCTTATTATGTACAGAAAATATTTTTACCAAATTTCACAAGAAATTCAGCAGAAAATTTTAAAATTTCTCTTCAATATCCAATTTGTTTCTGATCTTGTTTTCTGAATTATTACCTAACTTGTCCGAGTGTTTGCGGAGCGTATTGAAATCAATATACATTTGCTTTGCAGCAATCACAATTGCTCTTTGCTAAATGTTTTGCTAAAAGTTTTGCATCTTGTGCATCTTGTATTTCCTGTCTTGTATGTTTGTTCCTGGTGTGAAGACCTATGCAAATTCTGGTGGCCAAGACAGTGACGTGGGGCAGGGTGGGATGCAATGCCATCAAGTGAGCAAGCAGAGAGGACTCGTCTTAGTTCTGGTAGGTAAAGATCAGCATTATGCGGGTTATGTACCTTGTGTCACTGTCCATCATATCTCAGTATTGTTCTTTCAACCTCAAATATTGCTAGTTTCTCTTTTGTCAAAACATGTCACACTAAAATGTTTATATATTGGTTGGGGGTTTTGTGCATGCTGCTTTTTTATTTAGTGCACAGCTTGGTGGTATGCATTTGTTTTGCTTGGAACGCTCAAAATTGTGTATCTCCTACCCTGGTAGCAGGTAAGTTTATCTAAGTTTAGAAAAAAAAAACGTACTGGTAATTACTTTTTCCACCTTCTCAAGAGTTCACGTAGTCTACCACTTTCATAACTCTCTGCATGCAGGGCTTCACTAGTACTTTGGAAGATTATCTTTTTAATTTCATTATTTGATATTGACACCTAATTATTACTTTACTTCATATTGACTATTGTTATTGCACCTTTGTCCACCCATGTAAATATAATTTACATACTGAAGAATTTTCTTGAGGTGAACAAGGGCACCAGGGTTTCTTCCATATTCATTTGGAATGCACTTTGGTTGTGCTTTACAAACTGATTGCTTTGAGTAAAATAATATTTGTTGCCATAATTTCTTGTTACATAATGGATTTTTGTGTACTTTTTCAGAAAAAAGAACACAAAAAAGACAAGAAGGATAAAAAGGATAAGAACAAAATTAAGAAGAAGAAGGATAAGAAGGATAAAAATAAAGACAAAAGCCTCAAGAAGAAGGATAAAGTCCTCAAGAAACTTAAGGATAAAAATGATTTGAAAGGTCTTGATAAAGTTAAGGACAAGATCAAAGATAAGAAGAAGGACAAGAAAAAGAAAGAGGAGGTAAATTTACTTTTTATTATTTATGATTTAGAACTGCTGTAGATTGTAATATTTTATCATCCTTATTGTTGTTTGAATCTACATTTTTAAAGACTGACGAATATTTCGTGCTCTGTTTTGCAGCCTCCCCCATTGCTTGTAACTGAGGAAATGGGTGTCCCAAAATTGACGTTACGGATTGGTTCTGACTCACCTCGTCCTGCTACTCCTGAGGCTGCTCTGCCGACAGCACCACTCACAGCTCCAAAAATGTATGTATACGTCGGTGTAGATTCTTTTTCACCAATGGTTAGGGGTATTGCTCAAATCTTAGTACATGTTTATAGAGTTTCCAAGCATTTATTTTAATCACCAGTATTGCATTGCTAATATTAGGTTACCATTTGAGGCACTGTTCACTTTTCTGTGACCAGGTTAAAATTAATAATGATTGGTCACTGTTTCCTTGTCTAGCCCGCAATCATTGTCAGGAACACAAAAGTAAGTAATTTTCACTTGTCGAATAATTGGTCCTGGAAATGTATCATGCAACATTTGAAAGTGTAGTTAAATAATAGAGGTAGTAATTGTTGAATAGCAATAGATTAGCATGGTGCTTAAACAACTTGTTAGTGTTAATAGAATGTTTCTGTCATTGTGTTCATGGTTCAGTAGGTACATTGTTTTTCATCATGTTAATATTGAGCCTAGAATAACATACCTACTACCTAATACTCTGTGATTTTTGTTCCAGTAGATTTTATGTGTAGTTGTAAATTTCTTGTCAATTAATGCTTTTCTATTCTTCTTTCACAGAGTAATCAAACCTGTTAAAAAGCCTGTTTCTGAAGAGGAAAGAATGTTGAAGGCTGGTCTCATGCCAGAACCACCACTATTTTCTTCCTCTCATGTAATTGAGTCTGAGCGATATCGCCGTGAAAAAGAACTGAAACGTGAGCGAGAAAAAGAGCAAGAACGGGAAAAAGAGAAATTGGAAAAAGAAAGGCTTGAACGAGAAAGAGAATTGGAGAGAGACAGACAGCGGGAAGTGGAAAGAGAGCGTGAGCTTGAAAGAGAGCGAGAAAGAGAACGTGATGAAAGGGAAAGAGAAAGGGAAAAGGAGAGAGCTAGATTGGCTGCTCTAGACCAAACATCTCGGACTCCGGTCTGTGCTGTAAAACCATCTAAACAGAAATCAAGTAAGACTCATAAACACCCCTTCTCTGATCTGTCATCTTTCACATCTGCCTCCTCCCCCTTCCCGACCCTATCCGCCTCCCAAAACCAACTAGATACCCCCAAAGTGAAAAAATCTTCAAGCAAAAAGGATAAATCTCTGAAAAAGTTAGAACGAACAGTTAGTCCGTCACCAGATATTAATCCTGTGCGAACTGTCGCACCAACACCAGTTGCTGTAGGTGGTCCTGCGACTCCTCTAACATCTGAGCAAATTACTTCAGGCATCATTTTTGTAAGTATAACACAAATACAACTGTGGGCCAATATTGTGATTATTACTACGTTTCAATATGGTTGCTCCACTCTCAGTTTTCTCAGAACTTTTCTGGCTGATTCAAGTGGAATTGATGATACTTTTGTGCCAAAAAAGGCTTGGCGCTGACTGTTTTCTTCAATTTGTTAGAAACTTCCATTGACCTTATAAAGTTTCTGAAAATTGAAGTGCCACCTAGATATGATCTGTATGGAACATTTGAATCGTAGTAATCGTCAACAAATTCTCACAAACATAATTAAACCAAAGCATTGTCTGTTCATTAAGGGCCACATTACAGTACTTACCGAATATTTAAACACTTAATACATGAAAGAATCGTCTCTTTGTGAATTGTATCTTGTTTCCTCTTTGAATCTTTGAGAGTAGGTAGGGTGTCATGTTTATTTGTCCTCTAGAGTTAGTTTCACAGGATGTCTCAAATACGTGTGTAACCTGATCAAAGTGATGCTTTTGTTTTGTGTTTATATAAAGGCCCTACTCAATTCATATTGTGTTCAGGTATGAACCACTGGCCTCCCATTATTTGTTAGATATTTATCTCCCTTTCATCCATCCCGACTCCCATTCCCAAACTCCTATTTGCATGCTATGTCTTTTCATTTTATAAGTATTTTGTTGGTTTTTGCTTGTGTACTGATTTGAATCTTCTTATTTCTCTCTTTTGCTGTAAATTTTACACCCTTGTATCAGTTTTCAGGGTAAAGTGTAGAAATTTTTTGAAGTAGATTGTATTTTTTTTAAATCAGCTTTGTGCTTCCCATTTTGTGTAAAACAGTACTCAAAGCAGTCTAACTGCCTCTTTGTATAATTTGTTGACCAAAACTGCACAGTTCTGTTTTCTGATTGATGTAGTTGTTACTCCTGGTTATGGATATTGAGTGTTACAACTTGAGAGTGGTCACAAAACATGATTGGTGCAATCTGTATTCTTTTCTGACTTGTATTCAGTTGTGGATACTTCTAGAGTAGCTTGAGCCAAGTCAGATACAGTGGGGACACAATAACCCCACCCCTACCTCCACTCACTAGCCCAGTGGTTCTCAATCTTAGGGTCGCGACCCCAAGTGGGGTCGCGAAAAAATTTTAAGGGGTCGCGGCGAGGTAGCTGGGGTCGTGTTTTGGGCCGATTTTAAGCAGCCACTGCGTCTGATCCGAGGCGGGCATTTTGCTCCCTCAACGGGCAATTGGTCTTTGAACCTTCCTTTAGCATGCCTTTGTTACGGAGTGTGATTATCAGTCTAAGTTTGGGAGCAGTATTGTCTCAAAGTTTACCAAAACGGTCAGAAATGTCTTTGAAAAATCGTGTTTTGGGCCGATTTTAAGCAGCCACTGCGTCTGACCCGAGGCGGTATTTCGTCCTCCTTCAACGGGCAATTGGTCTTTGGACCTTCCTTTAGCATGCCTTTGTTACGGAGTGTGATTATCAGTCTTAGTTTGGGAGCAGTATTGTCTCAAAGTTGGCCGAAACGCTCAGAAATGTCTTTGAAAAACCGTTGTGACTGTTTTGGTCAACTTTGAGACAATACTGCTCCCAAACTAAGACTGATAATCGCATTCCGTAACAGAGGCATGCTAAAGGAAGGTCCAAAGAACAATTGCCCGTTGAGGGAGCAAAATGCCCGGCTCGGATCAGACGCAGTGGCTGCTTAAAATCGACCCAAAACATGATTTTTCAAAGACATTTCTGAGCGTTTTGGCCAACTTTGAGACAATACTGCCCCCAAACTAAGACTGATAATCGCACTCCGTAACAGAGGCATGCTAAAGGAAAGTCCAAAGACCAATTGCCCGTTGAGGGAGCAAAATGCCCGCCTCGGATCAGACGCAGTGGCATGCTAAAGAAGGGGTCCCGTGGGGTCGTGAAACTTTTCCTGGGGGTCGCGGAAATTTTTGGCTACAAATTTGGGGTCGCGAGCCGAGAAAGGTTGAGAACCGCTGCACTAGCCCTTGAAATCCTAGCACCAAGAGACCACACTAATGTCTCCACACGCCCTCTTGTGACATTGTTTTACTTTTTCTATGTTTTTGTTGTGCACATTTTACACAGTAGTTTGGATGTTTTTTTGTTTTTTTTTCCCTCTGAGTTTTTTGCAAGAATGTTTTGCTGTAGTAAAGTATTAAACCCCTCCAAGCTTTTCAACTGCTTCAATAATCAAAAGGAATTGGAATGCTTGCATGCACGGTTGCTTTTGTTTCACCCTTAAATAATTTTTTTATGGGATCCAACTTAAATATTGCTTCAGCTACATTATTAAAGAGTATTTAGTGGCTTAGTTACTTAAAAACTTATCACCAATCACTAATTTTATTTTTCTTCTATTTGCTTGTTGTTTTCCAAGCATTGTCTCTTGCTTATCATTCTGGAAGCTTACCCCTTCCAGAATTATGCATCAATGTTGCTGTGCCAAGTTCATATTCATGGTCAAATGGTTGCCTTTCTCATTGAGAAGTGCAACACCCATGTCGTATGACATCATTTCATTTCATAATTTCATTGTGCCATGCAGAGGTGAAGCAAGCTGCTAAAGTCGCTGCTAAAGCCTTCCCTACCCTTACCTCAGAGGATCCTTCGCCCAAATTGCTCATCAAGGCTAAGCAATCCAAGAGGACTGAAACTGAACCCGAAATCGTGGTGGTAAGTCTTGTAACATTTGTCCACAAAACTATTATTATCAAAGTCAAGGTAACAACCCAATTTTTCTGATAAATTCAAACATTCAACTCAGTACTTGAACATTGAATTGAATCACAAACAAATGTAAATTCAGACAGATGTTCTGAACCTAAATTACAAGAGACTTGACTACTTCAGATGTACTCATAGTCACTTCTTTAGTTGCATTTTTTTTGGGGGGGGGACAGAGCTTGATTGAGTCAGTTAAATGCTATTTGTTTATGTGATTTTCCTTATTGAGTCTACCAAAAGGAATTTTTGCATGCCTTTGGCATGCTTGCAACCAGGAAATGCAGAAGTTCTTTCTAGCGTTTTTACTCAGCAGTTAACACAAAAAAAAAAAAAGTTTAGTATGCTTTTAGCTTTTATCATTGCTGCTATAGTTCATTGACATCAAAGATATGTGCTGATCATTCATGCTACAGTATTGGAGAGTAGGATTTTGAGTAGATATTACTTAACATTCAATCATTTGTTTCTTCATCTGCTCATTCAGCATGGTGGGTTTATGCTAGATGGCCTATCCTGCTCGTGGGAGCTTTGGGAAACCTTTATGTTATTTTATGTTTCTGCATGTTAACTGATCATGGTTGAAGGTGAACATGAATGCATGTTCTTTGTCATGTTTGCCTTTCTCTCCTGCAAGTTTAATAACAAGAAATACAATTTTTAATATACAAAGTACCAAGTATGTTCGCATCGTCCTCTAGTCTTCATAGGTATGTGAGAGAGATAGTGTGGCTTGATTAAGGTAAACAAGATTATTCATGCAAGAAAATTCAAGATGAGAAGTTCTTCATATCCTCTGAAGTCATCCCCAATTTCAATGGCAACAGCACCCCAGGCCAAAGGAAAGCCCCATCTTGCAGAAGATTTCTTTTCTCTTTGCAGCTTTTCCTAGATAAGAAGTTATGTTAGTGTAAAACAACTTAGTGTTTTATTGTGAGGAAACCTGTAACACAAATGATCTGTCATGTGGTCCTTTTTGAACATAAGAACAAAAGAAAAATACCTACAGTCTGCTTATGGTTTAAATCTAAATTAAATTGGGTGAAGGAAAATGTTGTGCCTAATTCTGCTGCATTTACATATATTTGTGTGCCTCTTTCAGGATGCAATGGGTAACAAAGTTTGGATATGTCCTTCTTGCAAGTGCCCAGATGATGGAAGGCCCATGATTGGTTGTGATGACTGTGATGCCTGGTACCATTGGTATGTATCTTATCTCAATAATTGTTACTCGCTTCACGCTATATGAAGCTTGAGTTCTAATAATTTTGGTTAATGCAGGGTATGTGTAAACATAACAATTGCTCCTGACGAAAATGAAAACTGGTACTGTCGTTTCTGCACCATGAAAAAATCTGAAAACCTGGACAAGAAGAAGAAAAAGAAGTCTAAGAAAAAACCTAAAGTACCTGTTTGATGAAAATTAGCTAATCATAATTTAAAAACTTATGGGAACACTATGAGGAAATCAGTTTGTAGTGAAATGTTTTTAATGCATTTTATTTCTTTCAAATGTTGCTAAATTATTTTTGCTCAAAGCAATTCATGTCCATTTAATCATAAATTGTCAACAACTTCACAGTTGTGTTGCATTGTTTCTAAGTGTTTATAATGCTGTTTTCTACTGTTTACTGTATGTCATGTGTATTGTATAACATATTTAACTATCCATTTTGAGGTGGAAGCTATGTTGTTTTGTTTTTTCTTCTTTTTTTATTATGCAGTAGAGTCTCAGTTCACTGAATTTTGAATAAGCAAGGACTGCATAAATCAGAGTTTCTTATAAATGAATATCAGCAGGGTTGCAAAAGCACTCATGCTGATGAAATTTTATGTATAGTGTAAATAGTACTGAACTTTATATAATTGTAAATTCTTTATGAATTTTTGTGTAGTTGATTTTGATGAACATTTTAGCTAACTGATGCAACTCATAGATGTATTTGTTGTTGTTGGGCTCCACTAGTCTGAAACTGAAGAATCAATATGAAATTTATCAGTTCATCTGTTGTAGTGTAGTTTCACAGTGTATTTACTTATTTCCATTTAACTGGATGTTGGTGATATATTACATTGCATGTATATTTGAAGCTTGTTTTATTAGGGTAGGACTTAGGGAGCCGTTGCTACATCCCTAATTTTCTAACCCATTCCTTCTACCATCTTTGTACCTTACAGTTGCCAATATAGACAAACGTTTAGTTTTTGTGAATTTCATATGTTGGTTGCCTTTTTTCAACCCCTTCAAAAGGAGTTCCCACAAGCTTGTAAAATTTAATGAAACACACCCTTTGATTTATTTTCATAGTAAATAGGGGTTTGTTGTTGTTGTTCACATGTGTAATGCATTGTTTAGGTCGTATGTAGTCAGCAGGGTTTTGTCGTATTGACACAAAATTTGAACACAAGTTGTTTTCTTTTTCTCAGGCATAAGTGCAATCAATATATTATATTATTATAGTACATACTTGTGTAAGGATAACACTATCTTGTCATTAACACATGTTGCTCCCATTTTATATTGATGCAATGTAACCAAAAGTAGCAATAAGTCAGTTATCACAATTTTATTGTTCATTTTTGGTTAGAGCTTCAGGTGTATCAGAGGTATAGGAAATATCCAAAGTGTGATCACGGACATGCTGTTGTCTTGGCTGTACACCTTTACAGTTTTATGGCTAAACAGTAAATGCTTTAATTTTTAAAAAATATAAATAAACTTAGTGTGACGAGTTTACATTTAGCTTCTGCTTACATTCTTCTTTTCCACCAACGCCCTCAGATATGTTTATGTTGACATAGTTAAGCTTCACCAGTTCTCACAATTTTCAAGAGAGAATGAAGATTATTGCTTTGCAGAGCTGATCTGCTAAGGTTGACAACATCAGCTTTGTTCTGTCCAACTGGAAGGAAAATAAGAAATTGACATCACTATAGACTACTTAATACCAGGTTGTGGCATATCATTTGACTTGTAATTAACTCCTCACCTCTGAGTCGAGCAGCTTTTTGGATTGTCAAATTTATTTGTTTCAATATTTCAAGCAATTCATTGTGGTTGCTGCACCTAATATTGTAGCTATTTATCAGGTCATCATTTACCTCTAGCAACTGTGTGTGCCATTCTCGCATACTGGTTCTAGAGAACAAAGAACTGGTTTAATTCCTCCTATTTCAATTTTTTGTGTAAAATTTTGTGCCAACATTTGTAACTTAAATAATTACTTACAGATCAGGCAAAAGACGAGCATCTTCTGCCCGAACAATCAAGTTCCGAATGAGTCCCGCGCGATGCGCCAGGTCAGCCCCAAGCTGTATTCTCACTTCTTGAAGATTAGCAACCTTTTCTAGCCACTCTCCTAAGTGAGCCAATTCATCGGGGAATTCAGCTGTAACCTGAGATGGATCAAAGCATTTCATCATGAATTAATTCCTCAGGTACTATTTCCCAGTTATAAGGAGCCTCATTCCATCCCAAAACTCTTGATTATAATTTGACACACCCCTCCTAAAAAAGCCACTTCATTATGTAGTAGTTATTACCTGAAGGTTGGAAAGATTGAGAAAGGAAGCCAAGGACTGCACAAGATCACCAGCAAGTGTCATATTAGATGTTGCTATGGCCATTCGTCCTGCTGGGTGCATTGATATACTCAAGAGAGATCCATCTCGTAGTGCAGAGAAGGAGAGTGATAATGAGCCACCACCCGACTCTGGTTCTAGCTCAGATGAGAGCAAAAAATTTTGGTTAATCCACAAAACGACCTGTCATTTTAAACAAACCCCACAAAAAATGGACATTAAGACAGGTGATTTAACTTTTTTTAAACTCAACCTTTCAATTTTGTCTTACCCTTTGTATTCTTTCACTAATAAAGAAAGAAACAAAATTCTGTGGTAATTCCTCTGGGAGAGGGGCTGATGCTGAAATGAGGTTATACATTGAAAATCTGGGTAAATGACGAGTCAGCTCAAAAACATGGAATTGCTCAGTTCGAGGTAAGCCCACCAGAGCCTGAATAAATCAAACACAAAGGGTTAGTTCTCACTTTCAAAATTCCATTTAAAAAATTCTTTTTATCTGCTCACCTTAATGTGAATGTCTAAGGGAACATCACGAGGAGGGAAAAGTGCAACTTTCAAGCTTGATGTTAGTTCTTCATCTCGTGGATGCACAACATGTGTTTCTCCCGCAAATATACCTTCAGCAAAAACTAGTACTGCGCGGATAATTGTTTCATTGTTGGTTGTCAAGCATAATTCTACATGAGGCTGAAATGCAAGCATTATATCAGACATTTAAATGAAAAGTAAGGTGTATACAGTATTTGAATTTTTCCCGTTAAAATATAGGCTTACCCCTTTTGATTTATTTCCCATATTTATTGACACTGTTGTTTGTAAACTTGTTTTGGCCTAAGATCAAACAACAACAAGAATTTGTGAGCTCACACTTAAATGTGGATTAAGGAACATTTTAATAAGATGTGTAGCACTTACTGGTATCATTCCTGCATTCATATTTGTTTGCGCAGCACCACTAGAAGAACGGGTGTTACTTTCATAATTTCTTAGCTCCATAAGGAGAGCTTGTTTTTTTTGCAAGAGATCTCTCACTGCATCTTGATGGGCATTCCCCTCCATCAAGGATCCCAGTCGGGATGAGTCATATCCCCGCACTACAGAGGGTAATAAATCATGATTGTTTTTATTTTTTGAAACTTAATAGCCAATCTCCATATTGTTTCAATTACACCAATCATACCTTCACCATCAACAGAGCAACAAATTAATTGTGAACGTCCTTCAAGTCTGTAATCTCCGTCTGCCAGGCCTGCGACACTATTATTAAAATTGTCCTTGAACACCACTTCTCCAGTGCGACTATTTCTAGCATCAACCTTTCCGTTTGACCAGCCTGTCACTAGTTCCTCCACACCATCGCCATCAATATCGTAACTTAAAACCGAAACAGCTCGGTTTTTGGACTGTAAATAAACACTGTTGTAAATATTATTTCTACAAAGCATTTTTTTCAACAGGATCCAGGACAAATCACCTTGACTCTCCACACTCGGTGAAGCTTGTTGTAAACACCTACAGTACCATTAGCGAGCGCATAAGCCATTTTACTACCTCTTAAAGGTGCCAAAATTGTTGCAACCTCTGTTTCTGAAGTTTCTCCAACCATAACATCTTCTTTAAACACCCTTAAATCAAAATCATCAGAACCAACTATCAGCTGTAAATATAGAAATATATTTTCAGAAAAATGTTCTGTAATTCATGGAAAAAGACACAAATGTGCAACATCAGCTTACCTCATTTTCTCCATCCAAATCATAGTCCAGCAATGCAAGGGATCGGACATTGTCACCTGACACAGTCCAATATGGGTCATTTCCTTTATAGTCGAATCCTTGGATTGAGCAATTTCCACCGACCAAAGCTAAAGGATTTTCATAGCCACTCAGATGCCCCACTACTATGATATTGGCTCCATCTGCTACCTGTGAAAACAATCAATGATGATGACACACATAACAAGGAGAGAAATTGTTCAAATGAGCATGCAAGATGAGACAGGTAAAATCAATAATTCTATTTATTACCAGCAAATTGAAGTGTGTGCAAAGGGCCTGGGTGAAATTCTAGGAGGAAAGTGCTAATGCTAGAAATGTTTGGGGCGAGGAAGTTTGGCTATCACCTCTTTATAGAACAAATCTTTATTGTTTTCCACATTGTATGCCAAGACACTCGAAGGCGTTCCCACAACCAATATGTCCTGTTCCAAATCTGGGTGAAGACGTCCAGCGCAGAGAGCGGAAACATTTCGGTTAACACTAAGAAGCGAAATTTCCTTGTTCACTTGGCTCCAGGTAGCTGCACCAGACATTTGGGAGGTGGTTCCAAGCCTACGATGAGGACTGTGGATTAAAACCTGTAACTTAAATATGTTATAGAAAGTACACATCAAAGACAGACAACGGCTATCAAACCTTTCCTGTAGCTTTATACCTTATCAGCTGTTGTTGCTGCAGTCAAGCAGGAGTGAGATCCATCATATTTACCAATGGTTACTCTACCAGGTAGTAGCTTATGGTTAAGCTGCAGGGTAAAGACTGGGACTGCCATACTGTGTAAGGTGTAAAACTTAACTCCTTTCAGACTTTGTCCGAAACTCAGCTGTCACTGTCTGTCTGCTACACGCAACGACGCAAGTATTTCAAAGCCCCATGTTGTGATGTTTACATCCAACGTTGCCATGGAGACAGCTGTTGTACCGGCACCGGCATCATGACCCGTGTCTAGTTGACACATTGCGTCACGTTTTGATTTTGGCCGCGTTTATCAATGGTTCTACCACCGCCGTTGCCTCCAGATTACCGGCAAAATTTGCAAAAATACACACTTTTCATTCTCTCATTCATTCCTCTCTGCAATAGATCTCTAGTATTGTAATATTTGCAATGAAGAGGAAGTTAATGATGGACAAGTTGTCAAAGATTGTTGTCTATTTTGCTAGTATTTTTGTGTTATTTGTTGGAAGTGACATAATCGATGACAGTGGTTATGTCATGTACTGCCCATGCATGGGTAAGTAATTCTATGAGTTATAATATTCATTACATTGTGGGAGGTTAGATTCATTTCACTTCGTGCTTCTTGCTCTAATTAATCCTGATAAGTATTGCACTCTTCTTCATCTATTTCTATTTTTGTTTCTTGTGCATGAGTTGTTTTTAGATTCACTTCTAAATGTTAAATAATTTCAACTATATCAGGTTGAGTTAACAGGTGGCTTCTGTCACTTGTTTTGATTAGCTGTGATTTTGTTGTTACTTAAGATTTGTACTTTGTGAACAGGGCGGTTTGGAAATCAAGCAGACCATTTCTTAGGATCTCTTGGCTTTGCAAAGGGCTTGAATAGAACTTTGATTTTACCAGCCTGGGTTGAATATCGATATGGGCAACCTCGATCTGTAAGTATCGCTTTCTGCCTATGAATCAATTGATTTAAGCCTTAACTCAAATTTCTTTTCTTTGATTTTCTGATAGATCCAAGTCCCATTTGATGTATATTTCAATGTGGAGAAACTGTCAGAGTTCCACAAAGTAATCACCATGGAAAAATTTATGAAGAACATAGCACCTGTAATATGGCCATCTGATAAACGAATAGCATTTTGTTACACGGCACGTGGAAATACTGAAAGTGAAGGTATTGAAAAAAGCTGCAGTGCTAAAGAGGGCAATCCCTTTGGCCCTTTCTGGGATACATACAACATAGACTTCGTAGGATCCGAGTTCTACGGCCCACTTCACTATGACATCCATCACTCAGATATGGCAAAGCGTTGGGGCCAAAACTATCCTCCGAAGGAATGGCCAGTCCTAGCATTTACTGGGGCTCCAGCAAGCTTTCCCGTTCAGCTAGAAAATAGAGACTTACACAAATATTTGATGTGGAGTGAGAACATACAAAAGCAAGCCAAACTCTTTATTGAAAATAAACTTCCAAAGGGAGCTTTTGTGGGACTTCACTTACGCAATGGTATTGACTGGGTACGAGCATGTGAGCATGTTAATCACAGTCCTAGTCTGTTCTCTGCTCCTCAATGTTTGGGTTACAGAAATGAAAGAGGAAAGGCTACCCATGAAATGTGTTTTCCTTCCAAAGAAACTATTATCAAACAAGTTAAGCGGCATCTCCGCAAACTAACTGATAAAGCAACTTCTATTTTTGTTGCTTCAGACAGTAATCACATGATATCTGAGCTGCAAGAAGCACTGAAGAGACAAGAGGTGTCTGTCCATCGCCTAGAACCTGGCAATCCTCATGTTGACCTGGCCATTTTGGGTCAAGCAAATCTCTTTATTGGCAATTGCATTTCATCCTTCAGTGCGTTTGTGAAGAGGGAGCGCGATGCTCGCGGCCTGCCGTCAGCCTTCTGGGGATTTCCTGCAGAAAAAAATTCAAATACCAGGCATGAGGAGCTCTGATGTAGATTTTTATTTGCACTTACATTATTTTAATGACGAGGTTTTGTTCTTTTATAACAGCATTGGTCTTTCTGTCACACTAGTACTTTTTCATTGTGTTTTTATACGTTTTAAAATAGTTAGGAGGACTAGAAGGTTCGAATCATCAAAAACATCGGGAACAAGATTATGCGAACAATTTTACTTATATTCTGAACTTGTGGTACCTTTGTGTTAGAGTCCTATAGGACTCTACTTTGTGTATGTAGCTGGAAATTATTTCTTTTAAAGACTTTTATGTTTTTTAATATTTTTTCCTTGAGAATTTTTTACTTTGGCCTTTTGCCTGGAGAACTGTCAAGCATTTTGTGTATGTTCTGGTCAATAAACTTTAAACAGTTTCCCACCTTCTTTATTCTTTTGAAAGTCGCGCCTGATAGTTGCTGGTGCTGCCCTCTACCGCAGTTCCCTAGAAATGGCCACGCGTCGGCTGCTAGTGCGTCGATTCGTCTGGAAAGAAGCAAACCAAACAAACGGCTGATCTTGAAACAAATAATCCCCGAAACTCGACATAAGTGTCAGTTACGGAATTGCACCTTTCTTTCGAGATTCAAAATAACTTACCGTTAATATGATTTTCGATGCAGTTAAGAGATTTTTTGGTATCTCTGGCTCTGACTCCTCAAGGTAAGATGTCACTTTGAAGTTTCACCTTTCAAGCTTTATTCCTGATTGTTTCTCTATAATAATGTCCTGTTTATGATTTATCTACATGTTTTATTCTAATATTTTCCTTCAGGTTCAGTTGACATGTTTCATTGAGAATATGATGCAATAGCATATTCTCTTTGTGTACACATTCCATCTTAGCTAGACATTCGTAACAGTTAATTTTTTCTTAAACCATTACAGGAATGACAATCATCTTGATGTCTCTATAAAATTCAATGATCGATTGGTGCCTCACAGGTACTGTACTTTGCGCTGCAACTGGAATTTGTTCCCTATGGGTACTCGCGTAATTTCATATATTTGTTTCTCTTTGCAGTCAGATTCCTCCAGAAATTAATGAAATAGGTTCAGATTTTGCCCAGATGGGTTCAGACATTGCCCAGGTACATAAGTTCATGGAAGAGCAAATGCGCTCAATGATGGGTTCATTCGGATTCATATTTGGTGGCCCTTTCTCAGAAATTGGAGTTGAAGGTACAAATTACAGCTTTTCCTGTTTAACAAAATTTCTTTTGTATTTGCTCTAAATTAATTGTGCCTTTCGTATTTTGTTCTATTTTCAGGACATCCTCAGTTTCCATTTTCTCCTGGAATCCAGGATATTCCCTATAATGATGGCTCCTCCCAAGTCTCCAAATCAGGCCCGCCTGCCTTGGATCCTAGGGATGAGATGCTTAAACCACAATTCAGATCCAGGTCCACAGAACAATGGAGTGGACAAGATCACATCCTTGACGAAAGGTACTGGCTTTGTGTATAGCTTGATTCAGAAGTAACTTCTTGTTACACTTCACCCTCTGTTTAATTCGTCAATTCTACTCTTTCAGGTTGAGCAATGAGGGCCTTGGTTCAGTTATTCAGGATTTAAAGCCATCAAATGAGTTGTATGAAAGAAATAATCCAGTGTTTGGTGGCTTCCCATCACTTTTTGGGAATGGTGGTATTTTCGGGCCTGATTCATTTAGCAATGGGTTAATGGGAAATATCCTTGACTCAACAACGTCCAGTTCCACAGTTACTATTTATTCAAATGTTAACGGACATAAATCAATGGAGAAAATAGTCAGGCGTCCAGATGGGGTATGTTGTGCTTTAACATGAGTTGAATACTTGTGCATGATGTAGACTGTTTTTTAAAATTATTTTTCTGTTATTCTTACAGACAGTTGAAAGAACTGTAATAACCGGTGATGATAAACCAAGTCTACCAGATTTATGAGTCAATAGTCAATCAGTTAAACTTACAATTGGTTATTTCAGTTTTTAATTTAATGCAGGCCGGAAGTTTTGTGAGGTTTATTTTGGTGTCTGGGTAAATTATGAGATTAAATAGTGAAAACAATGCACTTGCGCTCTATTTTATTAATATTACAATTAATCCTTTCCATATAATATTAATAATTTGAACACAATGGATGTTACAAGAATTCTTGGCATTACCACATCACATACCCATGCTTCAATATCTATTCATTTCAGACATGTCACATATTTACCTTACTTTTAAAAACGACAGCAAGGAACTGAATAAGACAGCACTCAAATGTAAGAAGATATAAAGTTAGAGCAGAAATAAAGAAATATTGATGTTGGAATTTTAAGCCAGATGCATGAGAAGAGGATAAATGCATCTTCATCACTGTAGATGCATCAGAGCTCCAAACGTTAGTGGACCATTGCAATCAGCATCCTTGCTGTAGCAATAAATGCATTGAAAAAATAACATAAAATGTTACAGAACCTTTCTACAAAAGCCAAATAATATTGGTTAGGTTTTGAAAGAAAAATAAATCATTAGTTACAGGAATCACATTTTTCTACACTTAAAGAAGATGAGTCATTAGTGTGACAGTGTGAATCCTAACTTACAAATAGAAAGAAAGAAAAAATACACCACTCTGAGATCAATAATCTCTCTTGCTTGTGATCGACAAACCAAGAAAGCTTCTTGAATAGGAAAACAACACAAATGTTACTAAGATATGATGATAAGCAATTGAGGTGGGAAGTTTCGGACAATGAAAGGAAACCCAAGGAGCTTTGCCAAAACAAGATTCAAATCAGAAAAATTTTGATATGTTTTTCTAATTGGCTATCATTAACAAAATCTTACACAGCTACAAGCTGATAATAATATTCAAGTTAGGGGTAGAATTTTAATGCCTTTACTGCTAGACATATGGAGCAGTTAGTTTGTGATATGATAGCATAGAGGCCACTTCTCTTTTAGGTGAGAATAGTTCTAATAAATAAAACCAGTGTTAATCTAAGCAGGCTGTCAAATCACATCATTTTGTTTCCACCTTTTACCGTCAATATAGAACAGCCTTTTCTTTGGTTCCCCACATTACAGTCATTACAGCCAGCAGCAGCAGACACTAAATTTTTAAACAGCATCTATATAATACAGAGATACTCCACATTAAGGGAAGCTGGCTAACTATAGATGTTTTTTTTTTTTATCAACAAAGGCAACAAAATGACTTAAAGCTGCTCAGGTTTCTTTCATGTAAAACCTTACTCTAACAATACAGCTGAAAGCTTCTGATAAAGCTGGCCACAAGTTACGTGTGGAAATCTGCTCTTGTCCAGTGTGGACTTGGAGCTGTCCATTTATGAAGAAAACCCAAAGCATGAAAATGTTCTCACTTTTGTTCCATGACAAAACGAGAAGTCTGTCCTTGTGTGCTAATTGAACGATTGCATTTAAATTTGGAAAGACCAAGGGGAAAAGTACGAAATTTTCTGTACCCTTTGGCAGGTATAACCAACTACATTGAACATGAATGAGACAATATTCATACTGAATGCAAGTTTTATTCGACACATCAAGACGGAAACTACAATTAACATCACAGGACTTTGTTCATCAAAACATGAGGACATTTCATCATCTTTGGACTTTGGAAGCATTGAGGGCTAAACCATTGAGAAATTTCTTCCAACTAGTAAAGTCAAATATTGATGAACTAAGATTCACTAAATTCTCACCCACTGAATCTTGAGATCTGATAGAGTTCTAATTAGTAAAATGACATGCATGCAGCTGAAAGCCAAGTACAGAAAAGAAGAAAAGTAACAATAAGGGCAAAAGTTAATGACATAAATTTGATTGCTCAACACTTCTAGATCAGAATTTTTGCTAAACAAGATATTTAAAAACAAAACTAATGTGTTTTCTACTTTACTATCTGTAGTAATTTTGAGAGAAGATGACATATGATCATCCAGGGACAAAAAGCATGCTCCCAATTTGTCACAAACAAGAACGAACACACTAGAATAATGCAATTAATAGGTAGTCCTTGAGTGAAAAATATAAAATTTTGAATTTTTTCTTTTTTTTAAGTTTTTTTTTTTATCGTACTTTAGGACAGCTTTATCATAACCAAAATGAATATTTGTACCAACCCTTCTTAACAGCATCTTCTGGCGCACAAGTGCAGGTGCATCTTTGGTGTTGTTGGGCTAAAACCAGACCAACTCCAAGATATACCATGCACAGAATTATATAAATAAAATTTAACAATCTTGTTACGTGACCAGCAAGGAAATCTACTATGATTACAGTATGTACAGATAATAAATAGTCTCACTGAATCTGCTTTAGAACAAGCACCACACAGAGAGTGATAAGAGGAGAGACATCTATAACAAAGATGCTTTGAAATACCAAAGCACACACAGCACATAATTCAATTTGTATAACATAGCCCAAACAGATGAAAGCACTGACAGTACACACACAATGCATGCAGAATCAATAGATGAGGATCAGAAAGGGACACAGCAGAAAGTTACACTAAGTCACGGCAGTCTTTTTGATTTCTAATATTCACGAGGTAACTGTACCAATTACCTAAAATCCAAAACTCTTAGAAGCTAATATATTGGGCAGCAGAGGACCAATCTATAGAACTACACTTACACAACACATTACAATATCTATCACATACATGATTCAACTAAGCTAGAGTAGAGACCATACTTTTTTTAACTTGGTATATAAAGACATTTCTACAGAACAAACAAGGAGAAGGTATACACATAATGGCTTGACAAAATGCACAGTCAGGCAGAATCGCTATTAAATAGTGAGAGGGAACTAACTGATGAAGACCTGTACACAGTAAATCAATTTGGTGATGGTGATCTACAATGACAGAGAACTTCAGGTGCATTTCAATGACAGAAGAATCACAAATTGCCACCAATCCACAAAATTGAATAAAAATGAATAAAATTTTGAACGGCAATTCATCTGTTCAGACATGATAACTGTCACAAAGTAAAACATGTCTCAATATGCCTCCAATACATGGGTATTCAGATGTAAATACATAGCACACTTAAGAAAGCTACATTACAAATTAAAATCACAAAATTGAATTAACATATAGTTTGCGGCCCCCTATTAAATGTTATGCAGTTGTAGTTCATAAAAACAAAACCATTGAAAATTGCAAATTTGCAATAGATGATTGCTAATCAGAAGGGGGAATCTTCCACCTTATATTTTATAAACAAAACATCAAGCAGCTAAATTCAGCATTATCAAATTGACTTAATCTCATGCAGTCAGTCGATAAGAAATAATAATCACGGAAGACACCCAGGATAGTAAACACATAATATATTCTGAGGCAAAGGTCCAAATAAGATTCAGAATCCCAGAATGAATTAGAATTTGAACTAATAGAATTGTGCAGAGCTTAAAAATATAACTTAGGTACTTAAAATGAAGGCATATTGATGTCCTGCAGTTATCATCATTTTGATGTACAAACAGCTCTTTTCTCAGAGTAACTGACCCCTTCAATTACTGCTCTGCTCCTGAATTTGATTTTGACCATACAATAGTTTCACAAGTAGACAAATCGCTTTTTACAAGAAGATACCCAAACACAAAAATTAAACATGATATTACATTGATGAATAACAGCAAACAAGACAAAAAGGTAAATACAATAAAAAGCTTAAAACTGTGTTTCCATAACAGAGAAAAGAAAATAGCTATAACACTTGGGGCATGAATGACTAAGAATCAATAGGGATTTATTTTCATTTGAATGGTGGAGACTAGTTTTCCTCCACAGTAGGAAGCCAAAATGCCATATTTGTGCAAGCTGAAGCTAACATCATGTATTTAGGGTTGAATTGCACACATTGAACGGGAGCAGTGTGATCCGCTGCCAAAACACAAACTTTGTAGCCAGTTCCCGCATTCCAAACATGAACCCTACCATCAGTGGAACCGCTGAAAATGAACTGCGAATCAGGGCTATAAGACGCTTCAATAGGAATACCTTTATTGTTTAAGTGTCCTGTGAATGTTTGCAGTGGGGTTCCATGAAATGCGTCAATTAGTCTGATGATTGATCCATTTGTAGAAATAAGAATAGTTTTACCATCTCTGCTGAACTTCAGGCCCGTCCAATCACATTCCCTCTCCTGAGTTAATTTGAAAGTGACAAAAGGACCTTTATCAAAGGAGCGTAAATCATACAGCTTGATACTTTCGGAGTTGACGCCTGCTGCGAAGATAAGCCCCTCTGGGTCATATGCAGCTACAGGTCTTCCAGCCAGGTGCATGAGACCTTGACAATTTGGAGATCGCAGATCCCACAATCGAAGGGTTTTGTCAACAGACCCCGAAAGAAATGTGTCTTCAACGGGAGAGATGCACAATGTGACTACCTTCTTGGTGTGGCCTGAGAAGTACCTGATGTATTTGTTGTCATGAAGGGAGAGGTACCGAATGGAATCGTCCACCTTGGTAGAGCTGTGAATGGCCGTGTTTTTGGCGTGCGTGAAGTGAATGAGATCCACGCCATACTTTTTGCTGTTTACAGTTCTCATTTGAGTTCCTTTCTCGCAATCATAAATGACAATTTGGTCGTCCTCACTGCAGGAAATCAATGTTTGTCCATTGGGCGAAAAGTCTATGCTGTTGATCTTGTCGGTGTTCTCGCGGAACACCTTCGCGACTTTGAAACTCCGAACGACATGGTCCACCAGCTTCATTTTTATGGTATCCAGCTTGAAATCGGATGAGACTTTATCTCAAAAACACACAAAATATCGAGTGCTGATGCGACTCCGACTCCACACACACGAACAAAATGCGATCGGATGAGCAATGGGTCTGTTCCCGAAAGTGAATCTGTGACCTGGTCAAATTCACTCTGACCAAATGCGACCAGAAATGACCGACGCTGCGATTTTCTTTTTCTTCTTACTTTTTGTTTTTTAAATACACGTCGTCTGCAAGTTAAACAGAAAACACTTTCTGGTCGACTGGAGCCAATACTAGGAAAAGTTGACCTAAACTCGGTGTGAAATAGGTGGCAATATCAAAGAAGGGCTCTCAAATTTTAAAGGAAAATGATTGGTAACCACCATCAACAGTCTGACCCTCGCCGGTCTGAGAGAGAACGCAGGTAGGTTGGGTTATGGGTCAACATGATTGTGTTAATTACGAAATTCGATTTGAGCTAGTCAACTCTCTGTTCTTATTTATTTAAAGGTTTTTTTTTAATTTATTTTTTCTTTAGGTACAAAGCGCCAGCAGTCTCTCAGGTGAATCCAGGGGATGATATGACACCTGACTACACCAATATTTTGGGCATGATATTTTCGATGTGTGGCTTAATGATGAGGGTGAGTTCTCTTTCTCCACCCAATGTTCTATTCTCACATTTTTCATCACAACCTTTTTTTTATTTGCATTTGTTTATTTCGTTTTTTCAGCTAAAGTGGTGTGCATGGGTTGCGTTATATTGTTCCTGTATTAGTTTTGCCAATTCCAAAGTGAATGATGATACAAAGCAAATCCTCAGCAGTTTCATGTGAGTGTAATTGGCTTGACCCTTAACAGTTTTTAGTTTTAAGATTTTCATTTAAAAGAAATTTTTTCTGTTTAACAGGCTTTCCATTTCTGCAGTTGTGATGTCATACCTTCAGAATCCACAACCAATGACTCCTCCGTGGTCATCAGTCTTTGGATGATTTTTAAAACTATTAAGATACAATCATATGATTTCTTCTTCATTCATGTTTTGTTTTATTCATTGTTATATTTCAATAATTATACTTGTAATCTGTTTTGTGCCAAAAGTCCTGGTTATACCAAGGCACAATGGGATCAACTTGAACCAATTAAGCATATGCAACAATTACATTCCTATTTTTTTTTCCCAAACAAAGAGTTGTACAATTCTGTGACAGCATCCTCATTCATTAAAATAGACGGTTCTGGGGCCATGTAATTGACAAGTTTAGGATGCACTGTAAATCGCAAGCGTCTTCCCTTTGATGCTTTGGTGTCTACTTTTCGCTTCATTTTACTTCTGATTTTCTGCAGTTCAATCCATTGTCTACAAAAGATGAAAATTTTAAAAATAGATTACTTATTTTATAACAAAAATTTGGAAAGGAAAGTGCTGATAATAAATAAAGTTTAGGCAAGTTCTGATTTCTTACCTGCCAAGCTGGACAGGGTTTGTGACGTCTGAAGACCTCCGCTCAATTAACTCTCGTAGGAGCTGATGATAAAAATCGCTATCATCAAAAATTTCTGGATCATATTCTCTGATTAATTCTGCAGTAGATTTACTTTCCTGAAAGAGGAAACAAAATGAAAGGCCAATCGAAATTTAAACAACATTGAACTTCTGAAGCTATGACATACTTTTGATTCTGCTCCATCATGAGTTTCTTTTGTTCCTACTTTTTCGTTAGGCTGATCAACTTGTCCCAATACATGGTATTCAGTTCGTCTTAACTGAGTTCTTCGTGTGACGCGAGATTTGTCAGCCAAGATTTGATCAATTTGTTTTAAAGTACTTTGCTCAAATGCACTAAAGTTTCTACTAGATGTTCCGTGGGCAACCTGCAATACAAAGAAACCTAATACTTCAAAACTCAGAAGTTAAAACACAAATTAATCAAAGAGAGAGGTGGAAAATGGAATGACCTGTGTTTTACTATTCCATTTCTGTATGGTTGCATTGCGATATGCTACATAGTTAGCATGTCTTGTTGCTAAAATCTTTCCTATATCTTCCCTCTTCTGCCTTTTCTTGGAGCCATGGCCATCCTCCTTATCCTCATTATCCTCATCATCTTCATCATCGGTACCTTCAAAGCCCCTTTTACTTCTACCATTACTTTTCATGTCGTCCTCATCTTCTGAGCTCGTAATCTCCTCATCTGAGTCATCTGCAGCATTGGTGTTCTCTGCCCTAAAACACACGCAGCACATATAACAATGTTGGATATTCATAATAACTTTATCCAACTGAAAAAAAAAAAAACTTACTTGTTATTGGATTTATTTAGGTTTTTAGTTTCAGGGTAGGATTTCAAAAGGGCATCCTGAAAATAGATCACAACTATTACATGCTATAAACAAATAAAGATGTGGGGGCCTTGTAAAAGTTGATCCACACCTGCAGGTTCAAAAGAGAATCCATGAGTTTAGAGAGCCTATGCTTTGCTTTTGAAGTGTTGGATCTAAAATCAGCTCCTCCTTTCTGAGCAAACAGGGGATAAACGTCTGGCTGTGGAAGTTGATTGCTGATAGACAAGATCTTCTGAAGTTGGATTCGACAATCAAGGAAATTATCCCAGAAGTCTAGTAATTGAACAAGAGTAAAAAGATTAGTACCAAAAATTTAATAATATGAAAAATAGAAAAAATGCACTTGTATTGCAGAGCTGAAGCTTAAACTGACTTTGATTTTAATTGCAAAATAAGTTGACTCACTTAGCTGATTTCGGACCGAGATGCCTCTCTTCATCTCTTGGTTGACATCTTTGCCAGACATGTGCCTGAAATCGCTTGTTTCGTCATCTTCGGAACCCTCTTCTGGGCTGTCCTCAGAACCTCCCTCACCATCACTTCCTTTATCTTCAAAGTCTTCATAATCTTCATAGTCATCTCCAGAATCCCCATCTGCACTGTCTGCTTCACCATCACCATCTCCATCGGCTTCCTCTTCTTCAGCACTGTCATCTTCATCACTGATACCAGCCAAACTTCTATAACATGAATTTATTATACATAAGAAAATTAGGAAGTAAAGCTAATAGCATCAAGTGGAGTTCACAGAACCAAACTAGGACAGTTCTAAGAGATTAGGACCATACCGTTTCCTCTTCAAAGGGCCAGGGATAAGATCCTCCTTTCCAGAACTGTGATTATCGTCATCACTGTCATCATCTTCCTCATCGGAATCAGAGTCGTTCATCAACTCTTTTCTCGAGGTTCTTCCACCTTCATACCGCTTGTCCACAGATTCCAAAAGATCTGCATTAGACTTACGCAATTTACTTGATGGAGCAAAGTCATCTAGCTCATCATCAAAGTCTTCATCCACAACACGAGCTGATGTTTCTGAGAAGAAAAACAGGGAGCAGTTAGCATTCGAGGAACTGAACTCAAATCTAACATGTGATTTCTAAGGTTATAAACAAGCCTACCTGGATGAATGTCATCCTCAGGATCAACAGTGGTATTTTCATTTGCTAAGAGAAATGAAATATTGTCTGCTAGAGTCTTCTTTTTCCTTTTCGGTGCTATCATGGTGGTAAAAACAACTGTCAAACACTCCCAAATACCACCAAATAACCTTAAAAAACAACTAACGTGGTGGTCTGTGCACTCGGATCGGTGCTGTTCGCACGACACAGTATTTACAGGTCCTAGCAGAAGACATGTGTGTTTTCCCCACCCCTCTTACCACCCCTCCCCTCATCTTTCATTTCTAGAGCAAAAGTGCATTATTTACAGTAATCATGTCTTATTTGCAGGATCATTAATAACCTAGAGGGAGCGGAGCGAAGCGAGGCATCGACGAGCTGTAGGACGAAGGAACGGGACAGTCGAACAAGTTTTAAAGTTCTATGTGATATCAAATGACCACAGCCATGGAGCAACGAACCACTACAAGTAAACGTCGAGAAGACGACATTTTCAACTCTATGAACGAACGTCCAGTTGATGATATTTCATTGGAATTTTTCTACAAGCCTCACACCATTGCTCTTCTGGTTATTTCAATATCAGTTGTATTATACACATCATTTACAAGGTATGTCACTGGTTCAAAAGCTGTATGTTTACATTTTAGTGCATTTTCCTATTAAATTGTGCACTGTTTGACTTTGAGGACCTATTCATTATTTACATCGGTCGGTTCGTTTGTCTGAAGGTTAGAAAGCTTTTGCCCTACCCAGTAAGTTACCCCTTCTCTTTGGAGAAAATGCTGTTAGAATACCCCTATAGGTGGTTATTCTTACATACAGAAAAAATTTGTAATGTCTGGAACTTTACTTCACCCCCTCTTATATCTGTTAGTTCCAGCTTCAAGATCAACTCTACTCCCACCCTTCATTAAACCTTCAGCTTCACACTTTTCAGTTTCTTGTCCTCAGAATGGAAAAAAATCCTCAAAACCATACAGTCTAGCATCACTGCTTGATATCAACTGTGCAGATCTTGTGCAATTTATTTTTGATCGTCAGATTGCATCATTCTTGTCTCTTCAACATCACCCATCAATCTCAACTAATATTTTGAAATTCTTGTTTTCCAGATCTGATGAAAATATTCAAGACAATTACTGGGCTGGGTGCCTTTGTGTGATATTCTTTTTCCTCATTATATCTGTGCTGGCTTTTCCTAATGGGCCATTCACTCGACCTCATCCTGCGGTGTGGCGCATTGTGTTTGGAATGAGCGTACTTTACAGTCTTGCTTTGCTCTTCTTGCTCTTCCAAAATTACAACACTGTGAAAAACATTTTCTTGTGGATTGATCCTGCCTTGAAGGACTTTAGCATCGACAGTGAGAAGGTTTGTAGCCTGTATTTTGCACTGTTTGTCTTTTCCTCAGTTACTTTTCTTCCAGTGGAGTGTTACTTGCTCAAATGTTGACTTGTATTTTCAGGAGTATGGTGTCAACTGCTCAGAGTACACTTTTCAGAGGATTTGGAGTACAGTTGATGTGTTCGCCGCTGGTCATTTCTTTGGCTGGGTATTCAAAGCTGTCCTGGTCAGACATCTTGGCATTCTCTGGGCTATGAGCATCATGTGGGAGCTCACTGAGGTTTGAATGATTAAACCGTGTTTCTATGCATTAAAAATTCATACTAGCTCATTTGTAATTTAAATTTTGCAGATGATTTTTGCACACTTACTTCCAAACTTCATTGAATGTTGGTGGGATGCTTGGATTTTGGATGTTCTTGTCTGCAATGGACTTGGAATTTGTGTTGGACTATGGATCTGCAAGATATTGGAAATGCGTGATTACAAATGGGCTAGCATCAGGTGAGTTTAATTTTAAACCTTTGTTTTTAATTGTGTCCTCATTTTCCCCTTCTGTGATAAATCTCTCTCTAACTGCACTTATGAATACTAGATCAGATTACAAGAATTTTATGATATCTTTGGTTTGCATTGGTACTATTTGGTAAAACTAAGAAGTAGTGTTCCAATTGAAAAAAAAATTAAGCATTTCAGCAGGCACTGAGTTCTCTCCAATAGTACTTGTCATGTATCGGGTATTTTACATTCCGGCCGCTCATGTGCTTTCTGCTATGTCTTCCTTTGTCTTTGTTTGGTGCCTCTTTACTTTTGAGCAAGTTTATCTGCAATATCTTGTAGAATTGGGAGTAGATGGTGACACCTGACCTCTTAAAAAGACCCCAATACTCATTTATTGATTTCCGCTCTCTTTTGCCAAGAGTCGTCTCTTGCTTTTGCCTGTTGTAAATCTCAAACCATGTATTCCCTAGATAATTCTTCCCCTCATTTGCTGTACAAAAGTCCCTTTTTATTCTTTATTTTTGAGATTAGATACTTTCCTTTAATGCTTTGAAATAGTTTGCATCAGCATTATTAATTAATTTTCTTCAGTTCTCTCTGTGACTGATTTTTCTTTTTTGAAATAGGGTCCCAGAATATATAGAGAGACATCTGATATACTGGTAAATACAGTATCTGTGTTGTCTCTATCACTAACTGTTTTGTGTTCACAAAGTTTACAAGACGTCATATTTCAGATATAGTTGTTACTCCACTATAGACCGTTTCATTGCCAGGTCGGGTGTCAATGTGTGACTCTGCAGAGGCATGTTTAGTACCAAAATTAACTTTCCCAAAAAAATCCACAAGCCTGGTAGAATGCTGTCTTTAAAATACCAAGCTAAAATTTGACATTGAAATTTTCTCTAAACTGCTGAATAGATATTTTTTTACCCTAGAGTAAATGCATAGACCTGGTTTTGCCTTGAAGAAATCTTATGAGAATAGACTCTGCCTCTGATGAAGTCAGATCAGTGAAATACAAAATCCCATGTTCAAGCTGTTAATCCTGTGCTAACAATTATTTCCAAGTTACATTGTTCCATCTTCATTTTTTGTGGCAAATGTGTGTTTTTTTTTTCCCCATAATTGTTTCCTGATTTTCCCCTATTATTTGTTTGGAAGCTTTTGTTCTCTTAATAAAATCCTCATATGCACTGCTCACCTGTGTTGGAAGCATAATCAACTGATCTTTCGGAAAGCTTTTCATATCGTATTTAAGTAGGCGAAAATATGTGTTGGTGACTCGTTTCTTGCTCCTATGCACTCCCTTCATTTATTAAACAGCACTTATCCATGTCAAAAACTGGCATCACACTCATGCTTCTTCACTTAATAAGGTTTGCTCTAAAAATCTTTGACCTTTTTATTTCTATTTTCATCCTGGGCTCATTTAAGTGGTTTTAGTCAATGTTTTGTTCACTCTTGGCAGTACTTTAATGACCACCTTGAGTGCCAATCGTGAAATAATTGTAATGATTGTGTTTTCAGGGACATACACACTGCCACTGGAAAGATCAAGCGGGCTGTCCTGCAGTTTACTCCTAGTAGCTGGACACCTGTGCGATGGCTGGACCCCAATTGCACGTATATGAGATTTGTAGCAATTTGTCAGTTGGTTATCTTCTGGCAAGTCTCTGAGCTAAATACATTCTTTTTGAAACATATCTTTGAAATGCCACCATCCCATCCAATTGTTGTAGCAAGGCTTTTCTTTGTTGGTATTGTGGTTGCACCATCTGTGAGGTAAATATCTTTCTAGATAAATCAGGTACCATTTGATATATTCTTGACCACTGAAGCACTTGATGTAACTTTTGCAGGCAGTATTATACCTATGTAACAGACCCTCTTTGTTTAAGAGTAGGCACACAATGTTGGGTTTATGGTGTCATAATGGTATCAGAGAGTCTGTTGTGCATTAAAAATGGAAGAAACTTATTTGAACGTACTCAAGTTCTGAACATAATGTTGTGGCTCTTGTTGCAAGCTATAGTGTCCATTTTGTTCCTGTGGGGTATTTCGCAATACCACAAATATTTCCCTGTAAGTTCTTTTTTTTTCTTATCTGTATAACCTGCTATAAATATACATTGTTATAATGGTTTTTTTTTTTTGTTTTTTTTTTCAAATTTCAGAAGGAGAATGACGTGTCAAGAGATTCTTCACCAGTGAAATCTCAAGATTCAGATTCTTATGATGAAGCAGGTATGAGTTTCAATGGTTACTGGTTACGTTTTTCTATTACAGTATGTATCCTGCCTTTGATTTCTAAAATTACATGTTTTTTTTCTGTAGGCGGCGTTCGCCGGAGACATGTTACATTCCTTAGTCAAAATGAGCATGAGAGATCAGACTAAAGAGAGACCTAAGACTTGCACTTCAGATCTCATTGCTCTGTACTGAGCATTGCTTGTTTTTAGCACGTAGGAAGCTGCTTCATCTGTTCATGTGTTTCTGCTCACTGAAGATGCTGTAAATGTGTTTGTTGTGAACCCTCTGAACTCAGCTTCTGTCTGAGAAAATTTGACATTCTCTGCAACAGAGCCCAGTCTTGACTTTCTATCAATATTCAAAGTATTTGTGTAAGCGCTCTCTGAACCAAAAGTTTTGGCCATTGAAGAGTGGTTGTGTTTACCATCACAAGTGAAGAGGCCGTAATGTCAGCAGGGTACTACAACTAAGATTTATTTCTGCTTACCTTGCAATTCAATTTTTATTATTGATGTGAGATCGCCCTTGTAACAGATCATTTTGCTTTTACAACATTCTAACCCCCTTCCCCCTGCCTCCACCCTCCCTCTTTTATCCCCTATTTATGTCAAGAGGCAAATTTAGTCCCTGTTTAGTTAAATGTGTGCTGTAGTAGCGTATGTATTGGATGTTGTTGCTGTTGATGTATGATTCTGTCATCACTTTAATTTGAGTACTATGTGCATCAATTAGTGATGCTGAAATCAAATGGCTGTGTTTAGTATCGGAGACTTGCTAGGAGAATTGCCATTATCAACTCAAGAACCAAAGAGTACTTAAGTTCTTTGTACCATGCATACAGAGATTCCTAGAGTCAAGTCAAGAGAGTGGTGTGTCATATTTAATTTCCTCTAGTTATTTCACTATAGTCTCAAGTAAACAAATCTGTGGCAAATAGGATTTGGGAAGTTTGTTCTTGTTTTTGCTATTAAAATCACAAAAGTTTGACTTTTTTTAATTTGACAACTTTTTTTTCATCATCTTTTTTTAGTATCAGTTGACTGGAGTACGTAGTTTTACATGTAATCGATTTGCCAATCACTTTGTGCCACATGCCTTGGTTGTGGAAATACATTGACTTGCTGTCTGGTTAAGCCATGTTACTGTTGCTTGTAGGTGATGATAACCAAACCAAATTTGTTTTTCTTCTTGTGATTCTGAAAACCTTTTTGATTGTTAGTATGAGACTTATTTAATGGACACTACTGACATGCCTGTGTTGCATTTTGTTAATGCATGTACCTTGGTCTAAACAATGCTGTATCATCATCTCCTCAGACATTCTCTTTCTTAGGTAAGAGTTGGAAATGTAAACCTCTAATGTTGTAAGAAACTAGTCTGTGACAGATTTGTTTTGTAATGTGTCTTAGACTTTATATAATTTTTTTCCCTGACTTTGCTCATTTTTAGCCTGTTCCATTCTCCCATTATAGCAGAGTTGAGTGTCCAGCTTAGATTTATAAAGTCGTCTATCCTTTGCCATTTTTGTCATCTACTTGTCATATGAGGCTTTGATAATTTCCACAGGCCACTGGGAGCTGCAAGAAACATTAGTGAAGTGAAGTTTTATGCTCCAACCAGTTTTGTGCCATTCATGTTGTAAATGTTGTAATCGAATAAACCAATGTAAAACCAAAATAACCATTTACAGTGGATGCACTTGCTTTTATTTTCTCCTTTAATTTTCCCCTCTGATATTTCCAGCCTCATAAGCAGAAAGGACTGATGTCTAAGTGTAACAGAAACACCCACCGATTTTTTTTTTAGTTCTAACGTGAGCACACAGCGCTTCCACCTCAAGCCCATCTGTAAGCCTTTTCCTTTTTTTTTAAGTGTAGTGGTAATAGACGGCCAGGACGACGGCGACGAAGGCGACGGCGGGGCGGGCAGTGGTGGTCGTCGCCGCGCTCAGGCCTTCCTTGACGGTGATCTGGTACTCGTCCAGGAAGTCGTCGCGTACCAGCGGCACGCGGTCCACTCGCAGGTACGGCCCGTTCTCGGTGCTCACTGGTGGCCACTTTGGGACTTGGAAGGCGGGCGCCGGGACACTGCAAACCACGGCCAACCGCCTCACTTGAAAAGAACCGCCCTTTACGAGATCTGGGGGTCCAAAATCCGAATAAATGACAAATCAGTAAAGCAGGAGAGCTAGGCTACCCCGTGGTGGCGAAGTTGGTCCACAGCTCCACCATGGTGCGCGCCGTCTTCTCGTCGTCGTCGCTGGGGTCGCGGTCCGGGAACAGGTAGATGAGGTCGTCCGAGTGCGCCACGCCTGCACGAGAAAGCCACCAAGCTCGTCCAACAGTCCCGAACAAACGAAAACAATGGACGCATAAACATCGAATGGGAAGAAGGGACGTGCCTCCGGTGAAGGGGTACTCGATCGAGTAGCCGTAGCCGAACTTGGTGTGGCGGCCCTTGTAGTTGAAGCTGTACAGGTAGCTGGGCGCGATCCGCGAGTTCTCCTGGACCATCCGGAAGGTGCACGCCTTGAGCAGCGTCACGCCACACATCTGGAACGGACGGAAAGGCCGAGCGGGGCCACACTTTAAGTCCGACTCGGGCGACGCGGCCGCCGGCCTCGCTGGCCGCAGCGCGGAGCCATGGCGGAGCCCTGGCGGAGCCCCTGTGGTGGAGGGGGTAGGCACCCCCCGGACAGGGCGTCGCGCGGGTTGGCCTACCCACGGCTCCGCGGGCGCTACGCGCTACGCGGGCGCTTGGCGCGTTTCCGCCGTCTTGACTCTTGACTTGCCACCATCCGCCCTGGCCCCTTGCCCCTTGCCCGGCCGTCCGCGAGTCGCGCCGCGAGTACTCACGTCCACCAACCCCGGCGTCATGCGCGTGAAGTTGCCCATGTCGCTCTCCGAGAAGAACTTCCTCCTGAAGACGTCGCTGAGCGCCCCCGTGTCGTCGTTGATCCCTGTCGACGTGGAGGGAGGCGTGTTAGTTCGCTGCGGACTGCCCCACGCCCCGGCCGCGCCTCGGCCGCGCCTGAGCGCCTTACCGCTGAACTCCAGAGCGACCTGCGTCAAGTTGTGCTTCAGGTAGTCGTAGTCGTCCATCCTGCCGTCAGGCTCCAGGTAAAAGTCGTACAGGTCTGCAGCAAGAAGCAACGTGCTCATTCGAAGGTCGAAAACGCGGTTCAGGCACTCGGTATTCGAACCCGCGGCACTCCTTACTTCCGAGAAAGACGGAGCCCTCGTCCTTGGTGACGCCGCCCATGACGGGCAGCCGCTTGAAGCGGCCCTCCCGGAGGCTGAGGCGCGGGTTCTCGACGAGGAAGCGCTGCGTGCCGGCCTTCTGCACCACGGCGTGGTTGCCGCCAGCGCCCGTGGCCTTGCCGCCGTCCGCCAGGTCCTGTTTCTGTGACGGGTTAGTGCGCATTACCCGTGAGCAAAATGCTTTACACCCCGCCCCTCGCGCCGCCCGATATTTACAAAAAAAAAAGAGAAAATAAAAGAATGTTGAAACTGGTATTTGAACCCGTGTCCGTGACGGCGCGTCCAAGGTAACACGCGCACGCCCCTCTGTTTATCTGGCTGCTGGGCGGCCTGGTCCACTTATGGCACACAGGGGCACGGCCAGGGCCGCGTCGCCGCGTCGGCGCGTCAGCGTCCATGTGTGTGTGTGTGTGTGTATGTGTGTGTGCATGTGTCAACACGCCAATGTACGTGTGCATGTAGCCACGCCTGGCCGTGTGACGGTGTGCCAGCATGGTGCCAGCGTGCCTGCCCGGGCGGGATGTCGGCATTACTTTCAATTGGACCCTGATCCAGTTCCTTGCAGCGCGCGCTCGGAGCGCTTCGGGCTGACACCACTCGCTTGCAGTGCAGGCCAACTGGCGGTCGCAGTGTGGCGCGTGCGTGTCGCAGTGCAGTCACGGTCGCACGCCCCGCCCCGCCCCGCCCCGCCCCGCCCCGCGTCACTCCGTCCGTCACGACGCGTCGCGTTGCGCTTGGCGTTGACCTGACCTTCCGGTGCTGCGACCCAGTCCCCGTCACACAGACGCACACACACACATGACCAGGAGGCGCGTAAAAGTGGACCTCACGTGGTGTCGCACTTGTTGTGCTCGCAGCGCGGGCTTGCATTGAGGATTTAGGGATTCGATTTCGGACCTCGAAAACAACAACACACCGCTGGGATGCTAGGCGATGGCTTTGCCCGTGCCCATCATACATGTTGATTGGCCCACGGTCAAGGGCAAGCAGTCCATCGTGGCGGGGGCGGTGGGACTTCCCCCGCTAGCCAGCCCTAGCCAGCCCTGGGCCCGGCGGCGCGGCACTCACCAGGAACTGGTTGTGCGCGGCCAGCAGCGTCTGCGGCGGCACGGCGCGCAGGCAGGCCGCCAGCTTGTCCAGGTCCGAGGTGTTGGTGCAGTTGGCGTAGTAGGCGATGTTGCGCGCGCTGTTGAGCGGCCGGTCATCCATGAGCCACGTGCAGCGCGCCGACCCGCTCTGGAAGATGACGCGCCGGAACAACTCTGCCCGCGTCAGAGACAAAAATTACAAATGCATTTGTTGGCAAGGGGGCAGTGCTGCCAACTGTTCGCTGCTAATCCAAGCGTGGAGCGAGTCCAGGCTTAAGGCGTGGACTAAGTTAGGCCCACACTCGGCAGTGTGCTGACCGTTGCCGACGAGCGGGCTGATCATGAAGAGTGTGACGGAGGCCGCGCCGGAGCTGGAGCCGAAGATGGTGACGTTGTCCGGGTCGCCGCAGAAGTGGCGGATGTGCTGGTGGACCCACTTGAGGGCCAGCAGCTGGTCCAGAAGGCCAACATTGCCCGGCACTGAGTCCGACTGTAGAGACAAAAATCCTGAGGAGGAGAAGAACCACCTCACAAAGACGTCTGGGAGCGCCTAGCATAGTCACCAAAGTAAACAAAGATTCAGCAGCGATCGGTAATTCATTCAGAGGGACCTGTGTTGACTCAACAACAAGCTGCCACTTTTCCGCGGCGAATATCTTAGATCCACTTCTCCATAAACACAGCATGTTCCATCTTTTCAGACAAACCGCCGCTCTCTGCGTTGTCTCTGCGTACCTAGGGGGCCCAGGCGGTACTGGATCACGACCAGGACCACGTCCCGGTCCACCAGGTAGTGCGGCCGGAAGTCCTCCGCCGTGCCGACGCGCCAGGAGCCGCCGTGGATGTAGAACATGACGGGCAGCAGGCGGCCACCGCACGTCGACGGCCTCTGCGGACACGACAGAACAGCGTCAGCACTCTGTCTCTCTCGCACTCGTGGGGCGTCTCGTTCAGGTGCGAGAGAGACGGAGCGACGAAAGACTCTCGTGAGCAGGGGTCGTGACCCCCGAGACTTCCCCCTCCCCCCAGCCCTCTGTCACCTTCTCCAGACTCCAGTGGCACGTGCGCTGGCACGGCCGGCCGCCGGGTGTGGGAGGGCAAAACATTTACGCAATCGCCCTCCGCGGCGGCACCCTTAAAACCGCGCCTGCCTCCCTGGCCGCCTGGCTTGGCCTGGCTTCAGACGGAGTTGACTGAACTCCCTTTGCTGCCGACTGATTCCACGAACCGCTTCGTCGCTGTCTCTCTCGCGTCCCTACGGCACGCCCCGTGAGGGCGACAGGGGCAGCGCGACGACTGTTGTTTCGGCGTCGACCACCGTTGCGTGGCGGTGCGTTGCGCAAGCTGTCGTCTTGCGTAAGCGCGCTGTGATGGCTACCCGAGCCGCCGCTGCCGCCGCCGCGCTGGATCGCCTTACCACGGGGGTGTACACGTTGAGGGTGAGGCAGTCCTCGATGTCGACAGACTGGTCCTCGTAGCTGACGGGGGGCTGGTTGTCGGGGAACTCCCACTCCTGGGGGCACCGCCGTCCGAACGCCGTCGCCTTGAGTGGGCTGGACCATGGCTTGGCGGGCTCAGGGGGCTGCAAATGGAAACATCAACGTCATTGGCGTGTCGGCCCGTCCGTCAGCCCGTCGCGCGGACGACAGTGACACGAGCGGCGGGCTCACCAAGAACCTCCTGGCGCCGCTGGGGGGCTCGGCGTACGGGATGCCCTGGTACTGGTAGATGGGTCGGCGCCGCCAGTAGGACAGGGTGCGGGTGCCCTGGATGCTGCCCAGGCCCGGCACCACGTCGAGCGTCGGCAGCGGCGTCTGGCTCAGGTCCTTCTTGTCCGCGGAGAGCACGCAGGTCCAGCACAGGGCGGCCGCCGCCAGGAGCAAGTACCTCGCAGGCAACCACATCCCGCAGGGCTGTCGACACGGCCAAGGCTGAGCTTTTCCAAAAAGAGTGGAAACGGCAAATATGGCGGGGGTTCTTCGCGGCCTCGGACATCGGTCACGGCCCCGGCCGTGTCTGCTGTAATTCTAGCAGGTGGGCCCGTATACCTCGCCTGTCAAGCCGTCCAGGCCGTCCGGGCCGTCCGGACGCAGGCAGTCGAGGCCCAGCTACACATCACGGCGCCTCGGGAGGCCGCCGCGCCGCGCTCTCCCCGGGGATGGCCCTCTGATTGATGCCCTTCATGCCCGCCCATAACTTGACCTCCGACGGGCCGCGCGCCGCCAGGCCGCCAGGCCGCAGGGGTGGCAATAAAGTCCGGCGGTGTTTCTGGACGCACCCCGGCCGAAGAGAAGGCGCCTGGCCCGGCCTGGCCCGGCCTGGGCCCGCCTGGGCCCGCCTGACCGCGGCAAAGCTTCCGAGGCGATTCGGAGACGGCCCCCAGACTCGTTCACCCCGGTGGGGTGGCGGCGGCGGCGTCGCGGGCCCCGCTGGTTGTGGCCAGGTGGCGGGGGCGGCGGCGCCACGGCGGAGGCGGGGGCCCCCCCCTGTAGCTTGTGCCTTGGCCCATGTGACTCTGGGGCCCGGCGGTTTAAGGGTTCCCGGGGGTCGGGGGAGCCTTGGCGGGGTGCCCCACCACGAGGTTGCCTCCCCGTTGCCCTCTTTTGTATCCCCTTAATAGGGAAAAGCCAAAAGCAGAAGTTTTAAATTTTGGGGTTTTGGCCGTTTGCTAATTTCTTTTTGCGGGTATAGACGTTGCTTGCGAGGCGAGGCGCACCCGACCACCACCCCACCACCACCGGCGGGGCCCGCGCCCTGCGCCCGGAGATACTCACAGTCGAGTGCTCTTGTGGACCCTTCCCTTCCCCCTCGCGACTGGAGACTGAACTTGCTGTTTGTTGAGATAGGGCGGTTACCTAAGCGCGCTTCGGTGGCCGAGGACGTAGATAAGGGCCCTGAGGGCCTGGCCCGGCAGGCCCGCTCTGCCCCGCTGGAGCCACGCTGGAACGGACCGCGGGGCGGGGAGGGCCCGGGGCACGGCCCGTGGGACTGGCTGGAGGCTCCAGAGATCGGTATCCTGGAGAAGGGTTTTATAGCGGCCATCACGAGCTTGATGGGGAGGGACTCCATGGCGGAGGGGAAGGAAGCCAGCAAATAAAAGTATAAGCAGTCCGTAATCCAATCCGAAACGCGTTATCGGAAACAAATACGGCGGAACTCGGCAAGTGGACTCCAGGAAGGGGTGGGGTCTCGGGCTCAGTCAGTCGGTTGCGTCTTGAGCGATGGGGATGCTAGGAATGACACTGTCGTCAGTTCGTGACGATTCGAGTAAAACTCTAGGCGGAGCCTTTAGCGAGTGAGACGCCAATCAGATGTTCGCACCTTGGCGAGTTGCGGAATTCCCTGTTGGAGATGACAGAGCCTTATCGCGGCTGCGAGAACCAGCCGCGTTCAAGTCTGGCCCTCTCAATGTAGCTAACTCGGTGACTGGCTGCTAGTCGGAGGCTCGGGGGAATCACTCACTAGTGCACTCGCACCTACGGTGTACATACCCTCGCTAGAAGTCGACTCGGCTGCGACAACTTGGCGTCTTCATCGCATTTCGGCCGGGATGGGGACTCGCCGGGGCAGCCCTCGGATCGCACAGGACACGAAGCAGCCCGCGCTCCACACCAGCGCTCGGGACTCGGCACTGAGAGACTGAGAGGGCCCTCTCCCGGCGCGGCAGCGCGGCCCAGTGTGCCAAGCTCGGTCCAGGCGGCTTGGCTTTCGAAGGGCCCAGGGCCGTCCCCGTGCCGCGCCAAACCCTAGCCTCCCTGCAGGCCAGCCCTGCCCCTGCCAGCCCTCGGTCTGCCCCCACCCTCCCCTTCCTCCCCCAGGCCTCTCCTCTCCTCCGCCGAGAGTACTTCCCTGCCCGCACCACAGCACGGCGTGTTCCTCGGTGTGCTTCACTGCTTGTGCATGTTTACATGAAACGCTTAAAAGATACTCCAAACGTTTGCCAAGGGCCAGTGACAAATCAGATTATAAATGTGCAATGGAGACAGAAAAGGAGACAAAATAAACCCAGGTCGAATCGTCATTATTAATAAACAACCTTTAATAAAACCATGCAGGTCCTCTATTGGTCCTCTCAAGCCGCCTCACGTTCACAAACATTCAAATGGAAGACACTCATACAACATGACTGAAGCTCAAACAAAGCAAAAACCATGCTAATAATAACAATGATCTTCCCTCTTTGAACTTGTTAGTCGAATAACAGTGCATCAAAAAGCTGCACATAACCGACAAGTAGTAAATTGATCTCATGTACTTTTTCAGAACAGCAACTGATTATAGTAGATATGAGATATAAAATGAGTCAAGTTAAGATAACTGTGCTGGGACTACAGAAAATATTGTATAAATTACATAAAACTGTAAATTTAGAGTCAACAACATATACTCTTCTCTAGTATAATGGACTTTCATTTGTACAAAATAGATTGTATAAATAATCTGTGACCAGTTTTTGACAACACCTTCTCATCAATGTCTTTTATTAGTTTTCTTCTTTTTTTTGCCATTCTGTGTATCTTCTGAGGTAGAATGTTTCTGTTTTCGTTTAACGGATGAAATTACATTAGATTCTAGACTTTCATTGAAATTAGAACTATCATTATTTGATACATCCATTTCCTCATCTGAGGGCTCCATGCCATTTAAAGCATCGTTATTTACACCACTAAATGTAACAGAATCGAAACCTTCAGCCATCAGAGCCATTCTTTGCATCTTTTTCTCTTTCTTACTAGGTCCTTTTGAGACGGTATTTAGTTGTGCGGTTTTTGAGCCTGTGTCATTGCTATCTAAACCTCCATTCACTCTATTTTCATTTTTCTTTTTCTTAGACTTTGACTCAGAAGTTTCTCTATCTTGCACCTTATCAACCCTCTTCAAATTCTTCAACAAGCTGTGGAGGACAAAAGACAAAGAAGTTAGTAACAAAAGAAGTTTGTAAAGCAACTAATTTTACAGTGTTATAATGCATACCTTTGATCAAGTTTCAGTTTTGATACAACATTTTTGAGTGAGCTCTTGGTCTCTGGAGGAACACCATTTTGGCAGAAAGATGTCACAGATGCAGACAAAGAAGATACATCAGTAGGTCTAGCTAGGGGCAATGATAATATTTGATGAAGAAGACGCAGTGCAGCTGCAATATATTTGCCCTGTTGTGCTTTTCTAGAGGAATCATCATCAGACCCATTCAGCAATTCAATAGAATGGCTAATAATCGAAGACACTATTTTCTTCAACATCTTCTTTTGCTTGTCATTAGCTAAGTTCTTCATACGCCGATTATTGAAAAATTGGATCAATAGATCTAATGCCTGACCTCTTCTGAAAAGGCGAACTTCTGAACTAAAAGCATACTGCACAATTGATGGGGCAATACACCAACAGCCACTCCATGTAGAATTTAACACGTCCGAGAAAATACTCACTGGAAGAAGACTTTCCCTATTATTGAAGAATTCAAGAAGGAGCGCTTCGTAAACATTTACAACAGGGTTCTGTTTGTCTGATTCAGCAGACTCTGATTGAGCTCTAACGATGTCTGAGCACCGAACTAAGAATGTACAGCATTCAGAAATCAAATCTGACAAACCCAAGAAGGTGGTTGTACTTTGGGCTCTTTTCACGGCAAGTGATTTTATTTGGTCTGCCAAAGATCCCTCGTCAACTCCAGCCACAGAAGAAAACTTTTTTACCTTCGTGAGAAGGTGCAAAACACTTCTGGTTCTAGTTTCAAGAGGCTTCTGATGCACATCTTTCAAGCAGAACGCCATAAGCGACAAGAGAGGTGCCACACACTCCAAACACATCTCCATTGAAGGCTCCTTTGAAATATAAAGGTCAACTAAATCAAGAACACGGATTCTGAAATGGGTCACACTCTCCTGATTTTTGGTTTGTTTCTTCTTTTTCTTGCTATTTCTAGACATTTTCATTGCTTCAAATGCTTTAGCTAGAGCCTCATTCATGCGTTCCCCTTCTTCTTCAGTAATCTCATCCAGGTCAACAGATTCAGTGTCGGATAGTGACGCGGCATTTCCGAGAGCCTGTCGTATGTCATTACGTAACTTGTCATTAATGGTCTCCTCCAAATCTTCATCATCTATATCCTCATACTCATCATCATCATCATCTGTATCATCATCTTCATTCTCTTCATCAGACGTGTCCTCACCATTGTGCGTACCATTAGTTGGCATTTCCTCGTCCTCGTCCTCACTCTCTGATTCACTTGCATCATCCAACTCCTTTGTTGAAGTCAAAGGATTTTCATCTCGACTCGGGTCAAGAACTTCAAGAATCTGATAAAAGGCGGACACAGTGAGATGTTTCTTGAGGTGGGGAAAGACTTTACCAACAACAGTCCGCAACAAACGAGAACTATTTGAAAGAAGGGACAGGAGCACCTCAACCATCACTTCAACCCACTGGGGTTCCTCTGCATTTTTGGATTTGTGCTTGCCCTTCATACGTTCATAACAACTGTGAAGTTCTTGAAGGGATTCAACCGCCATTTTGGGTTCTGAAAAGAGTTGTAGTCCCATAAATAGGAACAGGCTGTGGAAAATTTGCGTTTCTGATGCACTTGATTCACTTTTAGCAAATTTAGAAACCGTCTTCATCATCTGCTGCCACGCTGCAGAAGACTGCAACAGAGAAAAAGCAAGAAGATAGTGCTGAGGTGTGAAAGAAATTTAAGTGCAGTACTTAACAATGGACTAGCATTGCATACTCACTTCAGCACCAAACTGAACTCTGAGGCTCTTAACAAATTGTGTCTGATTTGCCATTAATTCATTGATGTGTTGGACAATTTGGTTCAGAATAACAACCATAGTTTTAAAGTCAGAGAACGCCTCATCCAAAGCACGGAAGAAGCAGTTCCTCACATTGGCTGGAAAGATAACAGAAGGCAAAATATTAAATTATCAAATAAAGGAAGGTTTTCAAATGAAACATTTCTCATGATGTCATGTAAGTTCCATACCAGCCAATTCAACATTGAATGCAGAGGAAGTAGTTTCACGGAACAATCCACGGTGAAGTAGGAATAAAAGCTGTTCGACCTTCCAATTAATATCATCATTACAAGCTTGGTGTCCAATCAAACTACAAATATAAAATAAAACCAGAGAATTATAAAAACATAATAAAGGCTGCATTCAAGATGAGTTGAGCTAAGGTATACGGACCGTTTTAGTTGCTGAGCAGCAAATACACGATCAACAGTTCTCCACACTTTGTTTTCTTCTGAGGATTTGCCATCAACAATGTCCGCAAATTGTTTGGAGAGATCCTGCACACTTTTCTTGCCAAGTTTGTTCTCTAATAAAATAGTTATGTGACTACCTATAAAATAAAAAAAAAGAAAACATAAATTTTCCATGACATAGACAAATTATTCATGAGTACACAGGATTAGCTTCAAAATTGAAAAGTCACAATCACATACCAGTTTGTTTCTCATATTGAAGATCACCACAGAAGAGAATCTTTTTGATAATAGCCATCCTTACTTTATCTGTGGCATCATCAGCTAAGAGAACTTCTCCAAGAGATGCAATAGCTTCTTGGGCCTTGGTGCAAATTTCCACATTTTTAATTTTGTCTGATGCAGGTCCACTTAATGTGCGACCAATAACATCCAAGATGCGAGATGTTACAAGTACTTTTACCTAATAACAAAGAGCAGAAAGGTATTAGTAAGAGAAAAGATGCAATCCAAATAATTTCACAGCAAAGAATACAAAAAAAGTGACCAATTCTGAAGGCGCATACCATCTTTTTATCTGGCACTTTTCTGATAAGTATGGTGAAAAGTATAAGAGAAGCATGATCCTTGGATTTGGAGGATGATGCCAACAAACTGTCAACATCCTGTGTCCAAAATGTTTTAAATAAAGCTTCATTGTCAGGGAGGCAAAGACTTTTACAGAATTCTTCATAAACAGGGTGCTTAATCTTTGTAGAATTGCTGTCACCCTACAACATAAACAACATTTTAAGCCCATAAACTAGGACATGAAAGCTTCAGCATGCTTTCACAACCACACTAGAAATGCTTCATGGGATGCTTACCACAAGCTTCTGAGCAAAAAACCGCATAGACTCTGGGGAAAATATTGGGAAACCTAGGTTCTGTTGTATCTTTTTACTCTTGATGATATTTGGAACTCGGTTTAAGGCAGACAACAAGAGAAGAAGTGTGTCCAGTGTTTGATCTGCCCATGGTTTCAAAACTTCTTTGCTGACCAAAGGCCAAACTACATCAGTGAGAACAGATTCTTCAACCTGCAACCAACAATAAGTTCCATAAGAGACACAAGTACAGAGTAAAATAAATAAAAGGAGTAACAAATCAAACACTTCATCATACATTAACCATCAAATCATGTAAAAATGGCGCGGAGGCATAGGAAAGGTAGCTTCTCTTGCTGGCACTAGAGAACAGAGTCGTCACAATTTCCTTTTGTTTTTCCTCTGAACTTCGTAAGAATAAGCCTCCTCTGACCGCTGCACCATAAGCAAGTACCTGACCCAGCAGCGCTTCTCCTTCTTCCTATGATGAAAATGGGAAAAAGTGAAGTGTTACTTGATTATAAGAAAAATAGGACACTGTTAAGACAAATATAAACAAAATGGAAAACATGACATACCCCTTTGGAATCAATGTCAGCACATGAAAATTCCTTCTCCACTATTGCGGCATAAGTTTCACAAGTAATCACAGGGAAAGACTCCAAAATAGCAACAAGAGCAGTGAAGTAACCCTTCTGCACCACTTTATTCTTGGAACCCACACCTCTAACAAGTCGTTTGAGACTGTATGTGAGATCTATAGGCAACTTTTCAGACTGAAACAAGGGAAACAAAACATGTTATCATTGTGACAGAGGACATACTGAGCGATAGAAGGGTATGTGGATTTGGTAGCAACAGAAGTAAAACAAGAGGCATAAAATACTTGAAACAAAAGGACAAAAACCGAGAGAATCTTTCCAAAAATACGAATAAATAATTCCAAACGGAGAGAGCCGGTGAGGTTATGACAATAATAATAAAACAAATATGCAGACCACCGTAGAGGAGGAAACTAATACAAACATCAGCGATTAAGGAGACGAGTTGTCAGAATTAAAAGGCATTATTTCCTCTCCCAAAATACAAACAAATGGACATAAATACAGAGGTTGCGCCACGCCGCTGTAGCTTACCGTTACGTCTCCTAAGATTTCAGTTAAATGTTGAACAAGAGAAACACACGATTCGATTCTTGCGTCATCTGATTCAGCGCCAATACGTTGAAAAATTGTAAAAATTGATTCGTTGACTCCATTATTTTTGTTTTTGGAGGACGTCGTTTCACCCATGTGGCTTGCGGCGTGGTCCATTTTTGATTTCGCTCCCTTCACCGCCTTGTTCGTCTGACATTCGAACCTCGCGCCGACACCAACCAAGGCAACAGAGCTACTCTTTTTTGCGTCGTAAATTTGTGTAGTGATATTCAGGCCACAGTATTGTTGTAATTAAGGTCGTGATAAAAAAGTGAGTGGATTGCGATTTTCGGCAGTTGTCAACAAGGCAAAGAATAGTTGATCACAGTCATCCGCCGCCAGTTGCATCCATCCAACATGGCTGGACGCAGCGGGTATGATGATCAAGAATCATGGTACGTGTATTTTTTAAAGTTTTCTTGTATTAATTGAAAGTCTGATGTAAAATGAACTTGAATAGGGAGGCTTTACCTTGACACTTTGAGTTGTCAGTATTTATTTCCCCCCATCAAATCTACAGTGCGAGTTGAACCGGCATAAGCCACGGTCCGTCCCCATGGCCCCTGTGTGATAACCGCCTGTGATTTATGTTGTTATGGCCAAAACTCTGTTCTTTCCTTTCTCTGTTTCGCGTCCTAATCGGCATGGCCCAGGTGATCAATGTTAGGGAATGTCGAAACGTTTAAAGACCCTAGTTCTACCTTCAGAAAGTGGCTACTTGTGCAGCCTTCGCGGTCTTGTGAGGGTTATGATCCGGCCCAATGCAAGCGGTCAACTATTATGTCTATTTACAACTTTGGGCGGTTCCTTTGCACTTTCAGGAAGTCAAAATTTCCAGTCTCATTTTATGGATTAAATTTACTTGGTGAATGTGGGTTCAATATTTTAATGATAAGAGGTTCCCTCTTTTGACAATTTTGCCCTCTATTGTACCTTTACTGCATGCAGGCAAGGCAATTTGTAGCAACAGAGACTTGGTACAAGAAACTTCTTTGTTGTCTGTTCATTTATCGCCCATTTTTCCACAACTTCTATTATTCTATGTGTCATCCGTAAGAAACTGAATGGTCTCTCATTCCTAGTGATTTACGTTGAACCTTGTGCGTTTCAGGGACAATTTTGGAGGCGGCAGGCGAGGTGGTGGAGGAGGCGGAGGACGTCGCCCTTTACCTACGGAACCACCATTCACAGCCTTTGTCGGAAATTTACCTAACGGAGTTGTCCAGGGAGATATTGCCAAGATTTTTCAAGATATGGCGGTTAGTATATCAGTGAAACAATCCCTTTCATTTTTGAGAATTGTATTGGAGTTTCAATTTTAAATTTTAATTTTCTTGTTTTTCTTTCAGGTTAAAAACATTAGGCTAATGCATGACCGTGATACTGACAAATTTAAAGGCTTCTGTTACGTGGAATTTGACAAGAGAGAGGATCTGGAAACTGCTTTGGAATACAATGAACGAATTAAAGTTGAGTCATCCCTTATCCGGGTAGACGTTGCAGAGGGCAGAAGGAATGACCGTGGTGGTGGTTTTGGAGGCCGTGGAGGTCGTGGCGGCGGCGGCGGTGGAGGTAAGTATCGGCTGCAAGTTGCCGGTATCTGTCGGCTAGTTCGCGAAGCTGACCCTTCTCTTTTGCATGTCCATGATTCAGGGTTCGGTGACCGAGGGCCAAGAGGCGGTGGCGACCGCGGTCCTCCTCGGGGAGGTCCCCCTGGAGGCCCATCAGAAAGGTTCTCTGACGGTCGGGGCAACAGAGGCATGTACGGCGGTGGCCAGTTTGACGGCGACCGTGGCGGCGACTGGGACCGCGGCGGTGGACGACGTGGCGGCGACCGCGATGGTCCCCGAGGAGGTGCCTTCGGCGGCAGGGATGGCCGGGACGGACCGGAACGCCGAGGCTTCGGAGGCCCCCCTGGCGCTGGCCCTGGCGCCGGTCCACCAGGCCGAGACCGGGACCGCCGGCCGTTTGAGGAACCGCCCCCAGGTATGGCCACGCCTCATGCAGACAGTGAACCTGGAAACAATTTTGTGACCACCTTTTATCGTGTTCAAGGGAAGGCTATATCCCAACTCCATTTTCGGTGCTCACAAACTACTTGTAACCCCTTTCCCCCTCTCAGCAAATAAAAAAAAATAATTCTTGTAACTTTGTTTTCTTTGCAGACACAACTGGCCGACCAAAACTGAAGCTTGCTCCCAGAACTGTCCCAACACCAGTCAATGCACTGGCTGAAACCTTACAAAATACTTCAATTTTTGGAGGTGGTAAACCTCGAGAAGAAAAGGTTGATTCTTCAGAATCATCCGACCCAGCTCCGCCAAATAATACTGAATAAGAGAGGACTTAAAATGTAAGCCTCCCACAATTGCAAAATATTCAGGTAAAATAATTTTTTGCTTGTAAAATGTATTGATGACTGAAGTCTTAAGGTATTTGCATTCATGGATTTGTGTCACTCTTCCAGACTTGACTATGGTATAGCACAAGAGCAAGGGTGGAGAGGACAAGAAGAGCCGTTTTTGAGGTGATCTCTAATTTCTTTAACAATCAAATCAATCAAATGTCACTGATCAGTGTGAAGGAATAGAGATATGGACTATCTTTGTTTAGCAATCCATTTTATTATATGTAATTTCAAATATATGTATTGAAACTCCTGTTTGTCTGATGCCTTTTGGCATTTCTTTTGTGCATAAATGTTTTCTCTTTGCTGCAAATGTGCATTGGTTATCTGTTTGTGGTGTTTGATTTTCAAGTTACAGTCTGAGAGTATGCTCAGTTTGTGTCTTACCTATCTGTTCTTTTGCTAGAATTGTGGTTGTGTACTGTTAAGGGCTGTGGCAGTAGCAGGCTGTGGGACAGGAGCAGGGCTCTTGTTCATGCAACTTAAGCTCTTTGTTGTTTCGAAACACTTTTTGCATTTTTCTTACCAGAAGGTCAAAGATATAACACAATAATTTTACTGCATCATTCAATTATTGAAAGTGATTTTTTAAAAAATGAATGCCGTAGATTATCAGGACTTATATTATTGTTTGCAAATTTGGCATACTGCAAGTCTTGGCCCGAAGTTTTTCCTCTCGTAATTTTGAGCTCAGGTTGGGTATATTTACCAATTGTGGATATTTGCTTGAAAAGTCAATGTCTGTAATACATTAATGGCAGTTTGCTTGGACTGATTGTGCCTTAATGCAAATCATGTTTGTAATGTCAATTAGAACTGAGCTGTTTCTGTAGGCAAATGATGTCTTTGAATTCTCTCTAATTTTACATTTCATGTCCTTTCCATTCTGTAAGTACCTTGTGGTTCTCTTTAGATTATTGCTGTTTTTGTTTCTTCACTTGTTTTACCTTTTTTTGTCCTTTTTATTGTATTTGTTTTGAGACCTTCAAGCCATGCCTTTCTTGTGATGTCTTTTTTGGGTGTATTCATTTGCCTGAATTCATGAAGTTCAAATTGAAGCTTATTAATAAATTAAATCTGAGAGAAAACCCTTAAAGAAATAAGGTTTACACTTTTTCTTTTCTTATAAAAAAATAGTAAGTTTATTGAAAAATGTGTGCAGCATGCACATTTAGCCCTTATAAACAGTGATTTGCAAGTAGTGGTAAAGTGGAAGGGCATACACAAAAACCTGTCATTTTCTACCCAATTTCAGCACTTTTCCATCAGGCTACTTTCTTCGTTTTTCATTTTTTGATCAGGTAACTAACTGGGCTTTGGCGAATTATGCTCGTATCTCTTAAATTGGGTTCATTGTGATTCTTACTTTCGGGACATCAATTTTTCCATATTGGTTCTTATTAAGTAACTTAACTCCACAAAATTTGAAAGTTCAGATTCAAACACTCAAATCACCACACCTATGTGAACAGGACCGGAAAGTACCATCAAATTAAGAGTAACATGAATGACACAATGATCACCATTCATCTTGGAATGAACGATGAACACACTTCCGCTGGAAGGGACCACGCTTGACCAAGGGCACCAAGGGTGCTTTCTGGAGAAGTGAAGATCAAGCGCAAGATGGCGGAGTAGACAAACGAGCCGCGCATGCTCGCTACACTAGAACACCTCTAACTGAACAGCGTTGGTGACGCACGAGCTACGTCACTGGGCCCGAGTCGAGGCGCGGTGGTGGTTGGTGGTGTGGCAGTGTGTGTGCGCAAGTGGATGTGTGAGTGTACGAGCCCCTACCCGTTCCACTCGTAGCCAGCCACCCAAGACTCGTGTGATATTTGCCTCTTTCGCATCCCATGAGTAGGACCTTAGTTTAGAATGTTGATCAAGGAATTGTAAGTAAAATTCGGTTACTTTTAGTGTTTAGGTGGACTAGATAGATTTGTCATTCAAGGTTTCGCAGTTTATTGAGTGTGGACATTGCTTGAAAATTCGAACATTTGTGAGCCGACTGTGGTTCGATACTCTAGTATCGGTTAAGTGCCATTGATTTACTGCAGATTTCAATTTTTGCGGAAAGCATGTTGTCAAATTTAATGAATGTGGTCTAGGCACCTAAATCGTAGCAGTAGGACTTGCCCTGAAATTGAATTGACGTAGCCTTGAGAGTATCAACCACCCTCTATTGACGTCTGCCAAGTCAGTTATTTGTCAGAATTTGGCCGTGGCTTTTACAGTTAACTTGTGTTTGGTATCAGCTGGCCTCCCTTTTGTACTTTGCGTTAGAATGGATAGCCCAACCATTGGTTTTAATGCCGTTTCTCTATTCAGTATTGGTTGGGGTTCTAAGTGATGAGTCAGATTTGAAAGGTTAGGTTCCATGTTGCAGCCCCTGGCTCAAACCCGGGCATTCGTCTAGGAAAGACTGTGTCAGCATGATCTAAAACTTTGAATGGTGTCCTGTCACTTAATTAGGAATAATATACTCTTGACATGATCCTAAATTTCATACAGAAATTCAAGTGTTGCGCCATTCTGAATATTTGTGAGAATATTTTGTGTATTTGCACTTTTGACATCTTGTCAAGGCCACACACGAGTAACATTCAGTCAAAAATTAACCCATTGATTTTATAAATTTAATTGTCCATGACAATTTCTCTATTAACATGGTATTGCTCTGATACTCTTTTGGAAACTATTTCTTTTGAGTGTCACTATATTTCATGTCAGAATTGACTCCTCGCACATGGTATTATTATAGATAGAAAATTTCTTGGGTACATAGCTGTGCAATATGTGACAGTTCTTAAATTTTCCTTTTTTTCTTGTTACAGCCGTGTCACACTCCCACTTACTGTGGAGGAGGTAAGCGCTCACATCAGAAAGAAAATCAAAATTAATCCATTTTTCAACCATTTAATTGAAAAATTCAATTATAACTCCCATATTTTTCTGTGACATTCACCCCTTTCTTTTTAAATTTTCAGTACCAAGTTGCCCAGCTTTATTCTGTGGCCGAAGCTAGCAAAAATGAGACCGGAGGTGGAGAAGGTATCGAAGTCTTGAAGAATGAACCTTTTGACAACTACCCTCTCCTCGGAGGGAAGTACTCGAAGGGGCAGTACACCTATAAGATATACCACTTAGCAAGGTAAGTGATGGTGAAAGTAATTCCAAGCAGGGGAGTTGATAGCTGTCGTAGCTCCACTAAATTGTAATGCCCATAAATGGACAATCAAAAGGCGGAGGTAATCTCTGTGTCTAATTGAAATATCTGAGGAGGTGATTCACGTATATGAGGTGTTGTAGACAAGAGTCAAACACTCGGGGTTATCAGTTATCTGCTATTACAGATCCATATGATCTGCCAGAGCTAGAACCCATATTTGCTCAGACAGGACGGCGGAAGTTGCTTTGATTAATCCACGCTGCCGCTCCACCCCGTCCACCCCGTCCAGGCCGTCCAGAACGACCTTTAAAGGTTAATCCCGCTGACCCCCCAGCCTGCCGCTGTCTCCCGCGGGAAGCCAAGGGGGAGGACTGGGAGGACCAGCCCGCACCTCAATTTTTTTTAAACTTTTATTTTTTTGAGGTGCGACATTAGCGTGAATTACTCCAGGGGGAAAAGCGGGCGAGGCGGGCGCTATCGAACGCGGCCCTCCGAGTGTCGCTTTGCGACTGATAAAACGCCTGTTTGGTCGGGATTGGAACCCGGGTCGCGGTGATCGGCCGCGGTGTCTGCGTCGTGTCGTATCGAAGTATCAGCAGGCAGCCGGCGGTGGAGTGCATCCTATCTGTGCTCTAGCTCTTTGATAGCGCCAGCCCGCCCGCCAGCCAGCCAGCCATCGCAGTCCCGCTGTCATTGTCGCGGACCTGGCGCCGCCCTGGCCGCTTGCGTTCTATTGTTCCTTCCAATTTGACGAAAAAAAAAAAAAAAAAAATCAGAAAAGGAAATCAATGGTATGATTGATTACTCCAGGTGCCGACGTGATGTGTGAAGACGCGTCATAGGAACCTCGAGCTTAAATTGAATGACATTTTTTAGCTTTCAAGGATAAGATTAGACTTAAAAAATATTTTTTAAATCTTTTTTCTTAAAATTTTTCTGCAAGGTTTATTTTTAATTTTTCAAACCCGTCTCGAATTTATTTATTTTTTTTTGCACTGTCGTGTTTGGTTTTCCTTGTGGCTGGGTAGGACTCTGGCTGGGACTCTGCAAGCTCTGAGGCCCGACTGGCGACGGCATAACGCGCTCGGGATGGAAGGGGTCGCGGGAGACGCGGGGGAGGCAGCGGCGGCGCGGCGGAGCGGCGAGAAAGGGTGGGGGCGGGTCGATAGGCACCCCCTGTCCTGGCCGCCCCAGGCCGCCCCTGCCCCCCGCGGGGCCCAAGGCAGCCCACGGCAGCCCACGCCAGCCGCGCTAGCCGCGCCCAGGCGCTCTCTGGCAGGGACGCGGGCCCGCGGACCCGACCCGGCCCCAAGGACTCGGGCGGGCGCAGGCTAGCGCTGCTAGCGCAGGCTCCGGACCCAAGCCACCCCCACTGCGGTGATCACCGGCCCCTCCCGCCCCCGCCCCCTTGGCTGTGATTGGGCCGGGGGCGGCGCCGCGGCCTGCATCTGGCGGTGCATGTGGGGGGCGGCGGAAAATAAAAACTTTTCAATTAACATTGTAGTGGAAAGGGGGCTAGCGGCGGGACTTCCCCCCGAGCCGAAAGTGCGCACCACTCGTAAAATGAATACTCTCTGCTTCCCGGCGTGGGTAGCTATACCGACGCTCTCCGTGACTTTCTGCAGACTGATACCGAGCCGTGCTTCCGTCGCTCTGTCTCTCTCGCTCCGCCTTGGCGACGCTCTTGGAGTGCGAGGGAGCGCGACGCTGGCGCGCAGTGCTCGGCGCGGCTTTGTTTGCCGCCCCACTGTACACGTGTGCTGCCGTGGCGCGGTGTTAGCGAGCGGCTGGAGGTGCGAAATGAAGCGCTGTTGTCTTCGGCGCCCTGTCGCCCTGCCGCGCGCGCCGTCGTCGAATTGAATTAATTAAGGCTGTCAGCGGCAGTCGCTCTGTCTCTCTCGTGGGGCGTTCCGTGTGGGTGCGAGAGAGACGGGACGCTCGTCGTTGTCCGTCGCGCTGCTCGTCGCTCTGGCCGCTTGCAGTGGCGGCGGACGTCCTGCAGATAAGGCGCAAGCCTGCGGGCCGGCCGTCTCGCTCGCACTCATTGGCGGCCCGTTGGCGCCGCCCCGGCCGGTGCATTCCTTGCACACTGATTCCAAAACCGTCTGTCTCTCTCGCACTCTTGGCAAGCGCCGTGGAGTGCGAGAGAGAGAGAGAGTGTGCGGATTGGCTCGGCTGAAGCGCCCGCGGAATGCGGGGTAGGCAGCCCGCCGAGCTGCGCTGCGTGGGGGTCGCTCGCGTTGCCTATCTCGCCCCTTGGGGCAGCCCAGCCACCCCGAGCGGGGGCGAGGCTGGGTCTCCGAGGCGGCGCGGAGCGGGGCGGCCGTTCAAACGCCTCGTCTCGTTCGACGCGAGTGACTCTGCGTTGACGTCCCGGACATGTCCCGGAGGTCGCCGGGTCCGGGAGCGCGGCCTGCGGACTGATTGCGAGAGTCGTTTTCGTCGCTCTGTCTCTAGCACTCATGGGGCGTTCCCAATGGGTGCGAGAGAGACAGCGCGATAAAAACGATTCACGGAATCGGACTGGGTTCGCGCTTCCTCGTCGGAAGTGCGCGAGCGCGCCGCCCGAAAACCGCCGCCCGGTTGGCTGGCTGGCGCCCGGTGTTAATAAACGTGCTTGCCGTCAACTAGGTCCTCTTTTTTCGCGGAGGGAGCAGGTTCGCCGCGACGTGGAACGCGCGTCGGCTTCCGCGGCGGCGGCATGACGCGCGGGAACGGGCTATACCGCGGAAACTCGTCCGATCCGCCGGGGAGTTTTTACAAAATTCGAGTCAGTTTTCCCACGGAATGACTATGCAGCGCGGCGAACAAGTTCCTAGTCGCCTGCCTGCAGTTCCCTTTTTCACGTTTCTGTTTCTGGCGCGGAATTGCCCCCTCCGCGAACCTGCATGCACATTAGTTGCGACAGCCCCGCATTTGCGTGACTGTCCCATGCCGACTCTGGGCGTAGCTCGGGCCAGGCAAATGAACAGCAATTTCCGTGCGACTTTTGTGTCGGGCGGCGGCACGGCGAGTATCGCCGCTCCGTCTCTCTCGCACCCTTACGGGGCGCCCCATGAGTGCGAGAGAGACGGAGAGCTGCAAGTGGCGCCGCTTCAATTATCCGCCTTTAACTTTTAAAACGCGGTCGTGGGACTCGGCAGGGACGCTGTCTCCAGTCCAGTGAGCTTCCGCGCGATGAAGCGGCAGAGCCTGTCCTACAGTGCCGTGCCGATGAGAGCCCGGCCGCCACACTGAGAAATCTCCTGAGAGAAAAAGAGGGTGGGGGAATGGGAAGCGACCGTTCCTCTCCTATGCGACCCGACCCGACCGGGAGTTTTGGCGAGCGGCCTTGGACCGGCGGCGCGGCGGCGGCGGCCCGTGCGTGCGTGCGCTAGTGTAGCTCAGAGCGGTCGGCCACAGTGGGCAAGCTGATTCCAAACAGTGCTCTGTCTCTCTCGCTCGCGCGGTGGCGCCCCGCGGGTCCGCCGGTCCCCCGGGGGTGCGAGAGAGACAGAGCGACCGCGGTGTGTGGATTTGATCGCGCCGATTGTCGTCACAGCGGGCACGGCGGGCACACCGCGCACGGGCCGGGGCGTTGTACGCCACCTGTACACTGCCAACGGCCGTCCACTACAAAACGAGATCCCGCCTCGCCCGGCCATTGATTCTAACGTGGCACGGAACTAAAAGTCGCGTCTCCTCGCTTCGGTTGCCAACTTGTGCACACAATGATGTGCGGCCTTCAGGAGACGGCCGGTTAGAATCGCTGTCATTGTGTGCAGAAAACGCCCGTTTGGCGGTTCGTTTGCAATCGTCATCGTAATCGGGCCGCTCGTCGGAAGCGGCGCGACTCCTGTCGGACGGTGGACCATTTTGGTGACGAACATTTCTGACAGTGTGCGATCGACTGAAGTGTTGAAACGTGGCTGTGAATTCCGGCAAGTCTTGAGCAGTGAGCTCGCCGCCGCGCCGTTGAAGAAATGTTTGTTCTGTGCGGCCTGCTGCAGGCTCGTTTCGAACACGTCTCTCTCGCACACCTTCGGCGTGTCCCGTGAGTGCGAGAGAGAGGGGGGGCCTCAGCTGGAGGGCCCCGTCTGGCCGGGCCGGCGGCAGTGGCGGCAGCAGGCCCGCGCCGCAGTCTGCCGCTACCTAGGCCATCGTGTCAAGGTCGCCACGCCGCGCCGCGCCACGCGATGCGCTGTGTTCCGCCTGCAATGCCTTAACGGGTGCACTGACGCGGCACGCGGCGGGGGCGTGGGTGTGGGTGGCCCCGCCCCGCCCCGCCCACCGCTGCTGCTGCTCGCTGACCCCTGCCTGCCTGCCCACACGCGGGCTCGCTTCAATTTCGCCTCCATGGCGAATCGATTTCTATTTTATCCCGTGGCGGGTTGTGTGGGCGTGTTTCTGGCGGCAGTGCATCTTTGCAGTGGGGGGTGGCACGTTGGCAGGCCCGTTCCACGGGGGGTGGTGACTGCACTGCTAGGGTAGGCGACGTAGCGCCACGGCCTTCTTCCGGTGTCGGCAAGGCAACTTTGCGCCAGGGTAGGCAACCCCAGCGGCCCAGCCAGTCGCGCTTGCCTTCCGAATCTCGATTCCCTGCGATGGAGGCGGCGGCGTGCCGGCGTGCCGGCGCACAGTGGGCCAGAAGGACGGTGGAAGTGGCCAAAACTCCAGACGCGTTTTGAGCTCCAGAGTCGCTAAATGGGGCTCGAATTGAACGTGTGACCCCACCCATGGATTTGGGAGGGGGGGGGGCGAAACGCGACTCCATTCGCCCCGCGTCACTTGTTGTCCTGGGATGGATTCTGTTTGGCCTGGGCGATGTCTGTCTCGCCGCCATGGGGCACGGCGGCACGGCGGGCGATTCCGAGCGGGGGGCGCCGTCGCTCTGTCTCTGTTGCACCGGCACGGGACGCCCCGCGAGTGCGAGAGAGAGGGAGGGAGGGTCCTCCCACTCGGCATCAGTCTGCGTGGGTTGGCAGGAGAGTGTGGGGGAGTGTGGGACTGTTTGGCCTCGCTGGGTCAGCAGCGGGTGCCCGTCTTACTGTAGCCAAGCCGGGCCAAGCCAGGCCCTGGTGGGCCTTCCCTCCCCCTTCCCCCTTTCACCCGTTTGGACGCCTTGCCTCCCCCGCACCGGGCTTGCACGGTACCCAAAACTATCGATTTGTATCGACTCGCTTCGACCGGCTGCTGCTGGAGGGAGCGTCGCTGGAGGCGGCTGGTCGAGTCTGGAGGACGGTGATAGTGTCGCCTGGATTAACGCGTGCCCCCGCGGCCCAGCCAATACGATACACGTGCAGCCAGGGGTGGCGGATGGAGGAAATTGCCTTTTTTGAGCGGGGAAGGGGGGGGGGTGCAATTACCGGTCCCTCAGTCTTCACGTGACTTTGTTCGCGGCAGGCTGTCACCCCAACTTCAGTCACCAGCAAAAAGAAAGGGAGGGAGAAGAAACGGGATAACGGCCTTGAATTTATTTTTGCCCGGTGTGCCTTCCTGGTGCTGAAGGTGCGATAATGAATGAATCTCTCCCCCCTCCCCAATCCGATTTTATCCTTTCAACCCCGGAGCCACGCGTTCCGCCGTTCCGCTGTCCTCGTCGTTCGGCGGCGCCTGGTCGATAGATGGCACCTCTCTCTCTCCCTCCACTCCGCCTTCGCGCGCGTCTTTGCGGCGGCGGCCCCTTTCGCCACTTTTATGTCTTTATGTCCGCGCGATGTGCGACAATGTCACACTTTCCGTTCGATTCGTCGATGCAGGGACCAAGTTGAAATTTGGAAGCACGCTGACTGACTTTGCTCCCCTTTCCACGTGTAATTGAGAAATTAGTTTTGACGTGTTTATTTAGCGAGAGGTGACGCCTCGCCCGTCTCGCGGAGGCGCCCTGCAGACGGATTGAGTCCTTGGCGCCCCCACCCCCACCCCCTCTAAAGTTGACGTCATCGATTGGTGACGTTGCGTTTGAGAGGGGGTCGGGGTGGGCGGGGTTTCTAGGTCAGTGTATCACCCGGTTGGATGCTGCGATCCACAGGCCGCGGCGTGGGGGTGGGGGGTGGGGTGCCAAGTCTTTAGAGACCTAATTGTAATGTTGGTTGAAAGCACCTGAACGGCCGAGGGTGGAGAAGGCCTTAGAGCCGCCACCACCGAGAAGTCAACTAGTTTCTATCGGGCCATTAGTTTATCTAAACTGGCAGAAGTGGGAGAAAGGGGGTGGGGGAGTCTGAAGCAGACCTAAGGCTCATGTCCTATACTTAGAGATATTTCGAAAATAAAGCTTTCTATTTCTTTCTCTTATTTTATTGTACTTATTTTGTGTTTCTTTCTGTGTGTTGCAGCAAAGTACCTGCCTTCATCAGAATTCTAGCTCCAAAGGGCTCCCTAGAAATCCATGAAGAAGCCTGGAATGCATACCCATACTGTAAAACTGTAATCACGGTGAGTACCAAAGCATATTTTCAAGTTATGTGTTGAAAGTTAGTCAGATGTTACTGATTGATAAATTTTCTTTTCATTTTTCTTCCGTGTGAGTTTTTAAGTGTTTGTTTTTGGTCAATTAGAGTGTGATATAAATGAAGATTTGATGAAGAAAGATAAATATTTGATGCATATGTCATGTATTATGTAGTTCTGTTACTTTATATGAACTTTTGTGCTCTCTAACTATACATTTTATTTTAGAAATAGTGTTTCTGCTGGTTGGTGTTTAAGCAATAAATTGTCATTTCAGAATCCTCACTATATGAAGGATAAGTTCATGCTGGTAGTGGAGACACTACATGTGGCTGATTCAGGCAAATCACATAATGTGAGTTTTTTTTCACAGCGTGCCATGTACCCATTGTGGATGCTTCAAGGTTTTTGGTGCTTGATGATGGTGGAGTCTCTTGCTGCATTGGTGTGGTTCATTGTCAACATCAAAACTACATTAAGGCTACAATTTTGTAGAATTCTAAATTTACTAAAGTCTTTTTGCAGGGTTAAGATGTGGAGAGTTGTGACGGTGCATTTTTGTATGTGTTCATGTGCTTTGGGTATATGTCTGTCGGCCATGTGATCAAGTCTCATGCATTTGTCTTTTGTTCTGCTTTTCTTGCTTCCCTGGTTCATCGGTGTTGGTCTCACAGAATCCTGGATACATGAAGGAAAACTTTTATATTGTCATTGAGTCATACCACATAGGGGATAGTGGACACCAAGAAAATGTAAGTAACTCTCAATGCATGCTTGGGATCATTCGCTATTTAGAAAAGTCGTTCATGCCCTAGTTTGGTGTACACAGATAAGAAAATAGGAATGCAGTTTTGCTCAAAATGTCTAGTAAACCTATGGAATCAAATGATGGGTCTTATCAATTTTTCATAAATTTTTTTTTAGTCCCTATTATCTTGAAAGTAACAAGGCCCACAACCACTTAGCAACTATTCCTGGCAGGAATGTGAATTTTGGGTGGAGGATTACATGCTTCTGTTGCTTGTGTTGATCTGGTTTGGGAGGGCTTTAATTGTATACAATCTGTTAATTTGGCTGTGGATCCTGCTGCATAAACATCTGGGGTTAGCAGCAGTGATGAATTAGGACACAAGTGATTGACTTAAATGTTTGATTACAGGTTCATGAACTGGGCCCTGAAAAGCTGAAGGGGAGGGAAGTTGTGCATATAGATATTGCCAATGATCCCATTGCTCCAGCTGACTACAAGCGTTCTGAAGACCCCCAACTTTTCAAATCTGAGAAAACTGGCCGAGGTCCTCTTACTGGCCAGTGGACTGATCAGGTACAAACTTTACCTAATCTCAAGTTGTTTGTCCTCCTTAACTATGGGTCATTTTCAAGGTTTCTCCCTTTATTTCTCAGGTTAATCCAGTCATGACTTGCTACAAGTTAGTGACAGTGGAGTTCAAGTGGTTTGGCCTTCAGAATCGGATAGAAAACTTTATTCAGAAAGCGGAGCGAAGACTTTTTACCACATTTCATAGGTAATTTACTTTTTGCTTTGTTCTGGTGTTGTTTATTACAGTCTTATTTACGGTTCGTCTTTGTTTTGGTTTTTCTCTCTCAAGGCAATTGTTCTGCTGGATGGATGGCTGGCATGGTCTGACAATGGCTGATATTCGAGCAATTGAAGAGAAAACCAAGGAAGAATTAGACAAGGTATCCTGTCTTTTCAGTTATTTTCAGTTATTTTCATCTCCACTGTATTAAATAATTAAAATCTTTCGTTTCAGCAACGCAATGTTGGTCAAGTGCGAGGAATGAAAGCAGATTCAGACTAAGGAAGAACGCTACATCAAGAAACAGCAGCCTGCAAAATCATCTGTTACCCGTTTGTTGGGCCCTATGGTGTTCTGTGATTGATGATTTTAATGACAGTAGTGCATAATTGAGAACTTTTTATGGAGTTATATAGAAGACTTACCACAGTGAGATGTTGCCTTAGTCATCATTGGTATCTTAGTTTCAATTGAAGTGAAATATTTGCTGGGCGCTTAACTTTTGTAATGGTACATGGCTATGGTGTTATCACAGAATTTGTCCTGTACCCGAGAGGTATACCCCTTGCGGTCCATCCTTTCATTTAAACAAATACTGCTTTCTCTTCTATTGATGTCTCCTTATAATGACATCTTCTGTAATGCTATTGAGTTCAAGTAATTTTTGCACAGCTTCTGGTTGAATATACCCAAGCTGAAGCAAGCCTGATGTATGCAGGCAGTGTAAAACACACTTTTCATTTGATTTTTTTTTAATTTTGAATGTTTAAAAAAAATCTTTTTGCTTAAAAGAATTTTAATTGAAAGTTTTTCCTTTGTGGGAAACTGCAATATTTAAATTACTTCAATACTTAATGTTGTGGTGTATGAGCCATTTGAATGAATTTTACTAATACTTTCCATTTTTTGTCATGATAGCATTAATAATAATAATAATGAAAAATATTTGTCTGTTGAATTATTTTTCCTCAGCTTTTAGAAATATAAAGAATGAGAGTGAGTGTGAATGATGTAGCATGTGTGAAGGCCTATCAGTGTACAAATAGTGTGTTGGGGGAGGGTTTTGCAGGGTCAACTTATTTCCAATTTAAAAAAATTTGTGAAGCTCAAATATTATGCCTCTGCTTCGTTTAAGTTGCAGTTTCAGCATATGCAAATATCGCATTGTGCTCAGTTTACTATGTAAGCTTAAACAATGTTCACTCAGGGGTGCAAACTTGTGTTATGGTGCAGCTAAATAGTGTTGGCTAAATGATGAAATTACTGAAGAAATTGTTTTGAGGAATGAAAGAACATCAATGCCAAAGATGATATAGTTACTCCTTTTTTGATGTTAAATAGCCCCCTGTAGATGTCTGCTGCTAAGTCATTGAATTCATTCTGTGAAATGAAAAGCAAGAAATTAAAAAAAATATCCATAATTTTGTAGGTCTTGTGGACTGTTGTCTGATCTGGATCAAGGCTTTCTTTGAACTGAATGGACTTGTGAATCTTGTCTTTTCATTTTTATTGTTTTGTTGCAGGCAACAATGTTAATTAAGCCTTTCTGCAAGATGGCATTAAATGAAATGATGCTTAAGTGTCTTTTTTTTCCTTTTTATGATTCTTGCCACTGCTCATTATTGGTTTTCCCTATCCCCTCCCCCAAACAACTGGTGTCAGTTTCAACTTGACCAGTGTTTTGCTGGCCTGATGTCTCTTCAGTTGCCTTTGACCACTATCTTGTTGCAGGATGCAGTCAACTTGCCTCTAAACATTACATGCTACTTTTGTTCAATAGTTACCAGATCTCAGAATTTACTTAAGAGCAGTGTTTTTTTTTTTTGTTTTTTTTTGTTTTCCTCATTTTTTTAAAGAGTTTCTAAATTTTTTGGCTCTGTTTAGAAGGAAGAAGGGTCACTCTTCCTACATCCCAGAGTATCTTGTCAATTGTTTCCTAACAATGTTATATGCATGTAAAAACATTTCTGTGTAGTCAGTTGAGATGTCTAGGTAAATTTTCATTTTGTATGAAATGTAGTTACATCACCATAATAGAAGAGCTTTGGATAAGTGTCTAGTAATGAATTATTTATGGCCAAGCTATTGAATTTCATTATGCAATAAATTATTATTAATACATAAGAGAAGAGTAATGTGATATGCTACTTTCAGGTCGTGACTTAATCGACCGTTTCCTCGTTTTTTAATGGTTGTCAGTAAAGAGACACTTCTTATCGTCTTTTCCCATGAATCTGTACTTATATGTAATCGGACCTTTCACGTCAGAAATGTCTTATCATTGAAAATTACGTACAATAGAATTATTTTTCTTCAGGTTACTTTGTAACTGCATGTAGCTGATCTCCCACTCACATACACTGCCGGCTGTGTGCAATAGTGTTGATAGCATGATGTAAATGGTTGTAGTGAGTGTTACCAAATTCTTTGTGGGTGAAGTAGCCAGTAAAGATGCTACTATCAAGGAAAAATACCAACAGTAGTGAACAGTAAAATTTGATCTATTGAGAATCATAACTTGCATTCCTTGTAAGTTGAATTCTGATGACCAACAACTGTCGAAGATCAATGAGACATGTTCTACAATACAATTCATCCTTTGGTTTGCTCTGCACACATGCCATAGATTTGACCTCTAATCCTCTCTTAAAATTTTCTTTAAGAGAACCTTTATTATTATCAGTTCATTTCTGATAATTGGAAAATCTTAAACTAGAAAGCGATACCAAATTTATGCCATTTCCCAATTAGTTTGTAATCTCTATATTGCCTGTGTAAGAGTTGTGAATTGAAATTTTAATCAATATTCCTGATATCCACTTATGACCGAAGTTCAAGCTCAAAGCATCATTCCACCTGAAGCCTTTGACCTAGCATCAATGTTTTTATTGTTTAGACTTTGCTCTTGTTGAAAAAAAAACTAACATAATTCTGTGTGTTTTAGCATTAAGACAAGGTAATAGTAGAAGAAAGAAAAATCTGGTCATTGATTATCCTCTTGTCACCATAGTGACTTTTGAGCTAGATTTATTAAACCAACAATTATCAAATACATTGAGTAGCTCGTTTCTTATTATTTTTATCTGGCATCACCAAGGCTAGTAAGCCAAGTGATACTGATGAAAAATATTGTACAGTAAGTTGAAAATGTTATGCATGTAATGTACATAGTATAGAAGAAACGTGAAATAAATGTTAGAAGAGAGAATATGCACCATTATTTTTTTTACTGTCTTTAGCCAAATATTTAAAAATGGCCAAGACTGGAGTATGTTGTGCTGGAGCACTCCCTATTGACTCCTGACACTATTTTGAGGACCATTTCAGAGAGGTAGGCATGGGCAAAGGGAAAAAAACTTTTGACTTTTTGTTTGATTTTATTACAAAGTGAGTAGAATGACACATTTTACAATAATATGAACACATTTATTATTACAATAATAAAAATAAAAGAGGGTTCAAAACTTAAAACCAGTAAGTCATTTTAAAACCAGTCGAGTCTATAGGCGTCTCCATTGTACTAGCTTGTCTAACGAGCAGTGATCTGGAGCCTCTACTACCTCTGATTGACAGAGACCGGCGAACTGCAGTGTCAAAAGATCGATTAAGAGGAGTTCGAGGAGATTCTTCTCTTCCAGGAGGTCCAGGCAACTTAAGTGGAGCAGGAAGTGAAGGAAGCTCAACGCTTTCTGCTGCATCTGACAAATCATCATAGGAACCTTTTGCAGTCGGCCTGCGAGTAAGAGGACAACATTGTAAAATGATTTCACTTATAATACAAAATAACGACATAATATGACTCACCTTTTAGGAATACATTGGATACAGTCAGCCATGCTCCAATCCTTGCCGAATTCTTCTCCCTCTTCAACTGTCTGAGGAAGACTGTGATGCAGAGTCTCAGGCAGTCGGAGGGCTGTTACTCCTCCAACAACAGATATACTTCCCATTATGACAAGAGGCAAAACTAAATTCTCTCTGCCCTGAAACATATTTATAGAAAAGAAACAAACAATGAAAACTTGACAGCTACAAGTCTGAAAAATGGATTATAGTTTTGGTTCTAAATTGTCACATTTCTTACCAAATATGTAATAAATGGTATCAAAATGAGCCCAAGACCAGCTATGTATCCTGAAGCTCCAATACCAACCCCTCGCATCTGAGTTGGGTAAAGCTCTCCCGCAAAAGGGTAAATTATTAAAAAGGAGGCCGATATAGCAGACTTTGAAAACAAGTAGAGAACCAATGTTGCAGTTACAGATTCTGCAAAAGTACTGAAATGTTAGAAACACTAATAGTATGTATCAGTTATACACATTTTCAACAAATTACAAACCTTCTGGTAGGAGGACTGTGACAATGCAGCTTATTCCGCTTAGTATCATACAAATAGAAAGCGGCCAACGTCTTCCCCACCAATCCATCACAACCCAACACGCTAAATAACTTGGGATTTCTACTAAGGATGATAACAGGAAGCTCAGGTACTCATTATTGCCCAATGCTGGCCCATAATAACTCAGACCAACATAAACCATGTTGTTTGCAAACCTGTCAATCAACAAAATTATTACAAAAACTAAAAGAGAAGGTGTTGGAACTGGGCAAAGGCTAATACAAACCAATTGAGAGTGATGAGAGCTGTTTTCAAGCGCATGTTTGGAGTTTTGCAAAGTGCAAAAACACTAGGACCTTCCTTCAACCTTCTTTCTTCACTTTGAGTTCGGTGCAGCATCATCCGTTGCTAGGGATTGACAGAAAAGAATTCTGATAAAAATGCATAATGGATTGAAAAAAAAACTCAAAGAGGTTTTTTTATTTCTTTACTTAACTATTTAGACAAAAAGGGGGAAAAAAAAGAAGAAACACCTATTTATTTGGACACACCTTTAGTTTCTGCTTGAAGCTGTCAGGAAGCTCTTGTTGATTGACCCTTGCAAGAGTTTCTAATACTTTGAGTGCCTCCTCAAGGCGGCCCTTGGCGAGTAGCCATCTGGGTGACTCAGGGAGGAACCACCAATAGATAAAGTAGAAAAGAAATGGCAAGGATGTAGCCAGAGCCAAGCTGACCCAGTTACGTACTAAATATGTTACTCCAGCCAACAGAATAAGCCCAAGTGTGTAAAAAAGGCAAGTCATCACAGTCACAAAGGAACGATAATTTGGTCCCACAAGCTCTAATGCTGTGAAGAAACAAAGCAAGGCATGGCTTACAAAACAATGAAACACATTTTGTTAAAAATGAAGTTATTTTAAAAACTCACTCACAGATGATGAAGGGTATTTGATAGATGGCTGGTATTGTCAGACCAACGATAATTCTTGAAACAGACCAAGACCAAAATTCTGGAGCCGCTGCTGTGCATATACTTCCGGCAATTAAAATAGCCAAACATAGAAAGAATGACTGCCTTCTGCCAAATCTAATAACAAGCCAAATCATTTTTTTAAAAATGAAGATGATAAACAGTTTTTATTTCATTACAGAAAGTTCAAAATTATTAAGTACCTGTCATTTATAACACCAAAGAGGTAAACCCCAACTGGACCTCCTGTATTGAGAGCAGCAAGTCCAATAGTAGGGTAGATATCTCTGTTACAAACCAAATCAAACTGAAACAAAATACATGAAAATTAACATAATCATGTATGCTGTTTATTTGTTTGTGAAACAGATGAAACAAAATACTCACATCAATGACTATGGAAGACTTTATTTCAGATGTGTCATACTCCCATCCATCTTGGCAGGGTTCAGTGGTCCAGGAAGAATTTGGTTCTAGCTCATATGGGGAGGTGTCTTTTAGTAATGACCTCCAATCAACAGAATATCGTTCACAACTGCTGTATGTTCCATTCAAACCATCCTTTAAAAAATAAATACCAATATTGGAAAATGCTTTTTTTTAAATTGTCTCTCTTTTTAATAAAAGGCAATGCAAAATCAAAACATCATGTCCAAGTCAGAGCTACATACTTTAGGGATGGAGAGCATTCTCCTGTGCTCTTGTGACATGTTTGGCAGTAGTCCTTCCAGCTCTAAATTTCTGCACCAGTGGGCAGGAGTGTCAGCCATGAACAATTGATTGAACGCGCAAAATCCACAGGGAATGCAGGCAGGCAGACACACGAACCAAAGCAGGATTTTTTGGTACCTTCCAAATTCTCCAATCTGAGGAAGGAGGTCATCCAAATCCATCTCCTAGAAAAATAAAAACCATGTGGCATTTATTTACGCGAATTTATGCTTGCAAAATGGACACTGCTCACTTGAACAGGTGCCCACTAAAAGGCTGCATTGAAAACATGAAAGCGGTAGCCGGTTACGGCTTCAGAAGAGAACGGGCCGCGAGGACCCTAAGAAGTAAATCGGATTTTAAACCCCTTAGCTCAAGGCGCCGCGGCAGGGGAACAGGGGATGGGGGCAACGACGAGGGGGAGAGGGGAAAAGGGGAGGGGGAGAGTGAAGGGCCGTAACTGGCCCTCTGCAGTCCGTATCTATTTCCCTCCACTCTCGCTGATGGAAGTCCCCTCACGTCGCGCAACGGCCCTTTAATTAGGTTAGATAAACTTCTCGACAGAGAGGGCACCACGTAAAATGTTACCATTTTCACAAAATTTGCAGCAACGAACCAGCTCTTTTTCAGACCCTCAGTGACCTCAAATGTACGACGGGTCGCAGTCGATTTTTATGATTGCCTTGGCCTCGGTTCAACAACGGGTGTTGGAACTGAGAAACGAGTACTGGGTCAAGATGCACACATTCACAGAGCTCCTGGCCGCGGAGTGCGGGATGGGATGCCGGACCCGCCGTGCTGAACTCGGACTCACCTTGCTTGGCTGCCTCTGGAGCACGAGTCGCCTGCGCTCCTCGTCCGACAGCCCCCGGCCCTGGAAGCCCTCATCGTGCTGGGGCTGCCGCTGCGTGCCACTGCCCTCCACGAGGGGCTCCTTCCCGGAGGCGGCGTGATCGGCGGCCTCGGCGTCGCTACCGTCGCCGTCGTCCGCCCCCGTCATGGTCAAGAAGGCCGCGGGGGCGTTGGCGCGAGGCTGGCGGCGCACGCCGTCCTACAGGCACGTCCCTCCCGCCAAGGCAGCCAGGCAGCGGGGCACGCCGGCACGCCACGCCAGGAAGCCGTCTAAGTGACGACGAGTCAGAGCGCGGGCGGCGCGGGCCTTCGGTAGTGCTCGGGGATCGACCACCCCGTCCGGCCTGCCCGTCACGGACATCATACGTGCCTTGACCCAAGCCGATCAAGCCGGGGCCGCGGACCCTCGCCCGTCCAACGCCTGCAAAGTGACACACAACACGTCACACACACGTCCTGCGCCCAATTCTCCGCCGACAGCCAGACCCATCCACCCCACCCCCACCGGGCCTTCCCTCCCCACCCACACCTTCACCGCTGGAGTGTGTTCGCCAGTCCCGCCTGGCTGGAGGCTGGACTGGAGGGACGCCAATTCCCATGGCTCTTTGGCTAAAGGAAGGCACGCTTACCAAGTGTTCACCTCAGTCATTTGTTACGGGTTAGTTTGCAGTGCATAGGTTCAATCAGGTCCAAGAAAATACCAATCTTCCCGAATGTATGAAAATGCTCATTTCTGGCATGAACTAAATGTCCCGGAATCGCTTCAAAATTTCCAGGGAAGAAAAAAAAAACAACAATTAAAGTTTTGATTATAATTTTAATGAATAGGGTACAGAACAGATCCTGATATCTATCCTTGTGCCACAGCCCTCAGCACTTTGGTAATAGTCACTGGAAATTTCATTTGCCCAAAACTGAACAAAATGCATAAATGGGATAAAACTGAGGACATCTACTGTTAATTCGCACCTACGTACAAATCAGAGAATATGTGGAAAGTAAAGGGAGAAACAGAGTTTCCTTTTCTAAAAATGAGAAGGGACGGGCAGGCATACCATTTTGATCAACTCTCAGTCATGGCACACAAGAAATACCTCTCACTCAAATCAGTTTAAAAAAATAACATGCTCTCAAAAACTTCACTTAGTTCATCAAGAATCAAAATGTTCTTCATTAACACATGAGAAGACTGAAGTGTATAACACTTTAAACATAAAAAACCAATCACACAAGTATGGCGTTCATTCACACAAAGAAAAAATAGACTCATTCGAAGACTCATTTATTGCTCATGCACACAAACACATACACACACTCAATCATACAAAAATCACTCATACAGAGTTTTCCATTGATACAATGCAAACAAGCATGCCTTTAGAAGATCTCCTGGACACTTCCACCAGCATGAATCTCTCACACATATACAAGGGACGCATGTTATCACACAGTCAGGTATAATGGAGGCGTCTGAGCAAGTTAAACCCAGCTTGAAGAGCCCGCCCCGCAAGCTGTTTACAATTATCCATTTAAAATAGGAACTCGGTTCCCAAGTTTTATCTGGACCGAAATATCAGTCAAGGCATTTCAAAATTTGAGAATTTTGTGCCAAAAGGCGCTCAGACACCTCCAAATCACAGTTACTTTTCTACTACACTTTCTACTCTTACAGGTATGTCAGGGTTAAGTCAACAAGTTTCACAGTGCAACTGTCAGCAGCTGCCTGCCAGCTGTCACCACCACAGGAATGGTAATTTGTAGCTTAGGACTATTCACCACATTCATTACAGTAGCACACACATTCACAATTAACTCCAGTTCTGTCAAAAACAAAACGAAATTTATGTTGTGCAAATAAAGATAGAAAAACGGGAAAAACAAACAATAAAAAAGGGTCCTAGTGGATGAAAATAACCCCAGCTTCAATTATTTTTTTTTAAATCTTGAGGCTTAATTTTGATGGATAGCCATGCAAGCACTTCACCAGGAAGAGAAAAATTGAACATGATTATGTTTGTTACAATACTGGCAAAGGAACATTGGAAGTACTGATTTGAGCTGAACTGACAAACATGGTACACTTCATCTTCTCAAAGAAGACGAATTCATCTAGGAAGTCAATGAGTAACAGACATTAAAGTTTTGAGATATTGTAAAATAACATCTTAACAGCTATAAATAACGGTGATACCCAAGGATAAAACAAACATTGCAGTTTCAAATCTCAGTTCTGCAACAGAATGCTCATTTTCAAATTCAGTACTGCTGGGAGAAACATCTACAGTTTAGAACCTCACAGGGACAGAGGAAAGGGGAATGTAGTCCACAGCACTAAATTGAAGCATGGTAACAAAAATGACCAGCAGATATGTGAGTTGCATAGCAACATTGCAATTTCCCCTGCACCTTTTACTGGCTGGGTGTTGCCATCTTAACACTATATTTCCTGAGATGAAATTGCATAACATTTAACTTAACCTGTTTGGTGCCAATTAAGGCGTTTAAAGAAAGTTCTCACATTCAAACACACACATATTGTCAATTTTTGAAGAAATGTCTTGTTTTTTTTTGGAAAATTTCTTCAAGTTAAAAAAAAAGAAAAAAAGCCACAGTCTTCAAGTAAAGTCTTGCAGTCCTTAGTCTTGAGTCCACTAAATTCACTCACGCATGCACACTTACAAGTGCGTCCCTCAGCCTTGCACACCTCAGTCACACTACACTTTACTTCTTGTAGTCACTGTACACACTGTTGCTATGAAGCACCAACTCTCACGGACACGTTCATTCACCCAGACGAGACTTCAGAGCATGGAGGGGTTGCAGTAAAGGTCAACCAAAAAGAGGATTATAATGAATGAGAGAAAGTGATTTTGCCCCATTGTCTTCTGGCTCGTTACTACGACCTACGATGCATCTGAAAAAGGAAAATGTCTTTGTGAGAACTCTAATTGTGAAATGACCCACAGTAGAAACGATTCATGTTTAAGAGAAAGATAAATTTTAGGATTAACCCAAGACATAAGTCCTCTTTTCAACAGCCCCAAATTAGAACTTTTGATTATCTACTCATCTAAGCCCAACAGAGGCATGAGTAACACAAGAGCAAAAACAAATGCAGCTTTAAGGGAATCCTGGTTATGACAACTGACTGCAGATCCTTCCCCAGAAGGAAATGTGAAAAATTTTAGGCATTGTTCAAAACGCAATTTGAAAAGTAAATCAAAGAAATGGTCACCTATGCCAAGACTAGGACCACACCACACAAACACTCTTGTCACTCAAACACACTTGAATCAAGCACACCCTTGCACACAAGCCAGTTTGTCTACAAATGTTACAATGTTAGGTCAGTGTAAAACTGGGAACTTGGTTAATTAGAAACTCTCAAAGGGAGCTCTATCCCATAAACCTGTGCATTTGGTTAAACTCAACGATTAACATTAACTCAACAGTCAAGATTACAGTAAGAAGGGTTTGGTGAAGCTACACTGAGGAAATTAAAGGAAACTCACAAAACTGATGAATATTAATACTTACCAGCTAGCAGCAGCAGCAGCCCTGAACTTGCGGATTTCCTTGGTAGCCCAAGACGCAAGAGTCTTAGTCTTGGTCACCTTGGATCTGCGAGCTGTGGTAAGCAGCTCATTTATTGGCTCAACATCTAGAAGGTGAAGAATTTTGACCCCAAATGCGTTGCACAAGTCACTGAGGGAGACAAACAAGAACAGAAAAGATTAATTATAGGGTTGTTGAGCAGGATAGGCAAAAGAAAAATATATGGTCAATGATTTTACATACCCTACAAGACCAGCACATGATGCAATACAACTATCTGAGTGTTGATTATCTTGAGCTACAACTACAATGAATTCAACAATGAATGGAACAGTGGGTTCCAGAATTAAAACATCAGGTGCGGGAGTTTCCAAGTCTCCTTTGAGCCCTTGAATGATGCCAGTGTAAGCTTCAAGTACTCCTTCTCGAAGCTCATTCAGCCACTCCACCAAATCATAATCAGACTGCAACATTAAAAATTAAATCAAACTAGGGCAAATTCTTTGGCCCATTCAAGTTTCTTAATTTTATGTTTTAAGAAGAAACTTACGGTGTCAACTGTTGCTTGAGATGCCTGAGAAAGTGTTTTGAGAACTACTTCTAAATATTTCTTAAACTCGGGGCCAATGCTCAAAGCAACATCTCCAAAAACAGAAAGGATTTGAGGCTTAACAGACCGATGGACATTGTTGTTCTGAAAAATACACGATACAATCAAGCAAAGAAATGATGACTGACCAACGTCAATGATGAGAGTAAGCAATACCAACCCCAAGGTTTTCCAAAAGAAGCATCATGATTTCATCACAATATGGTAAAACTTTTCCTTTCAAAGCCCGGCAAATATCTCCAGTTAGGCCAACAGCAGCTCCACACACCTGAAAGTAATGAAGATGAGTAAATTGAGTATTATCTGAAGACACTGAATTAGGGAATGAAATACTGAGACATACCTGGTGTTCTTGGTGGTTTTTGAGACCCATGCACAGGTAATGCTTGAAGGCATCCATGTATTTAAGGAATCCTTCACCGAGAACTTCAACCAGTGTGGATACAGCCATGAGAGCATCTTCTTGCACTCCCCCAGATCTGCATGTGTTGGATGCAAACATCTGGAGCAGTGCTGTCATAATGGCATCAGAAATCTGAGGAGCATCTTTGGGTGACACTTTACGCAGAACACTCTGAAGGGTAGCACAAAGTAAACTTTGAAGGTCGTTGTACTGAGCTCTATCATGGGTCTGTATGTGAGATTCCATTTGAAGGACTTGGTTCAAACGCTCCAGAATAACCATGGTTGTCTTCTGAACAGTAACATAACAGTCCTTAGGCGAGTTCTTAACCATCTCCATAAGTGCTTCATATGCAGCAGATCGCAAATTGGCCTACAAAATAAAAACACCCAAATAAATATGTACACCAAGCAAAACCACAAAAACAGGGGAAAAAAACGATTTCAAAATTCTACCTGAGCACCATCTGGTCGATCAGTAGTCTCTAACAACTGTTGGACAATAAATTCGAAGTACTGAGACAAACAGTAGGTTTCCGGGTTGGGTTCATCCGATCCATCAGCAGCTTCATAAGCAGCCTCTGCCAAGCCAGTGAAAGCCCAACACACATTAGCAGCAACTCTAGGCTCTGCTTTGAGACCATTAACAAAAGCTTCCAAAAGAGGCTTTAGGTAAGTCTCATTGATGGCAGCATCTGGAATAATCTCACAAACTCGGCCAAACGTCCAGGCAGCGGTGTCCCTCACAACAACACTGCTGTCATACATCAACTTTATGAGGGTGGGCATAGCTTGCTCTACCAGTGGCTTCAGGTTTGATGGATCCAGTCCACCAAGAATTGAGCCTGAAGAAAAAAAGAAATTAGAATCTCAACCCCACAAGATAAAATATTAACAGCTGTCATATTTAACATACCATAAGCCATAAGAGCAGCATCTCGGAAGCGCCAGTCTTCACTTGAAATGTTCTCCCTCACAAATGGCAAAACATGAGGGACAATATCATCCTCACAGCATGTGGCAAGAAGCATCAAGCACACACCTGCTGCTTTGCTGGGGTTCCAATCATCTTCATCATCAAACTCTTCCTAAAAGTTTAAAAATCAGAATAAATTTGAGTTACAAGAAATTAAGGGCAAGTGCATAATTAAACTGAATTCCACACTGAGCACCAACCTGTTTGGTAAGTTTCTGCATGAGCACAGGACACAGGAACTGCAGAGCTCCTTTAGCATAGAACTTAGAACAGCGGGTAGGAGGTCGGCCTGCTTCTACTGCTTCACTGTCTTCAATGGCCAAATCAACCTCTTCATCACTAACGTTCGACCAAAATTCAATGCCTTGCAATGCTACTTCATCATTATCACATTTCATTGCTTCAAGAGTAATCTGAAAAGTTAGAAAATCATGAAAAAGGTGCCACAGGTATATAGTAACAATCATGAAAAAAAGATAGTACTTACAGGAAATAGGGCTCGGCCCATGTAAGGTTCCATATATTGGTAGTAAAGGGACATAATTTTGACTAAACACTGCAAGGCTGCAACTCTAACTTGAATATCTGTTGACTGAGTTGCTTCACAAACCACTTCCATGATGTAGTTACGCTCCGACTAAGGAAAAATAAACATGATAGATTGATTCAACTACGCAGTACAGCCCAGTAATAATTTTAAGAAAGACAAAAATCCTTACTTCTTTGTCAAAGTTAGCCCGAGTGAACTCCAATGAGTTATGGAGAGCTGTTGTAGCAGCAAGACGGACATGATTGCTGGGCTCATTGGACCTCATGCCATGAATGATAGCAGTTAAAATCATATTAGATTGCTCTACCAAAACATCATGCTCCTAAAACCAAAAAAATTGTACATTGGTGAGCAAACAACCTTGAGAATAAAAAACACCCCTAATATCAGATTTTTAAAAGAACACTTACAATTTCTTGACAAATGTAACCAATTGCCTCCAAAGTGGCCTCTTTCATCATTTCCGTGCTAGTGCCTCCAATAACATTTTGAACCAACAAGGGTATTAATTCTTTCCATTGACCAGATGGCAATTCAGCAACAGCAATGTAGGCCACACACTGAGCAGCTGAACTGGGGCGGTTATTTTCAGTGCCAAGAGCACCAACAACCTATAACAGCAAACAGAGATTAGCAATGCACACTTGACCATTATTAACAGCAGGTAAGTTCAGACAGCTAGTTCCAACATTAGTCATACATTGTTTTTCACATATGTTCGAATATCCTCTGGGAAAGCCAGCCAGCGCTTTTGATGTTCTTCTTTGAGTTCCTGCACTTTTGATGTGAGGGTATTTTTGAAGTGAAGACCGGCGGCCATACGTGCCACTTGACTATTGCCTCCATGGTGCAGAATTTCGGAAAGGGATTTAACAAACTCCGGCTAGAAAAATAAGAGCCATTTTAATAGCAATAATTGATTTAAGACGAAGACACCAACTTGTCGTCACATCTGTAAATTGCATGGTGAAAATTCAGGTACTTGCCAGGTTTGTTGCCGCTGCCCCATGCAAAAACTGTTCTGCTTGTTCTCGCTCATCTTTATCTGAAAAGAGATATCATCGTGATTAGAACACAAACTACAGCAGAAAGCACAGGACATACTAGACCTCAGGTACAGGACCCAAACTGACACTTAAATTCCCACCTAGAGGGTCTGAGTCGTCTTATTTCCAAGAACGGCAAGGGCCAGTTTGGAATGGACCGAAATGACTGGAGGTTGCCTATGGCAATGACAATGGCGCACTACCACGAACGGATTAGGTTAGGTCACGAATCGATCCTTGCCCAGGATACCCGTCCTGCTTTGATCGGGCTGTCTGGGGCAAACGCGTCTCGCAGATCGAGACGGAGACACCGAGTTTGACGGGCCGAACGCCTCCAGGAGAGGGAACGTGCCACAAAGAGAGAATCATGGCGGAGCCAAGGACCCGCGCTGCCCGAGGGAGGTTAGAAACTTGTCCGGAGGGGAACACCGCCGAAAGACACGGCGCGAGAAACACGGCTTCACGGCGAAACGACGCGACGAAAGTCAAGCTCGCCATTGCAGAACAAAGCGTGCAACTGGTAAAGAAACTGTCCAAAATTTCCCCGCGAAAATGCCGATACCGATAACCGTTATACATTGGGAGGCATGACATCAGCGTCTGTTTACAGCCAGCAAAATGCAGACAACAGTAATAGGGCCAAAAAAATTGCACTGGCGAATTTGCTACATCAAACGGCACATTTAGACAGTACATAGAGAGTAAATAGGAGAATCAATGGGCCATTTAGGTTGCTTAGGCTTAGCCCCTGGACCACGTTCATTGTTCCCGTCGACACTCTTTCCCAGCGAATTTCCAACAAGTTGACGCCATCCAAGTACTCACCAGCAGAGACCGTCTTCTCCAATATTTGGGTCAGATGAAGTGTTGCGTCGGGATTCATTTTCGCTGTTATTAGATTTCTACGAAATTTCTACAATGATCTACCACTAACCGGCTATCGGCCATATGCTTTCTGAAAACTATGTATTCATGCACTCCCTTTTGAACTTCGTTTGGGTCGGAAAGTTCAAACTGTCTCGGCAGGTGGTGGCGGTACCGCGTCCGTGCGTCCTGTGCGTGCCCGAGCGTTAAAAAGGTTAAATAAAACAAGGTCTGCGTCAAATCCGGAAGACACAACCACACAGACCGCTCAATTAGGGCACTATTTCGTGTCGCGGACGGAGAGGGCGCACGCTGGTGACTAACGCTCACCGGTCCACCCGCCAATACTGAGCTTCGCCGTTTGTCCCACAGATGGCGCGGCGCGCGCGCAGGCTGCGGGCCTAGAGGCTCTCGAGTCGGAGTATCGTAGGTCAGCGCGCCGCGCCGCGCCGCGCCGAGGGAGAGGTGCGCGTCGAAGGGGTTGCCTGCCGTCGGGCGTCTCTGACGTTCGTTTCCAGCGCATGCCACACCCACGCTCATGCAAGTAACTGTTCCGCCGATTGAGATGTGGGTCAAAACAGCGCGCAATCCCTGAGATTTTGCAGCCTGGTATCATCGTTAACACAGTGCATCAAGTAAGCAGGAGGTGTCGGATATGCGACGCGGAAGATGCTTCAGGGAATGACCACGGTTGCGCGCTGGTCGGAAGGCTTTCGAAAGTAGTAGAAGAATGTAACGCGATGTAAAGTTCTTTATTGTATAACAAGAGTCCAAAGAGTCACAAATATACGTGCAGGAGAATTCACACAAGTACAGCAAAACTATACAAAACAAAGTGATGGGGAAGTCAGCGTTAGCATAAGTTTCTGTACACAAGGAATACTAATACACAGATTTACTCTCTACATTTTCATGCTTCGTTTTTATTTAAAAAAGAGAAAGAGGGGGCGATTGGGAAAGGTCTCTTCCCCTCACAAAGTGGCTAGATGTAAAGATAAGAACTCACATTTATCTTCAACAACACACAATACAGTACACTGTGTGAAATGAAGGCAGAGATCTTTGGTATTGCAAACAGGGTCAAACATAGTCATATCCGCAAGTTTGGAAATATCACAAATCACAAGAAAGTTTGCCACACGAATATTACGAGGACAATAAATCGTCACTCCAGGCTTCCTCGTCATAACATTCGCCGCACCTTTATACAGATTATGTACAAAGCGAACGATTCTTAAAATAATTAAACACAGCAGAACCAATACATCTATTGGAACAGGTACGAAAGACATTTTATACTTTTAGAAACTTAAAATCGGAAATGGTACAATTTGCTAGAAGTTTATATTCTGCATTCAAATAAATATTAATACAATTACCAACGACGTTTACGAAGTGACTAATCTTTGCAAACATAAAAACATAAAGACAGACTACATAAGAAGAGAGATAATTCAATCCGATCATATAACATCAATTCTGCAGAAAATTTGTACTCCCGGAGACAGGCACAACACAAAATAAGTAAATGTCATGGATAGATCATTGCAGAAATTTCGTGATATGTCTACAGTTTGTTTAAAAGCTTATCCACAGGGCCAAGATACATGGAAACCAAGGAAAACGGAATCATCACGAAAACATCGCGCGTGACTTGTCACACACGACACTCTACCGAGACTGACGCGATTGAGACAATTTTGTTTTCATTGGGTGATAAAGGTTGTAGCCAATGCAATACTCTCACAACGATGGCGCCTAAGTGCAAAAATCAAATTATTACATCTTAATTATTTTTTTTTTTCCAAAAAGCCTAATTGGGTGAGTTGTCACAGTTATAGAATACAGGGGAAAGGATAATGTATGCATCGTGAGATTATTACAACTACTGAATAGATTCCACTATAAAAATACAATGTATAAACTGGTTCAATTGTATAAAATAGCTACAGAAGAAGCCTCTAGCGAACACAAATCGCGGAAGATAGGAAGATTTCAGGTCATTCCATGACAATGGCCGTGGAGTATTAGGATGAAAAGGAAACTTAAACATAACACTGTCTTACGATAAAGAAGACATCAATAAGTTAAAATCCCGACGTCTGTTCAACATGCTACGCATTTCCTTCAAGGATACACAACGAACCACGAAACATTAATTTATTTAATGCTGTAAAAATACTGTAGTTTATGTAAGAATGTTTACTGTTAGCTTCGAGGAGCCATTTTTGTTGAAGTTGGGTTAACGCTCCCTTAACTTACTTTGGATTGCTCACAACTTACTTAATTTACACAACACTGTTATCGAGGAAGGGGAAGGGCGGGCACAACGTGAATAGGTCACTGCGGGTTCACGGTAAAGGGTTCGTTCGCATCCCTTCAGTCTCATCAAACAATCACACTCAAACCGATTTTACTAGAAACAACATTATGCTTAAAAGTACGGTAACTTATTTTTAAGTGAAAAAAAGTTAGGGAACCTCCGAGGATAGAAAGTGTCACTTCTTCAAAACAACGAGAGTGCGACCGACCGGTGCGGTCCGGTGTAGTGGGAGCATCCCTGTGCCCCCAGTCCCTCCGACAGCACCCATGCGCACCGCACCGCCGGCCGGCCAGCCGCACTCGCCAAAGGGATCGTGCACAGGTTTTCGTTCAAAGTTGTGTCCGGAGACGGAAACGAAACGATACCCAAGAAAGTGTTACCTCCGGCGGCGTCGCGCGGTCACGGGTCGTCACGCCAGTGCGTCACGCGTCGTCACGCGTCGTCACGTCGCCGTGCGAGGACCACAAAACCTCTCCTTGTGCATGCTTCATTCAATTTGGTATCACAATCTGTTCCACTCTTACCTTAGCAGTCTCAATCTCAATCTGGGAAATGAAGGATATAACGTAGAAAAAATATTGGGGTGGGAGTGGGGGAGTAAGGGAGGGAATGCTGACCGCGGTGCAGGCGTTCCTGCCGCGGTCGGCCAAGCCTTGGGCCAAGCCTTGGGGCAAGCACGGGGTCGGACAAGAAGCTACCGCGTGAAGATTCGATGCCTACACTACGGCCACCTTGTGGCGTTAGTAGCAAATACGAGAAAAATGAGACACATGTCCGGAAACAGGGAAACTCGAGGCTGAGGTGCCCTTGGCCGGGGTGAAGAAAATCCGGTGACAGAATTTGCAGACCCCGCAAGAGCACTGTCGGCAGCACCTAGGGGGCCACCACCTGGGAGGCGGATGAACTACAACGGGCTAACGAGAAGTACACTAGCATTCTAACCTGACCCGAAGCGGACCGGCCCTCTCGCCGCGGGACGTTTGCAGGCGACTCACTGTTCTCGCCGATGCTTTAAATTTTTGTGCGGCTCGGCTGGACTTGGGCGAAACGGACAAGGCTGTGCGATTGTAACGAACTGAATGAACAGAATTGTGACGGTGAGCGCCGCGAAACGACCCGCGGGGCGGAGGAGGGCGGGACGCGCTTGGAGGAGGAACGACAGACACGTCAAATGGAAGTCTTACAGTAGCGCTGCATGAGAGAGATCCGAGTTGCTACGGGCGCGGAGGGGCGCTACGACTTGAACCACCTCAGAAGGGAAACGGCAGAGTAACGACTTACTCGTCGTTCTAAGTCTCTAGAGACGGACGGCGGCCAAGCGTAACGTTAGTCTAACGGGGCCTAGAAGGGCAGGCTGGCCACGAACATGTTCTCGATGAGGGGCGGCGCGGGCACCAGGTCCTCGAGCTTGAGGTAGAAGATGCGCTGCAGGCCCTGCACGCTGAGCGACCGCAGCTCGGGCAGCTTGCCCAGCAGTCTGGACAGGTAGTGGTCCTTCTTCTGCGCCTCCGCGTTGTACGTCACGTGGTCCTTGAGGGAGCTGATGATCTTCATCTGCAGCTGCTCCACCTTGTGCGGCTCCTTCAGGCCGTGGCGTTCTGCAACGAGAGCGAGAGGGACGGCGTGAGACCAGCGCCTGCAGCGGCACGGCGTAGGCAGTCCCGCCACGCAGACGCGCGTCCGGGACGGCCTAGCGCCACGGCGTCCTGCGCGGCGACCTTAAGGCTTACCTGTGATGAGGGTGAGCGCGCACAGGCAGGCGAAGGCCGAGATGTCCACCTCCAGGTTGTGCAGGGATTGGCAGAAGTCGAGGATGGCCAGCAGCCAGTCGCCGAAGCTGCGGTGGCACTGCTGCTTGTCCAGCACCACGCCGTTGCAGAACGTCAGTTTGGTGTCCTCGGCCCGGGTTCTGCGGGGCAAGCCGGTTCATGAGCGGAGGGACAGGACAAACACTGGCGGGCTTACGGTGCAGGGCGCGACGTACCGGTACGCCAGGCGGAGGACGAACAGCTCCAGGGACGCGGACTGGAACAGGAGGTCCTGGTCCTCCCGACAGAGGTCGCCGAAGCCGGGGATCTTCTCGGCGAAGTGCCGTATCACGTCCACGCAGGTGGTGAGCAGCCGGTAGAACTGCTGGATCTTCTCGGCCTCGGACACCAGCTCGTCGGCCGGGGTGGGGCCCGCGCTCTGGTACTGGAACGGCGACGTCACCTGCGAACCCACGCCGTTAGAAGGGCGCCTCCGCACGTTTTCGTCGTTCTGTCTCTCACTCAAGGCGCGCGGGGCAAGGGCGGCAAGGGTGCGAGAGAGACGCGACGTACCTGCGAGTAGTCGAGGTTGGCGAGGTCCGGCGTCGTGTCCACGTGCGCCCGGACGAGCGCCGTGATGAGGGAGACGGGCGGGCTGGGCGGCGACTCCTGGGGGGACTTGGGCTTGGAGGGCAGGCGACCGCGTCGGCCCTTCAGCGAGTCGGTCCGCACCACCTAGAGGGAGAGCGAGAGAGACAAAGGGGTTAAAATAACGGTGACTTCGGGCCGCTTCGGCTCGGCCGGCCTGCTTCGGATCCCCGCTTCGGTTGTCACCGCCACAATTGTCCGCTTACGCAAAACGCGCAAAGCGACGCGGAGCGGCTCGACTAGCTCCACTAGCGCGGCTGTCTGGGCCCATCCCTCACCTCACCTCAGGCGGGGCGGGGCGGGGCGCCCCGGCCTTACGCAATGCGTGTCCCGGGCCACTCCCGGCCACTCGGGCGGCCCAAAGAAGGCCGTTATCTAATATGGTGACAGTTTCGCGGCGAGGACACCGTCGCAGCTTCCTCCCGGTATATTCCAGTAAAAATAAAACACCGATCGGCCCGGCGTTTCGGATTCCCTTCCCGACTTTTTTCCGGACTTTGTGAGTGAGGGGGAAAGCCGCGGCCGGACAAAGCCGAGCCAAGTGACGTTCGACGAGCCGTCGAGAGCGACGGGGAAAATAACTCGGTCGCGCAGTCCTTTGTGCGCGGTGAAGCGCCTTGGTCCCCACGGTGCCTCCGGTTCCCTCCAGGAACAGGCACTCGACGGCGCCGAGTGGGCCCCGGCGCCAGGCCGGCCCCGCCCGCGCGGCGGTGGCGGCAGCACACTCACCTCTTTCACCATGCCGACGGCGAGGCACTTCTGGAAGCGGCAGAACTGGCACCGGTTCCGCCGCCGCTTGTCCACGGGGCAGGCCTTGTCCGCCAGGCACACGTACTTGGAGCCCTTCTGGACGGTGCGCTTGAAGAAGCCCTTGCAGCCCTCGCACGTCCGCACGCCGTAGTGCTGGCACGCCGCCGTGTCCCCGCACACCGCGCACAGCGTGGACGGCGAGTGCGGCGTCTGGCCGGGGCCGCCCTGGGGGCCGCCCTGGGCCGACCCTGCCCCCGGACCAGCGGGGTTCGCGGGCCGCACCTGCGGGCACAACGCGCCGTCAGCACCAGCAGCAACAACGAGGAAAACAACAACAATAGCGCCCTTACCTGGTGGGGCACTCCGTGGTGGGACAGCGCGTGGCCCTCGCAGCCGGGCGAGGACGACGCCGAGGACGTGGCGGAGGGCGCGGGGCCGGAGCCGAGGCCGAGCCGGAGCTTGGGGGACTCACAGGACCTGCACGCGTGAGGAAGCACACGTAAGTTGACGGTGTTCACGCAGTAGGACACTCCACTGTCGGTGCTGCTGCACTCACCCGGTGGAGTCGGAGCGCTGCAGCGGCAGGGAGGCCCGCCTTTGCCGGGGGGTGAGCGCCGTGGTGGCCACGCTGGGGAAGGGTGGCAGCGAGTACGTGTCCATGTGGGGACTCGAGCTGGGCAGCGCGCTGGGCAGGGTGCTGGGCAGTGAGCTGGGCGCCCCCAGCGGGCCTGGCTGCTCGTACGACTGCGGGTGCGGCTGGGGGTGCGTCTGCGGGTGTTGCGCGGCGGGCTGGGGCGCGGCGCTGGGCTGGTAGTACAGGCCGTAGTGCTGCTGGTGGAGCTGCCACGACTCGTAGTGCTGCTGCTGCTGCTGTTGCTGCTGCTGGGGGTGGGGGTGGGCCTGCGGCTGGGGGTGGTGATAGGACGGCACGGAGTAGCAGTCCTCGGCCTCCATCTTGAAGTCCAGCTGGCTCAGGTCCGAGGACGGCGACGGCGAGCAGGTGGCGGACGTCCGGCCCGTGTACAGCCTCCCGGAGTACGAGTCCGCCACGGCGGGCACGCCCGCGAAGGTCTGGGAGGAGAGCGGCAAAGTTCAAGTTGCGGATTCGTTTGAATTTTACGGAGGGGCAACATGGGTAAGTTGGTGGTACCTGGAAGCTGGGCAGGGGCGCGCACGAGTCGTCGCCGTGGTGGTGCTGGTGTTGCTGGTGGTCCAGGTGGCCGGGGCCCTGTCCGGCCTGGCTCTGCGCGGCCGAGGCGAACACGTCGGGGAACGGGTCCAGTTCCTCGGGCAGCCCGCCGGCGGGGTCCTCGGCGTAGGGCGCCGAGAGGAGGTCTGCGAAACTGCTCGAGCCGAAGGACGACTGCAACAGAGAGAGGCGAGGGCCCTTGAGTCTCTCCAGTCTCGCCGCGCCGCTAGACAAACCGCCGACGCCCTCCGACGACGCCGACGCCCTGCTCTCGCTCCGTGACGCCCGCGTCGCCGCGTCGCCGCGTTGCGTGTCTCTTGTCGGCGTCGCCGCGGCCGCCGCCTCGGGGGTCTCGGCCGCGCCACGGCTTCGCGTTTACGAGCGCCACCGGAAAATAAAAGGAAGACTCTGCCGGAGGGTCGCCGACGCGGTGCTCGCTTTGAGGGTTCGCCGCGGCTTCATTCAAGAGCGGCGCGGTCTCGACCGTCATTCCGCTCGCCGGCCATTAAGCTCGCCTCACGCCCCCGCGGAAAGGCCGCGGGTTCGAATCCCGCGCCCGGCGTCTTTTTTATCCTTTTCCGGTCCAAAGTCCGTCGTACCGCCTGCGCACGAGTGGTCGGCCCTCACGACGACGGCCTCGGCGACGGCCTCGGCGACGGTCGCCACCGTCCGCGGCACCACATCGATGAGCACCGCGACGTGGCTCGGCGGCCACGATAGCGCGGCCCGCGCTCTAGAGTCCAGCCCCCCAGGAGCTCCAGCCTGTGACGGCCTGCGAGGTCAGACTGCAACTGGCGACCGCGGCACGCAGCCCCCAGGGCCGCCCCCGGGGCCCCGTCGGGGCAGCACGACGGACACCACGGCCCCCACCTCCCCCGCCTCGCCCCTGGCCAGCAAACCGCATCCCCGTCTAGCTTCAACGCCAAGACAAGGGTTGAAAAAAATCTCGCTCCAATTTAAAAAAAAATGCAAGTAAAGAAGCGCAATGCAAAGCGGATGAAATGAGGAAAAAATGAAGTGGAGAAGAAACGCAAAAGGGTGGAAGCGCTTCCGGCGGGCCAGACAAGCCGGGCGGCGGGCAGGGGGAGGGGCGGGGGCGCGCATTAAGAAATCAGCGCCGTGATTACCGCAGCCTGATGGAAAATGAATGGCCTGCTTCCTCCCCAACCCGTTGCCGGCCACCGCCTGTCTCTCTCGCACCCACGGGGCGACCCACAGGGGTGCGAGAGAGACAGGGCGACGCAGCGACGCAGCCTGCAGGCCGAAAAGAGTCGACTTTGTGGCGGCGCCGGCAACGCCTTCCCCCTTTCTTTTTCGTGGGGATGATTTGCTTCCTATCCCCCCCTTTTTCTCGGTGATTGCACGATGCTTTCTTAAAACGTTTCCGTTGTTTCCCTTCCGACGCCACTGTAAAAAGACAGCCCGCCGGTGTGCTCGCGGCTCAGGGACGACCCATGCAGACGCCGAGCCTGTGGGCCCCACGATTCGCACAGCCCCTCCAAACTACCCCTCGTGGAACGAACTCGGAACCGATCCCAACGATACCCCGCGCCGATGCTTTTCCCTCAGCTCGTGGGGGACCGGCAGAGTCATGAGCCAGAGCGTGCCGCAAGGCCACAAGGATTAGGAGGGAAACGTGACAGAGCGTGACAGAGCGTGGCAGAGAGCGTGACCGTGGCGGAGGGCGGTGCGTCGAGAGTGGACGAGAGGCGTCGCTCGCTGCGCGGGCCCCGCCAGCCCCGCCAGCCAATGGTAGCCTACGGCGTGCCGCGGCGTGCCACGGCGTGGCGGCAGCCGACCGCACCAGGCCGCGCCGCCCTCCCCCCTTCCTCCCCCTGGCCCGCCCCTCCCCGGCGAGCGCCGCGACGGCGCCGCCGCATTGGCCGAGCCAGGCCGAGCGCGCCTGCCTGCTGCGGCAGTGCTGCGCGGCCGCCTTGGGCCGGGGGGCGCCGCGGCGCTGTGACGGCGCGGCGCTCCACCCGGGACCCCTCCCCTCCACTCCCTTCCACTCCCCTGCCGCCGGCGCCGCCGCGGGCACAGCAACATGGCACCAGCCCTGCCGCCAAAAAGAATTTAGGCCCGTCAGTACCCCACGCGCAAACCGGGAGCGGGTCTGCGCGCCGCTACCCCAACCAACCCGTCAGGACTGAAGGCACCCGATGACAACCCACGCCCCAGTTACTCCACGACGCGCGTGGAGTAGCGACGGCGTCGCTATTTCGCTGCTTTTGCTGGCTTATACGTACGCGGAATACTCTTTGGCCTGACAGAGTTTCACTTTGTAAAGTTGTCGACTCGGCGGGCGGGAGGTCGGGAGACCGCCTGCGTGTTTTGAGGCGACACTTTAGAGCCTTCGTGACGGGCAGCGGGCTGTACAGTGTGCGGGCTGCAGGCTGCACTCGGCAGTGCAGGCGACAGGGCAGGCCCCGCGGCGGGACGCCTAGATGTGTCTCACCTCTCACTCGTCTCGCTCTCTCACCGCGAGGCGGACATGACAGACACGCCGACAGAGAGTCCCCTCAAAGCCGCCGGCCGCGCGACCACCTTTGGCGGCACCGGCGGGCCGCTCTGTCTCTCTCCCGCACCCAGGCCACCTCAGGCGTGCGAGAGAGACAGAGCGACAAAACAGGCCGCGGCACCGCGGCATGGAGGCGAATCTGACGGCGATGAGTCAGGACCGCGGGATGCGGGTTCAAATACCGACCTCCCGTTTTATTCTCCTCGCCATGAGAACCGCCGCCCCGTGACGTCATCGCGCGGAGCACTTCCCGCAGTGCCAACACGACCCTCGTCGTCCTCGTCGTCGCGAGGATTCCGATTTCCAGTGTAACACCGCTAATGACTCGACCGAGTCCGGAGTGCCGAAGCGTCGGTCTCTCTCGCACTCGCGGGGCGTGGAGCACAGGTGCGAGAGACGGAGCTGGCTGAATCAGACAGGTCGGGCGCCTCCTCGAGGAGTCCTCGACGCGCATTCGCGCATTGCGATTGCCAGTGCGGTGCACGATGGTGAGTATCACCTGACGCCGCTGCCGACTCATTCCACCGCCTGTCTCTCTCGCACTCGCGGGGCGTCCCGCGTGGGTGCGAGGGAGACAGCGCACCTCAGCCCGCTGCTGCTCGATGGCTGCCTGGCGCCGGGCCAGCGCCGTAACGCCCCGAGTCGGCGAGCCGCCGAGCCGCCAGGCAACGCAGCGCGCTCTACCCCCTTAGCGTTCCCCCAAACCGCAGCACGGCACGGCACGGCACGGCCGGCACGGCACGGCGCGCGGCAGGGCCGACGACGACGCCACGCTTGGCGGACGACACAGAAAGGGAGGCCCTCCCGAAAGGTCAGCCCCGCCACCCCCTCCCCCTTTCACGAATCGGCCATGCCGCCACGACGGAGGGCCGCGGGGCCGAAGGGACGTTGGGCCTGCCTGCCAGCGGCCCGCCCAAAGCGCCCAGGGCCTGCTTGCCCAGGGCAGACACTTTGACGGGCCCTCCAGCTTTTGCGCGATTTCGGAGTCAATCAATGATGAGACAGGCGTTCCGACTGGGACAGCGCGGGCGCACACACAAACACGCACACACACACGCACGCGCGCGTATGTGTGTCGAGTAGCAGAGGGAAGGACAGACAGACAGACGACAGACACACTGACTGACGGACAGACTGACAGACAGAAGAGGCCCTAATGAGTCGGGTGCGTTCAGAAACTCGTTCCGCGGGCGGTCGGTACGGTGGCGACGCGGCACATACGCAGTCTGCAGGCCTCCTGGCGACCGGAGACAAAAAGATTCCCGAGTCACTTACGCACTCTATAAAGCCGCTGACTCGCCGGCCACCCCGACACGCATGCATGCGCATGCGCCACAAAGTCACGGCCCCACTACTCATTCATGATCTCGCAGTCACTCGCAGTGGCGTGGCGTGCCTGGCGCGGCGACACGCATCGCTCCGCCACCCACGCCTCCGCTTCATTTTCCCGCCAAAAGACGCCGCGCCACGCCCCGGCAATCGCGTTTGTTTACACGATATCATAATAGCGTTTGATTTAATAACTCGTGTGCCTCCCTCTCCCCTCCCCCTTCCCCTCGCCGTGCGGCCCTGGGGACCCTCCCCCTCCCTCCCCAAACCGCCGGCGGAAACTTTATTGTTAAATTGTTAGCGCGGTGTTGGGTTACACTTGTCACGCGGCTCGGCGCGGCACGGCGTGGCTTTTTATTGCCGCGTCGTGTCCCGCCTCCAGGCCTCCAGGCTCCGGAGGAAGGACTCCAGACGACTCCCGAGGGTGGCGTCCGGGGGAGGTCAGAGACCAGTCGGCAGAGCGCGGCGGCGCAGTCCGCGGCGCAGTCCGCCCTCGGCGAGGACCGACGTCGCTCCGGACGCGGCCCGACAGAACACACCTGGCGAAGTGCGCCCGGCTGGCCCGCCCTGCCCGGCCTGCCTTGCCGCGAGGGGGTCGTTGTCTTCGCGACGGATTTACATCGATGTTCGCCGCCCCTGAGCCTCCGCCTGGCTGGGCGGCCGCGCCGCATGGCCGATGGCATGGCGCAGCTACCACGTGCGAAACGGTGACCGAAACTCTGCCTTTTTGCGGGGACTGTGCCGCCTCTCTCGCACCCTGGCGCGACGCGCCGTCAGTGCGAGGGAGACAAGAACGCGGCTGTTTTGGAAGCAGCCGCCGGATGTCCTGAACAGCGCCACACTGCCTCCAATCTGGAGAGGAGTCCTCACCCCTATCGCGCAGAGCGGAGAGAGGGGGGGGGATGTGTATAATCATTTGATTCGGCGCGCCTTCTGGTAATCCGATCGCGGCAGCCACAATCTGCCACCGACGAGGGGGAGCCTAACCTAGGGGAACCTGTCCGTAAACACGCTTAATCTCCGTCTTGATTTGGCCACCCTCCTCATCACCGCCGCGCCGCCCGATCTGTCGCCAGGACGCTCAGGACAATAAATTATCACTCTCTTGAGATTCGAACCCCGGACCCCGCCGCCACCCCTCCCCGTCTTGGCACCGTCGCGAAAAAAAACAAAACAACAATAACAACAAAATATCTCTAAAATTTTGACAACTCGCCGGGATAAATATTCATGTGACGTCCAAACTAATTGAAATTTTTCAACGAAAAGGTTGGAAAGAGGACAAATTTTCGACCGGCTGTGGCCAACAGGGGTCGCAGGGAAAGCGCGCGAACGGACGCGTGTGACCGGGCCGTGACGATTCGAGACTATCGAGTGACGACTCGAGTGACGAGGACGTGACGGACGGGCAAGGACATCGCGTGTGACGGCGTGTGCGACTGACGCGCCGTGCGCCGCACGCCACCAAGCACGCCGCCAAGCACGCCACACGCCACGCGGTCGCACGCGACACATCAAACCCCAATCCGGCGGGAAGGGAGACGCGAGGGGGGCGCACGGCGGCGCTCGCGAGGCGCTCGCCACGCGAGACGGCCACCGCCTCTCCGCCGCCAAAAGGGACCGAATTAAACCAACAAAAAAAAGCATCATTGGAAGCAAAATTAATTTTCAGTCTCAATTTTTTTTTCATAAGAAAAAAAGCTAGAATGGAAATTTTTAGAGTGTTTGAGAAATCACCTAACCTCCGAATATTTTAAGGTTTTGATGCAAAGACTAGCGAAGACATTGGCTTGTACCGGCTGAAGCCCTACAGTGCAGCCACGCCGACCACGCCCCTTATGATGCAATTCGTTTATTAACCCGCGCCTTCTCGGAACCAGCGGCGCGGCGCAGGTGTCATGGCAACGAGAACGAAGATGGAGAGAGAGAGAGAGAGAGAGGGAGAAAGAGAAGCGGAAGCGAAAGAAGCCGACATGAATTGATACGTCTCATGACATACGGACGGCAGTCGGACGGCACGGCGGTGGCTAAACAATGCGCCATCACACCGTATTGGTCCTCCCCGATGCCGATAGCTGTAATTTAGTTTGGAGCGGCGGCGCGGCGCGGCTCAAGGCACAGAAAACACCATAAGCAGGCCGGCCCGCTGCCTCGCTCCGTCTCTCTCGCACTCTCTCGCCCGGCCGCGGCGGCCGCGCGCTCCGAATTGTAGGACTCGTCCTAACGACAGCCGGCCATCGACTCGGTGTGAGAAACGCTTACCCGCAGCGCCACGCCCGCCACTTACGGCGGAAAACCAACACGCGGATGCACTCGCCGGGCATCGCCGGGCTCCAATCTGACCGGTGGTCGGTCGCACTCGCGGACGGCGTTTTCGGAACGAACCCGTCGAGCTTTTACTCACTTTTTATGTTACTAACTGTTTGAAAAAATTCGAGAAAAAAAAATTACTGTTTCAATTTCAATAAAATCATCTCCTCTTTCATTCTAGCACTTGTAGCAAAATGGACCAAATTTGACCCGATTTCGAGCTTCGATTTCTCGCGGGTGCGTTCGAGAGGCCCGCCTGCCGCATCTTCCAGCCCTCCACTAATGAGGCTGCGTCCGAAGAGGGACGCATAATGCAGGCATTGATCAGCCCGCCGGACTGCCGGACGCACGTCAATTTGCGGCGCGGGGCCGCGCAGGGCTGCCAACCTCGACTTATGCTCGCGCCAAATTTCCCCGCGTCCATAAACCACGCGGTTTCCCAGGGCGCAGTAGGCTGATTCCGAGAGTCGCTCTGTCTCTCTCGCACTCACGGGGCGTCCCGAGTGGGTGTGAGAGAGACAGAGCGACGAAAACGACTGCAGTGGGCACACTGACCGCGCTTTCCATGCTAAACGCGCGCCAGGGCACGAGGGTTGGCTCACCTGTGTCTGCAGGAGCAGCATACTTGAAGAGACGGTGAACGGTATGGAACCGGCGGAGACACACGACAAATCGTTGGAGCCGCTCAGGTCCTTGGTGGAGGCGTCAGGGCCTGCAGGAACAGAGGATCGCACTTTAGTGGCGGCGAGTGTTGCAGTGTAGGCAGCGCGCTTCGGCAGCCGGTCGCGCGTTCAGGTCTCCGTCGCTCCGTCTCCCGCGGCGAGGCAGAGAAGGCGAAGAAGCCCCGCATGAAGAAAGCATGTTGCGGCATTTTCCGCAGCGACTCTGGAGACAGACAGGAAAAGTGGGTTCGGGAGGTTCGGCACTCCGAGCATCACCACCGCCCCGCCCCGCCCCGCCCCGCCCAGGTCACCGAAAACAGAAGGGCATAACTCACGGACGTCGCCGGGCCAGGACGGGCGGGGACGGGCCGCCTCGACGCGGCGGAACTGGTTTCTGCGTAACCCAACGAGAGTGAATCAAGGCAGGGAAGGCCCGAGTGCCTTCGGCTTCGGCGTGCTTCGGCCGCTGCGTTCGGGTGTCCTCGCGGTCCTCGGCCCGCGTCGCCGGCCGCCTCGACGGACCGACCGAAGACGCGCGGTCCGGATGACTTGCACCTCGACGCCGCAGGCCGCGGAGCAGCCAAGCGGCGGGGGTCACGGAGGAGGCACGCATTTCTCTAGCCGGGACAGGCGGGGCTGGCGGGGCTGGCAGCCAGGCTGCGAGCCGGCCAGGCCGGGGACGGTCGGTACTGTAATGGCGGTACCCTGACGGTGCCCTCGCGGTACCGGTTTGGCGCACAGGTACCAATCGTACAGGGCGGCTCCGCGCCGCTCCACGCGGCACCGATGCCAAGATTAGGGTGGCAGCACTGCCGGCACTGCACTGCCGGCACTGCACCGGGAGTGCAGAGAGGCACTCGCCGAGAAGAGGCGCGCAATTTGGCCGCGAAGGCGGTGGCCGGGAAAAAGGGATGGAAGGCACGCAAATCAGTCAAAATCCGAGGGGGTATTCAGAGAAACAGAAGCGGGGAAAAGTCGTTTTCTCTTGTAAGCGCTTCAGCGCAGTAAAATAAAAGAAGGAAAAAATAAGAAATTTTGAACGAAACTTCAAGGGACTAAACTCATTTTTCCCAAAAACTAAACCACAGTAACTGTAGAAACAAACAAGAGCCTTAGCACGCTAAGTCCCGTGAGGCGTACGCTAAGGAGCACTACGAACCGAGCATGTCCTCGTTGACGGCGCACAACATGTCCTGCTGCTGGGGGTGCGACAGCCGCACTGGCCGCCAAGCCTCCGTCCTCGGCGGGCCGGGCGCCAAAGTGATGCGACTTTGGATATTAAAATATAGCGGAGGCGGCGGAGGGGTGGGGCGAACGCCAGGGCGAACGCCAGCGCGAACGCCAGCGGGGGTGGCCGGGCAGGGGAGGGGCTAGTGGAGGCTAGTGGCTCCCCGGGGACAATATGCAGTAAAGAGGGGGGACGCTCTACACAACAATGGCATGCCGCGGCATGGGCAGGCATGGGCAGGGGTGGCTCGCTGCACCTGGCCGTGGAACTCCGTGTAGGCGGCCGCGTTTAGGGCCGATTCGACAAGAAATATGCCCGTCGCTGCCTTCCCGCCAAAAATTTACCCTCCGAGTATCGAATATCTAAAAAATTAAATCATAGAATAATGGAATAAACAAAATCAGAAAAATTAGTTAGCAAGGCTTAAGGCCGCAGAGCAGCGATGCTCCACCGCGATATGCCCATTCTTCCTTCACAATTTGAGGTCATGAGCAAAAAATTTGTGTTTTTTTCTTGCAAGAGTGCCGGCCATGTTGGGCCACCGGAAGGCTGATTACGGCGAAAGGCACTATTTCCGCGTCACAAGGGGCCTAACTCACAATGGGCCCTCCCTCTCCCATTTAGGGGCGGGGGGCGGGGCGGGACGGCCTCGTATTGGAAGTGCGGCACATGGAGCGGAACCTGTCCGTGATGAGTTTCGCGGGGGGTGGGGCGCTGGCGGGCGCTGGCCCTCGCTGGCGTATAGGGTTTCAGGGAATAACTTCCAACCCCCTCCCCTCTCCCCGCCCTCCCTTCGCCCACCCCGCCACCGTACTGACGGCAATACGGATTTCCAGCTCCGAGGTCACTTTTTTTTACCCAGCGCGGCGCACATTTCATTTTGTGAAGAATTATTGTCACTATTATTACTCGCGTGTTTTGGCTCCCCGTGGTTCCTCCGTCACGTGACATTTACCAGAACCGTGATTTTTCTAAAAACAACGAAAATAAAATAACCCTCAATGCAGTAATTTGACAAACGCTCGAAAAAAAATCTGGTTTATTTGGCCGGGCCTGGCTGCTGTCGAGTAGAGCAGTGTGGCGTAAAAGCGCTCCCGGTCATGGCGGCGGTGCATTCACCAGTCCGTCTGTCTGCCCGTTGTTCCCACGCCCACCGCACCGCGGCGTGGGGCGCAACGGCGGAACAGCCGGAACAAGAGGTATGGCGCTGCAACCCGTCCGACTAGTCCTTCTTCTCGGCTTGGCTCGGCTCGGAGCCACCGCGTCCCAAATAAAACGGCGATCGACTTGATGCCACGACAAATGACCGCCGTATACAACGGAGTAGTGTAGTGACGCGTTAGTTTGTTCGCGTCTCGCCGTCTCGCGTTCCTCGGGCCTTCCGGGTGGCCGTTTGAGGAGCGGCGCGCGATGCGCCTATCTGCCGGCACAGAACGGCGTATGACGAACGCCGAGTCCGCGCGAGGTACGTTCTTTTGTCCAACCATAACCTAACCTGACCGGGACGGCGGCGCGTGGAACGTTCTTTTGTCCGACCATAACCTAACCCGACTAGTGGAACGGCGCCGCGTCAAACTTGCAGCCGTGAGGCTGACTCCCGTGTGCGTGAATTTGATCGAGTGACGGGCATCACTCTCAGTCGACTCTCGGCGCGGCGCGCGGCGGAGGCGGCTTCGAAGAAACCCGAAGGACGTCACCTTCCGTGTCCGTTTCGAGCCCCTCCCCGCGAGAGGGCCTCGCGGGTCACGACCTCCGCGGCCTCCGAGGCCGAGGACGTGTCCCGGACACCCCGAGGTCCCCGAACTGGATCGCTATAAATGATGAAGCTGTCAATCAACGAGGGGCCGCCAAATAGGCCGAGAAGACGACAGACATGAAAAGGATAGCCACTCGTCTCGGGGTATGACCTGCCAGGTCGGGAGCCCGCGAAGGAAATTATTTGTAGTGTGCCAAGATGGCCAATTAATGATAATGATACTAACGGTGATACCATTGGGGGCAAGGACGAAACAATTTCACGACGGCCATAAGCAACTGTCAGTAAACCAAACAAACGGATAACCCCATTTGACACCGCGGGTATTTTTGTCCGTTCGTTCCCGCCACGCGTTCAAACGTTTGGCGGCAAAATCTGCGACCGTTTGAAGCTCACAGCCGCAGCGCACCAGTTCCGCGTTCTGCTGGCGGAGACAATAAGGAAGCAGAAACACATGAATTCGTCCGCTAAGGTCTCCTAAGGTGAACAGGACAGCCGTATACAGCGCGGCGCAGCGCAGCAGGACTGACCCGACCCGGCTCGGCTCGGCCGGCTCGGCCAGTCCGCCGGCCTCGGCTGGGCTCGACTTGGCTCGGCTCGGCTTGGCTCGGCTCTAACGCGTAATGAAGACATCGATAAAAGAGAGTGAAGAGAGGTGCGCGTCTCCACGCACGCCACAGTGCCAGGTCAGAGAAAGGGATGCAGTGGAGAGAGAGAGAGAGAGAGAGAGAGAGAGAGAGAGGTCGTTGTCGTCGTGCTGGACGTGGCGTGCCAGAGTCTTGCTCGGCTATCGAACAGGAATTAACTCGTCGCCACCAATGCTCTGTCGGGTTGGCGCCCTGCAGGGCTGCGAGGCGGGCGAGGCGGGCTGCAGGGCTGCCAACTCCGTCCGGCCGTCCGGCGCGCCTGGCGAGGCAAGCCAAAGGCAAGCGAAGCGGGGCCGTGGAGTCGCCCATCGGGCGCCTGCGCATTCAGACTTAATTCGAAAACACGCCGCGAGCACTTGTAACTTTGTTACCTGTTCCTGTCCTGCAGCGGGTGTGGGTGTGCCCGCACAACGTGAGCCTGCCGCCCCGCTCCAACGACCGCCGCGCGTCCCACAGGAACAATAACAACATTTCGCAACAATTTGACGACCGCCGCTTAACAGTGTAACCGGTGTGCTGAATCCACGCACATCACGCTGCGCGTGCAACAGCACGGTCCTCGGCCCGCCCTCACCGGAAACGGCCAGGGTAGCCAATCACCGGATCTTTCTTTTTTCATTTTTTGTTTTAAGAAAACGGCCATGCAGTCTGATTCATTCAATCAAGCGTGTCCCGTCCCGGAACACGATAAGCCAGCTGATCCAACCCGTTTGGGGCGTGGCGGGGCGGGGCGGGGCGCGCGCTGCGGGGGTGTGGCGGGGAAGAAAGTGAAGACCATCGTTGTCGTGGCGGCGCGTAGCGGGTGTAGCGATTCAACTGATGCGATGCGAGATGACCCTCCTCCTAGCAGCCCGAGCCGAGCCGAGCCGTGTCGTGCCGAGCCGAGCCGTGGCGCGGCGGGCCGAGCGGCCAGGGCGCAACTTGCCCCGAGGCGACCACGTCTCAGCGCCACACCACGCCACGCAGAGCAGCTAGCCGCTCCCACGATCCACACACACAGACTCACACACTCACAGCCTCTCACACACAGACACAGAGAGGCGCGCGTGCATATTTCGCCTCATCCGTGACAGCAGGGCCTCCGTCTAGTTCCTCTCGGCTTGGCTCATCATTTCAAAACACCATCCTTTCTTCCGTCGGCTGCCGGCGTTCAGGGCGCCTCTTATTTTCACGTTTTTTTAAATGTGGCAATTTCTCATACGCGAGGGGAGGAGCGATTTCTCATACCGCCGCTTGGCGCTGCGCACGTCTTTTACGGCCGGCCCCTCTGTCTGCATGTATCGAGAGGCTGGAAATTCCTGCAAACCCTCATCGCCCATGGCTGCAGTATGACTTGGCGGCGCTGCCAAACGGTTTCACACGTGACGTGTTCACCATCATTCACGTGTGTGTGTGTGAGAGTGTGAGTGTGTGTGTTTCGCAGTGTGCGGGTGAACCCATCGCCCATAATGCGCCGGCCCGCCCGGCTGGCCGGCTCCATGCCGGCTCGCACAATCTCGTTCCGACGTCCTCCTTGTGTGATGCCGCGACAACGTTATGCAAGACGGAGGAGGAGGAGGAGAGAGAGAGGAACGTGGAGCCAAGGGAAATGGAGAAGGATGAGAAATAAAAGAAGACGAACTGCCGTAAAGAGGAAACGAAAACAAAACGAGGCACTAGGCCGCCGCGCCGCCGCGGACGCGGCTGACTCGACTCACTCCGCGTCGGCTTCTGGAACCGAAACCGATATCGGGCGGCGGCCGTTTCGGAGGCGACCTCGGCGTATCGGCGTGGTGCCATCACCGGGGCGTCACTTCGCCGCGGACGCCGCCGAGTTGGCCCGCCTGACTGCCAGTGCAGTCCGGGACCTAGAAGCCACGCCAAGCAGGACGAGGAGTGCCCCAGGTTGGCGTCGGCGGCGCGGTGCAGGGCGTTGCAGGGCGGCGCCAGCTGTATATGGACCTGCCCCCTCCACCGCCCTCCACTCCCCGATGACGCCGCCGGTGATAATTATCTGGGCAACGCAGCGAAGGCGATGTTCTGCTTTAATTAGGGGCCGCGCATTAAACTCATTGGAAATATTGGCTATAATTAAGATCCGCGATACGTTATTCGGGGAGAGACTGATTGAACAAACACGGCCTAACGCGGTGGGGGCAGGCAGCGGGCTGCATCCGAACACGTCGTTACTCTCGGGGCGGCCCGCGGGGGTGCGAGAGAGACGGGGGCTGACTCCTATCTCGGCCGGGTATCGAGGCTGTCGGGTGCCGAAGGCTCCTGGAATAAGCGTTGCTGCCGGTTCGGGCCCGCCGAGCAAAGGAAATTGTTGCCGGCCTAAAAAACCAAAACAATTTCGCGATGACGAGCGGAGGCGAACACGACGCGCGTTGATTGAGTGTGCTGCACGCACGCTTCGCACTCACCGGCCGAAGACGCGATGCGGGCTGCCTACTCGCGAGACGACAGCTGCCAGACAGCCTGCCGTTTTGCGGCTTGCGAAATTTTTCGGTTGCAGCGTCCATAAAGAACAACAAATGAACGACGTCGGCGGGAGCGCCACGGCGCTGCAGCGCGAGAAGGGGAGGGGGGGGGACATAAATCAGGGGCCAGTTTGCAACGGCGATCCCCTCCAGTGCGCGTCGCGTCTGGACTAGCGGGGCTTGTCCGGGCTTGCCGGGGACAGTATGCTTATTGGGGGTCATGAGGCTCTGCGGGGACCGTCTGCGACCGCCTCGCGCCGCGGCACGCCAATTTAGCGATGGGGAGTGGTAACGATGGGCCGAGCTTACTACTGAGGGGCCTCCCTAAAGTGTCTACGCGATCACGTGAGCAGTACCCGCGGGTGTCCGCCGCCGGCCTCCGCGTCCTACGACGTGAGCCCCATGAGGGTGCCCGCCGCGACTAGAATGCAAGCTCCCCGGCGCTATGGGTGCCATAACCGCCACGGGCCCCGCGAGGTCGCCGTGTCGGCCTGTCGGGTATACGGGCGGTCCATGAATCCAAGAATGCCCACGGCTGACTCGGCCGGCCCGTTTCGTAGGAGTGCCTTGCCTGGAGACTCCAGACTTGCCAGACTCCGGGCTGCGACCGCGCCGACCATGGCCAATAGCTAGGCGCGCCACTCCCACACGCCGCCTTTTCCCCTGGAAATGGTCGCGCACACCTACAAGCCCCACAAAGCGCGCCGCATCGGCCGCATCGGCACCGCTGGCGTCTGCGTCGCCGTTCTGCCGCGCCGCCGCAACGCTGCCGCGCGTAATTCTCATAGTCTGCGGATACTGTAGCTGCGGATCGCAGAAATGCCAACTGTTCAAACTCGACTCCCGCGCCGTGTCGGTGCCGCTGTCTCCAGCCAGGCCGCGCTGCGCCGCGCCCGCCGAACACTGTTACCTCGCTGGCAGTTCATAAACCACCCAGATTTATTCACCGCGGCGAGGCAGGGCAGGCCAGGGCTGCGGCGCAGAAATTCTATCTCTGCTCTCCGCGATGCTCGCCGATCGGCCACTACAAGTGCCACGTGCTTCGGACGGAGGACTCGGTGAAATAAGGGCCAGCGTTTGCGGGCGGCTTCGACTCCCGCGTCTAACGGCAGCTCAGTATGCCCCTCGTTACCGGTAATGCGTAAACAAAATCACTGCCCCGCCAAAAAACAAGAATTTTTTGCGAGATGCAACGACGGTGCATCTGCAGGTGGAATTCCCGACAGAAGTGGACACACACACAGACTCACAGAGAGTTTATTCTGCATACCTGCCAGGAACGCTGCAGAGACAGCGTGTATGCATCAGAGTGATGTGCACATTATTGGTTTATCTGTGTGGGTGTCGAAACTGCCGGTGTAAAAGCCTGACGATCCGGCTAACGTAAAACGCAGCTATTCCTTTTGTTGTTGTTGTTGTTGTTGTTGTTGTTGTTTTTAACTTGGATACGTAACGTACTGCGGCCACGCATTTCCACATTGTGGCGTGTGAGGGCTTAAAGGACTTTATGGGGCTGGGCTCTTAATCACAGAGCGCACGGCTCCGTAGCCTCACACTAGGCGCACCGGTCTAGCCTCGCACCGGGCGGCCCGGCGCGCCTCCCTCACACACATACACACACTCACGCGCGCACACACACACTCGCACACACACAGCAATGCAACAAGCCAAATCAATAATGCACATCCAATTTGACATATTGCAGGTATAGCGGTGCTGTTTTGCGCTTGCCATGCCCATCTGTCTGTCCGTCCGCTTCTCTCTTATTGTCGTCCGTCTCTCTCTCTCTCTCTCTCTCTCTCTCTCTCTCTCTCTCTCTCTCTCTCTCTCTCTCTCTCTCTCTCTCGGTGCCTCGTTCCACGGTCCATACATCACACACTCAGCCTAGGGTTGTTGCGTACGGAAACTCGCGCACGGACTGGCTCACACACACACACACACACGCGCGCGCTCACGCACACACATAGAGCCAACCTGTGTTGCACGCACTAATTTGCATACTTCAAGGCCGCCATGGACTGCTACTCCAAGCAGCTTCGCCCATTCGGCTCATCTTCAGTCGCCAAAGAAAATAATATTGGGAACGAGGAAGAGGAAAAAATAAACAACCAGGGGGAAAAAAGGAACACGGTTTCGTTGTCTGCCGCCGAAGTAGCTCGGCTCGCTAGTGAGAGTCCGCGCGGAACGTCCCGGCAACCTTAAAATCTTAAACACAGCGTTCAGGGCCCCGTAACTCGCCAACAGAGAGCCGGGCTGTAAACGTCATCCGCGTTTAAAAATGAAATTTTTAGTTCGCTCGAGTCTTCTTGGCTGTGCGGTATAGTTGCTTGGCCGAGGAGTCGGATCGGAGTAACCGAATGTAAAGTGCTTTCGCCTTGGCTGCGCTCGCTGGGGGGGCATCGGCCACGCGTCGGCCACGCGTCCACCACGCGCCCCAATAAACCAGTAATGACAGCGTCATTTCGGGTATGACCTGCGTTTAGGCGCGGCTCGGCGCGGCCCGGCCTGCACGACGCGGTAGACAATAGGTTTAGACTAGACCACCCAGGCGGCCGGACCTCACGCCGGGCGCGACGGCGCGACGTCGGCGGCGTCCGCGTGGTGCGGCGGAACCGAGCCGCCTACGTCGCCCTGCTGTCGATCCAAGCCCCACGCCGCCACCGCGCCACCGCGCTCAGATACTTCATTAGCGCCAAGGCGATCACCCTGACCTCCGACAACAACACCGCGTGCGAGCGCGCGCGTGTGTGTGTGGCAATGAGAAGCCGAAATTGTATTCCGTTATTGATAGATGTAGGTCGACCGGCAGCGCCAGATAGCGCAAAAAAAGGCGCACACCCCACGCAGCCCGCCGCAGAGAAAGCAATTGGCGTTGTTATTTTGCCGGCAATCGCGCTGCCGCCGCGCGCTGCGCCCCTGGCCGCGTGCGTATCGCCTGGATCTGACAGACTCGGCCGCCAGATGGCGCGGCGGACAGCGGCGCTACCCCGCGCGGAGCCACCCCCTTGGACGCGCCGGGCGAGGACTCCGGCGCGCGGGGTATCGCCGCAGCAACAAGCCGGCACGGGGTGGCACTCCGGCCGGCGGCATCCCGGCGTATTGACGACATGTCTTTGCCGCCTGGTAGCTGGACAGTCCCGCAACACTCCGCCGCGCAACGGGACGGCCTACCTTGTAGGCGGCGGCGACCGCCTGGCGGGTAGACAGTCCCGCAACACTCCGCCGCGCAACGGGACGGCCTACCTGGCAGGCGCCTCGCTGGCGACGAGCCCCCGAGTGATGAAGGAGTACTGGAGCGACGTGCGCGCAACGACGTACACACTCCAGGCTCCACCCTTGTAATTTATACGAAAGGCATTCAGGCTGCGGCAATACAGCCATTCACACGCTGCTGGGCTGGGCCGGCTGCAGCACTGCGAGCACTGCGCGACCTCGCCCCGTGAGCGCGCAGCCCGGCGCAGCGCAGCCAGCCCAGGCACCGTCGCGACGCACTCACACACACTCACACACGGGGCGTGCCGGCACGAGGTGGCGTCACTGCGTGTGCGACCCACCCTCGCCTCGACGCCGTGACCTGTTGGCCGCGGCGGATGAAAAATTAAGCGCGGCGTTGCAGTATACGGGGCGTCATCTCCCGGAGACAAATCACAGCCTTCTCGTCGGGCGTCAGACTCCGGTGACTGGCGGCTTGTCCCCGGTAGCCGCGTCGCCGCCTGGCCGGCCGGAGGTTGACACTGGGCGAGGGCCCTGGGGTCTTTGGCGGGGCCGCGTCGATAGAGCTATCCATCAGAAGAGAGGCGACTGCATGACTGCATCTGTCTCGCCATCTTGAAAGGAGCGACCCATTCATCAAGGCGGCGGCCCATTCATACGCCGGTGGGCGTGGCCCGGCGTGGCGGAGCGTAGCGACACGCACGCACGCACACACGCACACACACACGCACACACACGCGGCCGGCCACGAGGGGTGCGCGCGATCGCTGGCCGATTACGCTTTTGATTTATCGATGGAAATGAAATCCGAGCACACGGTAGGCAAAGTAGTAGTAGGGAAGGCCCTACGCCCTTCCGTCCTTGGGGCGAGCAGGGCGGGGCGGGGCGGGGCGCGAGAGGTACGTACACGAGTAGCACCGGTGGGTGGTACTCGCCGAGTGTCTCGCAGTCGCCGAGGTACACACGCACAGAAACGGCTGAGCTAATTAAAAAGGCGAGGAGAGAAAAAAAACAATCGCAAGAGAATCGCTTTGGGTTTTCAATTCGGGCCGTGGCGCGAAGGCCGCTGCAGGCAAGGCGGCGAAGGCGGCCTGGACGACCAAATCGGGAACAAAAGGGGTGAACGCAGTTTTGGAATGTGGCGAAAGGGAACCCAACCCGCGCTATTAGTGTTGTTTTTGTTTCCAGCCTCGCCCGGCCGGAGACAATGCGGGACGCGGGAAAAAACAAAAACAAGACGAAATAATAAAAGTGAGGTTATGACGCTAGTTTTTATTTTCCGTCTCCGTTTTGCCGAGCCCTACTGTAGTTGACCTTGGTCCGCCGTCACTGGACAGTGGACGTCTCAGCGGCCCATCTTCCCCGCGTTCACTCACGTGCCCCGTCACCGTTATGCAAATTCGGTCCATCCCCGGACCAGTCCGGACCGCGTTTTACTATTTTGTTTTGCTCCTTTGTTTTTCGACGCGCTCCCAAATCACGACTGGAATAGTCCCATAAGGGAATATTAACACCGATTACACGCCCAAAATTTATCCGAGTTCTTTCAAGCCAGGCTCAATCAGCCCGAAGAACTGTCCAAAACTTGAAAACTGAGAGAAAATGGCGGGAATTTAATGTAAACCAGAGCACACCGGAGCTGGTCCGTTTTCCCTTGGTTAGGTCACACGGAGGCGAAGGCGGAAGGGGAAGGAGGCCGCCGAAATCACCCCGGACGACATGTAGGCCATGACGCCGGCCGAATCGTCGCCAAGCCCATCCCCGATGCTATCCCAGTGCACGCCGTACCTGCCCCGTCCTAACGGCGCCGTGGAGCGCGCCAGCGCGAGGCGGCCAGGCAGGCGGGGTGCCTACGTTCCGGGAGGCGGCGAAGGTATTTCGGGTGGGTTCTGGGTTCGAACCACCGTTACTCCTCACGGTGACATAAAAGGCCTGCCTGGCCGCGCGCCGCACTGCACGCCGTGCTCCGTCTCCCTCGCACCCACGCCGCGCTGGGGCCCAGGGGCCGCGAGAGGGAGAGAGAAAGGCCCGCCTCGGCGTGCAGTGTCAGATAGCGCAGCATTACGGGGCTCCTTCTGTGGACGGCATCCCCGGCATGACTTCCACGGCTCATAGAATATGGACGAGACTGCTCGCCTCGCGCCTCGCGGCACAGCCAGGCAGCCAGCCAGGCAGCCAGGCAGCCAGCCAGGCTGCAACAGCACGCCGCGATGTATGTCACATACTAGCCGAAACCCCTTCCGACGGCGACAGGTCGCCGTGTCCGCGTCCTCGCCGTCGCAGGGATGTTTGTCACGGCCCGGTCCGCGTTCCAACGGTGGCGAATCCATCCTGCATTTACCGGGGCCGCTTTCCGGAAAACACAAGATCCCCAGCTCAAAGGGCTCGCCGCCGAGCGCGGTTTGATACAGGACTGGCCGAGGGACTGGCCGATTGAAACTCGCATCGCGGCGGACGGTGGAAGGGGTCCGGCCGGACAGGGAAGGGTCCCCGCCGGTCTCCGCGCAGCGCGCAGCGCCTTAAAGGCCACCTGCTGCTCGCATCGCCGAGCATCTCCGGGATAGTTTAATTGCCGGCGATTATTGTATACAAGTGTTCTGCCGACTGCGCGACGCGCTGGCCGCGGTGGACGCGGTGGACGCCACGCCGGGGATATAGGTAATTGGCGTCGGGTATGCGCGTTAGCGTGCCGTGGCGGTGACGGCGTGCGACGCTACCGCGGGCTAGTGCACCCAGGACGCCGACTTTGACCTGCGAAGCCAAGCGCCGCCGGAAACCGCAGCGCACTACAATTCCTCGGATTATCAATATTTAATCCGAGATTTAATCCGTTTTGCTGCAGTGGACCCCTAGGGTCGCTACGGTCCGCGATGTTCCTCCGGGTCGTTGCCTATCCGCCAACCTGTCGGTGCCGTCGGTGCCGCGGTGCCCCGTCGGAGGCCGCGGGGACGGCCGCCGCGCGGCCAGCATGCAGTGCCACGGAGTGCCACGGAGTGCCACGGAGTGCCACGGAGTGCGCGCACTGTACCGGAGATCTTATCCTTGGCCGCATCTCTGCACAGCTCCACACAGCTCTGCACAGCCCGCAGGCTCGTTCCGAACGGGGCGGTGTCTCTCTCGCGCCCCTGCGGGACGCCCTGCGGGTGCGAGAGGGACGGAGCGGCCCGTTTGCCATCGGCCTGCAGGCGGGCAAGGCACTGCAAGGCACCCGGCGCGGCCGGGGAGGCGGCCCGGCCCCCTGCTGGTCCCCATGACCCCCCTCCCCTCCCCCGCCAGTCTCATACAGAGACACGGCCCGGACGACGTTAACGGGGAATCTTCCTAATCGTGGCTAATGCCCTAATGGGCGAGCTGCATTCAAAACGCGCTGCGAATTCCGCCGCAAAGAGGAGAACCAGGGCTTATTTCAACTTCAACGCCGCCAGGCTCCGATGCACTGACGAGATACAGCGAAAATATGGACCTTTTCCAGGCACTTGTACATAACTTCACCCAAAAAGGAGATAATTCTGTAATCGAGGAAATTTAGTGCAACAAGTAAATTTAGTCGAAACATTCAAGTGAATTCACTTTCAGCAAGGTATATCTTCGTTCTAGAAACGACATTTCTGTTTGTAAAAGCTCTGAATTTAGTATCTGCAGGACACGCAAAAAATCCTGATGCCAAATCTATCAGCCAAACTGAAAAAAAAAACACAGTGTAGTGTAATAGTTGACGCCCCCGACTACTGCTCAGACTCTCCCTCACGATCCATCTTTGCGAAAAAAAAAACGGTCAAGGATATGCAAGACGAGTAAGTGGCGAGAGGTTCCAGCGAGGGGGCAGGGGGGAGGGCACAGGGGCACTGGGCCTCGGCCGGTACGTGATGCGTGCAGCATCATCACTCTCCTCCTCCTCCTCCTCCTCCTCCTCCTCCTCCTCCTCCTCCTCCTCCTCCTCCTCCAGCTCCACCTCCTTCCAAAGCATTCTTCTCCAGCTAATTCCAGGCCGACACAACAAATTATATCCAGTTTTCCGGCGGCGCGCGGGGCACGCTCTCTAGTCATGTTCACACTTTTTGGCTCGCATGATTAGGCGCCTCTCACACACACAGTCTCACACGCACGCACACACACTGACGCGCACCGTATAGTGGTATGCCGTGTCATGGCGTGGGCGTGGGCGGCACTCAGGAGAAAGTGGTGTCGCGGCGAAAAAAAAAACCGCGCAACAAACGCGGATTAATTCTTAAACAAAAATAACTTTAGCACACGTGTCGTTCGGTTTTTCATGAGTGACGTCATGAATGGTGTCATCTTGGCTGAGAGACACTGAGACACCGGGCTATCGCGGAGGAGGGGGTATCGGCGGCTCGGATGGCGGCTCCCTCCCCCTCTCCTAAACAAGTCCCATCCAGATCGTGGCCGTATGGAAATTGGGAATCGTTAGAGCATCGTCTGCCGGGGCTGCCCGGGCTGCCGGGGCTGCCTGGGCTGCCACTAGCTCGCTGTTGCGGCCCGCGGGACCCGGCCTGCCCCGGCCTGCCCCGGCCTGCCTGCCTAGGTGCTGCATCGGCTGCATCGGTGCATCGGCTGCATCCGTGTTGCGGTAGTTGGATCCGCGTTGCAGTTGTCCAGCCAAGCTGCGCCAGCCTCGGCTGGCCTGGGTCACCGGTGGTCGAGCGAGGCCCTCCAGAGCCACGGCAAGCTCGTCGTCCTGCCGCTCCGTCTCTGTCGCACTCGCGGGGCGCCCCGTCGAGGTGCGAGAGAGACAGAGCGACGAGTGAGGTCGCTGTGAGGTAGGTCTCGAAATCCCGCCCGGCTTGTCGGCGTGTTAACGGAAGCCAGGCCGTCCCGCACGGTTGGTGCTGGGGGAATAGCAAATCAACGGGTGGCCAGAGAAGAGAGGAAAAAAAAAGCGGGAACCGGTATTCGAACTGCAGTTCTGCCGGCTGGGGACCCAACTTGGAGCCGGATGTGTTCATCCCGGGCTAAATAGCGCACGGTGAGCGCCGCGCGGCTTTCTGCCGCGGAGAGACTCGGTGGCCTCGCGGAGTCGCGGAGTCGCGGGGTTACGACGCCGCCTAGTTCAACTACTTACGGTAGCGCCGCCGACAAGACTTCCCCAGATCAATATCATTCTGCAGCGCAGCAGCGCAGTACTCGCGCGAATAAAATGAAGAAAATGATCCCCGCTGTGCAATTTTCAGCAGCTTTCGCCGGTTTTAGGGCTTCGCCGCCGCCGTGCTCCTCGTGGTCGAGATCGCGATGCCAGCGTTCACCTTGGCCCTTGGCGCTCCGGCACCGCGAGGGCACCGCGAGGCGACGAAAAAAGAAAAACTGGGACGCTGAAATGATATTAATGAGCAACGTGGGAATGGGCGAATGGGCCCAGCGCGGTATCACGCCAGGCCAGGCCCGGCCAGGCCAGCCACCACCGGCACCACAGGTGCGGCACGGCACGGCACGGCACGGCACGGCACGGCAAGGCTGCACTCCGGCTGATTTATAAGGCGTTCGCTGCCACTAAATGCCCCGCGCAATTTGTATATTGAGTAATTGGCGGAGCCCGTCTCGTCCGCGAGTATTTATCGAGGGAAGGTGCGAATAGCACAGCGCAGCGCGTTGAAAAAAAAAACGAAAAAGAAAATGACCCCCTTCAGTTTAAGAATGTGTGCTACCGCGTCCGCCTGTCTGCCTGCCCGTCTGTCCGGCATGGGGAGTCACGCAATGCAGGCAACCATTCTTTCGCGGTCACCGGGGGTGCCTTTTCTGTGCTTTACTCACCCACACGCACGCACACACACACACACACACACACACACACACACACACACACGTGTGGGAACCCTCCGCCCCTGCTGCTTTTCCTTCCTGCTAAACCACTAAACCGTTCAATTATTAACCCAGCCAATTAAGGGCAGCATATCTTATGGGGCGGCCGGCGAGAGTGACAGGCCGCCCACCGCCACGGTGGCGCGCCGCCCGGTAGCTCTACCGGTCGTGTCATGTCGTGTGTGTGTGCCTGTCTGTGTGTGCCCGCGGTACACAAATTCGCCGGCATCGTAAATAAAGGAACATTGTTCCCGTCGTGCTTCGATACCTCGACATGAATCCGAACTGCAATCAAGGCTAGACACACGCAGACGGACAGCAGCGCGGCCTGGCGGCGGCCAGCCCCAATATACGAGCCTCGGCCCGAACGGCAGCCCGTCTAGACCGATTCCGAGACTCGTTTCCGTCGCTCTGTCTCTGTCCCGGGTGGGTGCGAGTGCACCAGACAGAGCGACGAAAACGACTCTCGGAATCGGTCGGCAGTTCGCGGGTATGAAAAACTCTGTTTGCGGTATGAAAAAGTGGTCGGTGTATCGAGGCCTCGCGGCCGGCGGTGTCCCTTAGGGCCTTCCAGGGGCCTTCCAGTGTAGCGCACCGCACCGTGAGTCGACGCTTTCTTCATCTTTTATTGCAGGGCCTGGACTGGGCCGGCCTCGCCTGGCCTGGAGTCCGCCCTGGAGTCCGGACTGGACGGCACTGTCTATTTCTGAGCCCCGACTGCTCATCACGAATTAAAGGCGCGCAGTCCACACCAGCAGCACTCTCTGCTCCAGCCGGCGGGCCTGCTGGCGGGCCTGCTGGCGGATGCACGGTCGATAAAAAAAAATAAATTATTAAAAAATGCAGGCCGCCAAAATAGCGGCGCGGCCGTACTCGAACCCGGGTCATTAGCGTCCTTGTCGGGGTGCCCGCGCCCCGCCCCGCCAGTGGCCCCACCACGCCGCTCGCTCGGCGGCTGGCAGAAAATGTGGCGGCCGTTTTGTGCTGGGCCGCGCCCGTGCAGTATCGATTTCAATGTTCTTACTTCATCCGCGCCATTGACGGTCTGCCCCTCGGGTACCCGCAGAGACCCGCAGCCTCGGTGTGCGTGGCGTGCGGAGAAAGAGAGGGGGAAACTTGATGCTCGGCGAAAAATTCCGCGCGCAGCCAACAGTCGCAAAACCCGCAATTGCCGATCCATGCACGCTGCCGACGCCTCGCCGCGCCACGCCGCGCCACGCCAGGTGCCGTACGTACATGTAGGCACTGATTGTGCACTCAAACCGAGGGGCCCAGACCTGCACACACACACACACACACGGCAAGGCGGGGGATTATTGTGCGAGACCACGTTGTAGCTTATTACGCGAGAATCAGTTGTTTTAGCTATTTCGCCTTGCACCGTCCGTCCGTGTGTGAGTGTGTGTGTGAGTGTGTATTGTGCCTAGAAGCAGTATTGGCCACGCTATCGGACGAATGCATCGGACATCCTTGGCGATCCCCTTATAAAGGCCCGAGGGGTTCGCCGGGAAAAGCAATTGTCACACACACTCACACACACGCAAACATACAGTGCAGCGCCAACTTCCACACCACAGTGACCCAGATTACGCGAAAGGAAAGTGCGAAAGGCACACGAGGGAGGCTCGCCGGGCATTTGGCCGGGGACTGGGCTAGGTCGCGCTCGCGCCGCGAAGCTTGTTACGACGGGGAGCTTGCAGTCTAACCAACCAACCACCTCGCGGGCCGGGCGCCGGCCGCGAGTTTCGAGACTCTCGAAACCGTAACGCCGGCGTGGCTCTCAGGAACGTAACGCCCCGCTCGAGACGCTCGTCGTCCTCCTAACGTGTGCCGCCGTGCCGAGCCGTGCCGTGCCGTGCCGCCGTGCCGGGTCCTCTCCCTCCCGGAACGCCCGGCCGGCCGCCGTCTCCGTGTCTCGTGTCTCCGTCGCACCCGGCGAACGGGCCGGCCGCGAGGAGCGCCAAACAGAGACGGAGCGAGCATGACAAAATGTGAATCTGAATGAGAAACGGCCGGCTGGATCACGACGTTAAACACCTTTGCATGCGCTCGACACGGCCTCGCTGTCGTCTTCGGCGGACCCGGTTCACTTCGGGGCCACTTCGGGGCCACTTCGGGGCCACTTCGGGTGACGCCGGCGAGCCCCCTCGGGTGTTGCGTCACTGTAGCGGCCGGCCGACTCGCCTGTCCCAATCAGGGGCCGGCTGAGGTTGACTCCGGCCAAACGGCGACACGCGGCCGCCGATATAAAATAAACCGACGGTCTTCAAAAAACGAGGACGGGCTCGGGTTTCGAACCCGGGGCCTCTAATCGGGGCTCTACTCTTTCCATTTCGCCATGCACGTGAACACAGCCGCCGCGGGTCGAACTCAGCCGGGGGAGTACTTCCCGGGGGTGGGGGTAGTTTGGAGAGCGAGGGTGGCGCTGAGGGTGGCGCTGAGGGTGACGGCGGTGGGGGTCGGGAACCGTGACGTCACGGCGAGGCCGGCTTACCACCACCACGCCCAGACCCTCGGCCAGGCCGGCCAATCTGTAAGGTCATCGTGCTGGGCGCGCTGGCCAGGCCGGCCTGCCGCTGGCCTGCCGGGGACTCGAACCCGCGCCGCGACACACCGACACACCAACACACTCACACACCGGCACGGCGGCCAGACAATGTCTCAAATCGGGAGCGGTGTGTAAAACGGGTAGCATAAAGCGACCGGCATTGTCCCGCGAGCATTATCCTGCACAGGCAAACAAAGTGGCGCTTAACGGCCTTATTGAAAGGACTGGAGGACTGGGAGGCACCGGGAGGTGGAGAAGGCCCGGACGGACGTTAAACAAGTCGTGAAAGGCAGGCGAGCCAGCCAGGCGAGCCAGCCAGGCCGTCGGGGCACAGCCGGCACAGCCCCGCGAGCATCGCACAGCGCAAATATCCGCCAGGCAGTCCGCCAGTCCGCCAGTCTGCTGGGGGATAATTATTTTCTCGGCGGGGCGAATCGTTAAGAGCGATGCGAAAGAGTGCATAAATCGCCAGTGATAGTCTGCCTGCCCGTCTGGTGGCCTGTCTGTCTGTCTGTCTGTCTGTCTGTCTGTCTGTCTGTCTGTCTGTCTGTCTGTCTGTCTGTCTGTCGTCTGTTTGTTGTCTGTCCGTTTCCACGTCTGTCCGTCCGTCTGCCTGCCTGCTGACACGCGTGCCGTCGTCGTGCGCGAGGGAATGACCAAGGCAAGCCCCCGCGGCGCGTGCCAATAAGCTGTGGTGCGAATAATCGTCCGATTGCGCGGGGCGCGGTGCACGCATCCAGCCCCGCGGACCTCGCGGAGGCAGCGGGCGGTCGTCGTGCGAATAGCTGCGAGCAGCGCCGCCAGTCGCTCTGCCTCTCTCGCGCCCCCACGGCCCGCCCCGGGAGTGCGACAGGGACAGAGCGCCGCGAGCGGTGTTCGCAAGCGGCCTGCAGCCAGCATCACGCACGACTGCCAATAATCGGCCGGCCGGCGCGGCAAGGCGGCGGCGCACCCACAGACAAGGATCGGTGCGGGTGACCTGGATCATGCCTGCATCGCCTGCATCGGCCCGTCAATCCCGCGCGTCGACGGCGAGGTGGGGTGCGCGTCGTGGGACGGTGGGGGTCGCCGTGTGTCCTTCCCAGCGGCGAGCCTCCGCGAACCCAGCGGGCCGCCCTACCGGAAGTCCAAGGGAAGTCCTAAGGGAAGTCCCAAGGGAAGTCCCAAGGGCAGTCCCCTCCGCGCCATGGGCCTCGGGTCGCCGGCGGCGGCGAGGGTGGCGGACTCACCTGGGTACGCAGGTTGTGCTCGCTGTCCGCGGGTCCGGACGGGGGGCGCGGCGCCGACGGCCGCGGCCTGGGACGGGCTGGACTTGAGCTCCGCTCGCGGCATCAGCTGTGCCTCGACTGCACGGCTCGCGGTGCTGGCGGTGCGCGGCCGCTTGAAAACGAATCCGTTTTGGGGTAGGGCTGGTGATGACGTCACGGCGGCCAGGCCATGGAGGGGGTGCGGTCGATAGCCGGAGGGGGCGTGGCGGCGCGTGGCGCCCGCGCCCGGGGGGTTGGCGGGGTTGGCGGGGCGCCCGGAGTGACGTCGGCGACCTTGGGCCGAGGGTTGGGGGCTGGCTGGGGGCTGGCGGGGGCTGTCTGACGTCACCGCCACGAGCGGCGCGCGGCGCGCCCAAGGCGAGGAAGGACGCCGGCCGGCGGGACGCCCACGCCAGCGCCCCGGAAACGGAGAGACACCAGCCACCGCCAGCGACGGAGACGGGGATGGGGAGGGCCAAGGGGTGGGGGAAAGTGTCGCGGGAAGAGAGTCAACAAACTCGGACCAAGCCAGACCACCCGCCGGCAGACAGGTGGCGCCCCCGCGTTTCCGGTCTCTTCCGGCACCAATTTCCGGCTTTCCGGTTGCCGCTGCGGTCGGCGAGGGTGGCTGCCTGGTGGCTGCCGTCGGGGCAGCGGGGCACCGCCAGCGAAAACAATGAAGCACAAATTGCATTGCGCGGTTTTAACGCTGACGGCCCTCCTGCTGAACCCCCGGCCCGAGACAAACTTCTGAGGCCGAAACTCTAGGCAGTGGGGGCGACCGCAGCCCGGGCTTACAGGCCACACAATGCTGCCCCCGCAGTGTCCACCCCGGCCCGTCGCTCGGGACAAAAGACTCGTGGAATCACGCCCACCCCCACCGCCACGCCGCCCCCGCCGCCCCCGCCCGGTGTGTTCCCAGGCCGCAGAGGCGCGCGCTAATCCGAGCAGCCCCTGCGACAGCGACCCCACGTCGGCGAGACCGCGGACGCCACGAGGATCGCCCGGAAAGCGCGCGGCCACACCGTGTAGGCCGCCCCCGTACGGCATACCTGGAGGCGCGGCGGCGCGGCGACGCGTGGGCCAGGGGTGGGGGTGGCGCGTGACGTCACCAGAGCAATGACGCCAATGGCATCCCCCGCAGCCCAGCGGCCCAGCGGCCCAGCCTCCCGGCCGGCTCACTTTCCTTGCCAGCTGTTCTGAGGCCGAGGCCCAGCCCGCCCACCCGGCGCGGCGGCGCGGCGGCAACACCCCGCCCGGGACTCGAACCCGGGACCGCCGCGCCGCGCCCTCCCTCGGGGCGGATTCGGGGAGTATCCGGCTCCACAAGCTCCACAAGCAGCGTTCCTTCCGGAGCTGCCGTCGGGGGATCAGAGGCAGATTGCTTCCACTCGGGGGAGGTTTACAGGGTTACGGCGGGGAGGGTTACCGGGGGCTCAGGGCGACGTGACGAAAAACTCTCCCAGACTTTCAGGCAGCCTGGGTCCGGTCAAGCACCCCGTGGCCGCCCTAGTGTCCCTGACGCGTGGGGCACGCGGGGCCAGGCGGGGCCTGAGAGGACCGACGACGGGCACCTCGAGGTTCGATCACACCAGCGTCGCGGCGGGCATCGGGGCGGGCAGCGCGGCGGGCAATCCGTTCCCTTGGCCCACGCCCAACCGCACGCCGACCAGCCCGACGACATGAACGCCCCCTTCCGCGTGACGGCCGTCCACTTACAGTGCACACCCTCCTCCCCCGTGCCGCCGTCGGCGCGCGCGGCGGAGTGGCGGCACGGAGACGCGAAGGGAACGGGAAAAAATGCAATCGGCACACAAACAAACAAAAGAAAGCACGGCGAAAGGGCGCGCGGCGCGGCGCGGTAGGCAGCGCGACGGCCGATCCGAGATCCGAGAGGTCTCCGCGGTATATTTCAGGCCTCGGTCCGCGCTCCGCACCGCAGTCAAGCCAGCCACCGCCAGCTTGGCGGCGTGCCATGGTCACCCCATCGGCCGAGCCATCGGCTGCCATTCACGCCGCCGTCGTTTCCGAAGACGCGCCGCGTGGCGCCGCCAGCGCAGCCTGCACCTGGACGACGTGGACGGTCCGCCGCGGTGGTCGATGCGGCGCCCCGAGGCTCGTCCAGCAGGCCGACGACGCCCTGCGTCTATGAGCGCGAGAAGAGACGCGACAGCGCCCCGGCCATGTCCACTGCCGTGCCGCGGCGCCGCGGCCTGCACATGCAAGGCTGGAAATAGTGGGCGAACTATTCCGGGCCGCCCCGTCGCGCGAGTCCTGGTGATTGACGGAGTCGTCTGCCCGGAATAGCTCGGCCGGACCCACCCCCGCAACCACTCACCCGCAGGAATGCCACTCCCCGCACCGCGGGCCTCGGCACGGACACGGACTTCCAGTGGGGGTCGCTCGCCGCGCCACTGCAAAGGCCCCTCTCGCACCGCACAAGCCACACAAGCGAGTCATACTGGCGGCCGCTACCGGTGGCGGTGCTGCACTGAGCACTCCTCGGCCACCGGTCCCTAGCCGCACCTCGTGCTCGCACTCGTGACACCCGGTGGACCCAGTGACGCCGGGCATGTGATGCTCACCGGGTTTGGCAGCGCTCAGCGCTACCTGTGTGCTCCGCCGTGTGTGTGTGACTTCATACACTCGTGACTTCACTCGTGGCTCCACCGTGTGGCTGCTGGCAGGGCCCGCGCACTCACACACCGCCAACCCGGTGCACCGCGCCAAAGAATGCACGGGTCCTCAGCCCCGCCGCTGGGGTGGCCGTCCCCGCGAGTGCGACAGAGAGGACCCGACCCAGCTTGAGCGGGATCGACTGTGACGAGGCTCGGCGAACCGTACCGCCTCGCATGCCAAACCGAGCCGTCAGACCGTCACGAGCACCTCGCTGCTCTACAAGACCGTGTTTACACACCCGCCGGGGCGGCGTCCGCGGCGTCCGCGGCGCATCGGTACCCACGACGACGTACCGTACCCGTGGTCCCGGCCGCCGCCGCCAGGGGCGCTGCGCGCTGCGTGCGGGATGCGCGACTGCGCGACCTACATATCGACTCGTCGATACATCGATACATCGATATCACGGCAAGTTGGCCGGGGCAGCGGAAACCGAAGCGAAGCGCCTTCAGCTCCAACCGCAGCATTAAACATTTACCGCGAGAGGTCGTTGTTGTTTCGCCCGGCCCGGCCGCCCCGAGTACACGCCCAGCAGGATGATTCCGAGAGTCGCTTCCGTCGCTCTGTCTCTCTCGCACTCATGGGGCGTCTCCTATAGGTGCGACAGAGACAGGGCGACGACTCTCGGAATCAGTCTGCAGCATGCCCTCACGCCGCCAGGCGGTACGCGGTCGGACACTGCCGACAAGTTATTTGGATTCTGGGTTTGGAAGTGCGTTTGAAACCAGCAAACCCGGACAGGGCGCTGGCAGTTCAGTTTTTCGCCCGACGGTAACGAGTAAGTGGCGCTGTGGAGGAGCTTCGAGCTTCGAGCCGGCCGTCACGGCAATCTGAGACACGCGGCGGCGACACCTCGGCGACGACACCGCCGCGACGCCCTGGCAGGCGATGGCGCAGAACCGCTTCGTCGCTCTGACTCTCTCGCACCCCTACGGGACGACCTGCGAGAGCGACAGAGACAGAGAGACTGTCTGCGGGGCGTCGCGACGCCTCGGTGATTGCAGATACCCGCGCCGCGCGCCGTCCCGGTCTGGACCCGGTCGCCTCGAGAGGATGAGGGACTCTAGGAGCGCGGCCGGCGCGGCGGGCTGCGCCGGGGATCAGCCTGCAGGGGAGTAAAGGCGGAGCAGGCGGAGCGGGATCAACAATGGGGATCAGGATTTAGGAGAGGAGCTCCCCCGGGAGGCTGGCGAGGCTGGGAACGGGGACGGCCACGCGGGCGGCGGCCCCGCAGCGGCCACACAAGGGCGCTTGGCTTCCTCTACGCTTCCGCCACCACGGCGCCGACATTTTGCTCCGACGGCCGCAGCCTGGTTTATGCGCTGCTCCGCGTTTTCCGAAAGCGAACTAATAGCGAACACGTTTAACGTCCCGGCCAACCTGCCTGCCTTGCACAAATAGTGCGCGCGGAGGACGCCGGAGAAAGAGAGAGAGAGAGAGGTTTACCGGCTATTCACCGAGATACCGATAAATTCATTAGAGACACCCATTGAACCCGGCCCAGCCCAGCCGAGCCGAGTCGGGCTTGTCACTGTGAGTTAGAACCAGTCGGTGGCGGCGCGTAGCGTCTCGCCAGTGTAGCGGCAAGGCGGCAAGGCAAGGCGGCGCGGCAAGGCACCGAGGCAGTGCGCGGATCCGCACGCCGATGAAGTAGTGCTCAGGGTCGGGAATTTTATTTTTCAGCGCGCGGAGCGTTGCGACTGCGACCCGTCCGCCGACCCGTCCGCCGACCCGTCCGCCGACCCGTCCGCCGACCCGTCCGCCGACCCGTCGACCGACCCGCAAGACGGGCGACAAAGTCGAACTCGGCGGCGATATTTCAAGGCGAGAAAATCCCCGATCGGCAAACACAGAGAACCCACAAGGACAATAAAAAATGCATTCATCGAGGTCCTGGGGAAGAAAACAGGGGGGACACTGCGCAGAATCACTCAAAGCTGCAGTGGTATACAAAATTGGCACAACTGGTCATAAACAAAAACAACAACAGATTTTCCAGGAATTGAGGAGGGGACAAAGATCGCCGCCCACTCATCATGCACAAGCAGACAGCCCGATAACAGCGGACAGACAGATCACCTGTTGCGCGGCACGCAAGCAACAAGCCGGGGCCGATTTCGCACAAGACTTCTCGACTCAAACTTCTTTCTGCAACAACGTGGGTGGCCGCTGGGCCGTGACAGAAATCGTCAAAGGCGCGAGGGAGAATCAACAAGCGTCGTACTCTCAAAACAAAGAATGAATTAAGCATCGCAGAGGCATCAGTTTTGGCGCGCTTTTTAAAATGTCCGTTTAAAGAGGCGCGCAAATCGCATGGGCAATTACAGATAATCCGAAAGCATCTCATTAATTTTTAATTTATATAAATAGTTGTCAAGTACGCAAAAAAGGGAAGTTCTCCCTCGGCTCACAACACACGAGCACCGAAAAGCAATACCAAGCGTCGCATGCCGATGTCCAGCCAACGCACCACCATCCCCGCCAACCACCACCGAAAAAAAAAACATAAACAAAAACTCACGCAAATTGTTTCGGTTGTGACTGCTGGGTTGATTGTTATTGTTGTTGATGTCTTCTCCGTCTTCGCAGCCGAAGCACGCCGCACTGTAGTGGCCGGTGTCGCGCACCATGTCTGCCGTACATGCTGACGGCTCTCGCTTGACCCTCGCGGGGGCGGCGGCGGGGGCGGCAGGGGCGGGCCCAGGCAGCACGGGGGTGGCGCCGGGGGCGGGGCTGGCGGCGGACAGGGAGGCGGCGACCGGGTGGTTGGACGGGTGGTGGTTGCCACTCGCAGTCGTCAGGTTCGTCCCCCGGTCGTTCATCGGACACACGACGACGGGCACCTCACGGTGGTAATCCAGAGCGGCACTAGGCTGGGGCTGCTCTACCCCATAGCACTGCACTAACACACTGGCACACGGCACACGGCGCACACACACACACCGCGCACCCACCTGCAGTCGGCGGCGGCGGGGGCGACAACGTGGGCGTCGGCGGCGAGCCTAGCAGCAGCACGTCGGACGGCGTCGTCCTGGACGGCGAGCCCAGCAGGCGGTAGTCCTCACTGTCCGTCTTGTCGTCCTGGGCGAACGAGAGGTGCGCGGCAGCAGCACCGCCGCTGTCCAGGGCGAGCAGTCGCACCGCGTGGTCGGCCCGGTGGAACAACATGCATGCGATGGCCAGGTCAGGCCCAACCAGGCCGCGAAGCGCGAACCAGGCGCGAACACCGCAAGGCACCGCAAGGGCCGAACCACTCCGTGCACTCCGTCGGGCTGGAGGACACGCCGCGGACTGAGAGGCTGCGCGGGACCGGGCGAGCGGCGCAGCGGCACGCCACGGCACGGCACGGCGGGGCCCGCTACGTCCCCACTACGCGGCGGCCGGGCTCAGCCAAGCAGACACAACACACAGTCATCGGCGAAGGTGGACGGCACTGCGGCACGACGGCACTCGGACACGGCGCGGAGCGGAGCGGCGGAGCAGCGCGCGGTCCTCGAGGACCTCGTCGGAAGTGGTGCGCGCGGAGACTGGAAGCCGGCGCCGCCACGCCGCGCCATTATAAAACGTGCGCCGTGGGGGTTGCGGCGGGGCGCCGGGCGCGGCGGCACCCCCCGAGCTCGGCGACGTCATGGATGTCGTCACGGGTCGATGGCGGCTGCGTCGCGGCGCGCCGCCCGTCCTCGTCGCACGCACCGCGGCCGCGCATGCCGACGGAGAGCCCCGAGGGGAAGCCGCCCCCGGACGCGGCCGCCGTCGGCGCAAGCGCGCACGCCATTGGTCGGAGGACGGCGACGTCATCGTCGGATGCGGTCATCGGTGTCGTCATGGAGGGCGGGCGGCGCGTGGGATGGGTCCGCGCCGCCGCGCCGCCGCGCCTGCATCCCCTCCAGGCCGGGGCACTCCGTGGGGTTGGCGGGGCTCCGGGTGCTGCGGGTGGCGGCGGGGCAGGAAGGCCGGAAGGGTGAAAGTAAGTTATGGTTGTCGCGCCCCGCCCGCCCGCCACGCCCCAGCCGCCACGCCCGCACTCGTGCACCCAGCCCTCCCCGATTAACATCCCATGCAGCCGATGCAGCACGCCAGCCATGGCGCCCGTTTGCCGCGAAGCGAGGCATCCGGCACCTTCTCCCTGCTTGCAGTGGCCCACCCCGGTCACCCACGACCATCGGTGGGACCTCAGGCGACAGGATATTCCAGCAAAATTTAATCAATAAAAAATACCAATGCTAATCGCATTGCAAGGTGTTCCCATTTTCAAAACTGGTTTAAAAGTAGGTTATGAAATACCAATAAAAAGGAGTTCTGATTTGGGAGCGGTATTGCAGCAAAGTTGTTCGAAACGGTGACAAATGTGTAGAAATCGTGGTTTGGCCTGACTTTAGGCAGCCACTGCATCTAAACTAAGGCGCCTAATCGTTCTCCCTCAACGGTTGGGTGTTCTTTGGGCCTTCCTTTAGAACACCTTTGTTACGGAGTGCGAGTGCTGTTTGTCAAACCACCCATTTAGCTGGTTACAGAATTGAGGAAAATATGACAACCAAGGGGATGCGTCGTACGATTCTCATTGCAATGCCCGTTGAACCGGAGGGAACAAGGGCCTACTGCAGGCAAAGGCTCGCCTGGTCGGCCAAGCAGTGCATCGTGGTGGTCAAGGCCGCGCGGACGGCACCGCCCGGACCGACCGTAACGCCGGCACCGCCAGCACACTGCAAGACTGCATACTTTACTGGAACACATTACCCTCCCCCTTCCGCCGATCCCTCTCCCGCGAAAAATGAAATTAAAAACAAAACAATCCTCTCTCGGGGCGCGATGGCCGTCGGCCGGCCTCAAATTCTGCCTGTCCGGCCGGATTAAGGCTTATGGCTGGCTCTCCATCAAAACGTCATCGCCCCGATAATTAATGATTGCACGCGTAATTCGCGTTACATCACGGTCATTGCGCGCAATTCATTAGCGCTTACAAGCGGGCGGGCCGCGCGCCGTCTCCGTCGCACCCCTTGGGCCCTTCGGCGCGGCCGCCGGAGCGAGAGAGACGGAGCGACCCGGGCAGCCCGCTCCGGCCCGCGCCGCCCCGCGCCTCTGACAGCGGCATTTGTAAGGCCGTATGCAGCGCTGGCTCGGCACTGCTGGCAGATAGAAAGAGAGAGACGAAAAGCCCAGTCCAGACGGAAATGCATGTCGCGATGCAGGACGACGACAGACTGGGGTGAGCGAGAGGACACATGTTCGAAGAGGACTCTTTGTCGTGAAAGATGCATGGACGCCACACGGGAGCATACGCATCCCACAATCTTACAAACTACCAATGCCAAAATGCAACAAGTGCGTCTTCGAGGCGCTTCCTTCCAGCTGCAGCCGAAGCCTCGGCCAAAGCGGACGTCCTCCCCGACGTGGCTCCGTGCGGTTCGGTTCGGCCGATGGAATGGCATCGAATGGAGCCATTCGGCCGAGCCACCGCCACCGCTCGGCGGGCGAAACCAAACGCTGTCGCGGAGTCGGGCAGAGCACTGCCAGCCTTTCCCCATTCTTCTTGCTCTCCGTGTCCCTCTCCGTCTGCCTCGCCGGGTGCCGGTTGGTGCCGGTGATGGCCGCGGGGCGCCGCAACGCGAGGGGCAACGCGAGGCAACGCGGAGCCCTCGCGAAGCAACGCGAAAAAGAAACACCAAATTACGAGCCATTGTTGCTAATGTCGGTTTACAGCCGATGAGCTGTAATCTTACACCAAGGCCGCTGTAAGGCCTGGCCTCCGCACTAAAGCCCTAAAGCCGGTCTATAAGTGGACCGGGAGGCGTCAGGGAGCCGCGCTGCAATTTGGCCGCCCCTTACCGGTGTGGTGGCGGCCTGGCAGCGCGGCGGCGCGGCCAGTGGTGTGCACAGTGGGCCAGAAGACCGGCGCAGTCGGCCGAAGCTATATACGCGTTTCGAGCTGCAGAGTCGCTAAATGGGGCTCGAACCGAACGCGTGACCCCACCAATGTATTCCTCGTCCGGAGAGCAATCCATTGGTAGGGTCACACGTTCGGTTCGAGTCCCATTTAGTGACTCTGGCGCTCAAAACGCGTCTAGAATTTTTGCCGCCCCCACCGATCCTCTGGCCCACTGTGCGGCGGCGCGGTCGGCGCGATGGCCAGACGAACAACGGCGGCGGCGCCTTAAATCAGCAAGGCCGGGGAAAGCGCCCGGCCGGAACACGAACCGAACGCCGACTTTCAATAATACGCATCAATCCCGCAGTGTGCGCGTTGCTGCCGCCGCTGCCGCCATTGGTCGAAGCAGCGCGTTTCAAAGTGACGCGCGGGAAAGACGAGGCGGGCCATTAAAACTGGATGCGGCGCGCTCCGCTCCGTTTTTCGCGTCCGTTTTCAAAAGAGGAGCGTAAAATATTGGGGCGGGAAGACCATCTTTTTTTGTTCGGACCGGCCGGAGTGTCCAGCGGGGTCAACAACTCGGAATATTCGATACGATCGACTCTTCTCTGCGCGAGTTTCCAGTGGGCACCGCTTCGCAGCCACTGCATTATTAGTGGCGTGAAAAGTGGAGGAAAAACGAAAAAAAAAGCCGAACGAACGGAGAGTGAAGGAGAAAGAAGGCGAACTTCGGTGTCGGTGTCTGGTGTCCAGCCAGGCAGAGAGACGACCTGGCGACGATGGCGCAGGAAAAATAATAAAAACACAAAGATCTTGGGGAAACTCTTGTGCTTTAAGTTACGCACGGGGTGGTCTGTGCGGACGCCGCGCCAGGTAGGTAGTCCCGGCGACGCCGCTGCATCCGGGTTGCCTGCCGCGCAGGCGCTCCAGCTGGCCGCCGCCGCCGCCGACAGTACCATACACTGCGAAAAAACAGTCAAACAAAGCAACAATCGCTGCGAAAAATAAAGCCGCCGTGTTTGGAGCGGGAGGAAGGGACGTCCCCACCGTTCACCGTACACGGGGCCGGTGGTGTGATAAGTCAGAAATGGCGAGGCACACTTTGTTGGCGCCAAAACCGAAAGACCGCTGCAGCAGTCACCTCACAAATTAGCTCTTGTGCCTGGGGCAGCATGGGGCAGGCTGGGGCAGGCTGGGGCTCGGCTGGCTGCGGAGCGGCGCGAGGGAGGGGGAGGGGGAATGACTTGGGACATCGCTCCACCATCAGTGCCGCTCCGCACGCGAACACAGCGCAACACCGCGGCCAATCCTCGGCCAGGAAGAGCGGCGCAGCGGCGCGGCGGCGCAGCGGGAGGAGGAGGCAGTAGTTCCCACACGTGGGAAAGTGCGCCGGCACTGCTGGCACCGCCAGGCCGTGCGTACCTAGTTCCCCCGCCAGTTCCCCTCCGTTCCCTTCGTTCCCCTGCTTCCAGCCGCTATTGGTTCCTGCTGGACGAGACGAACTGTGGTGGTGCTCTGGTCGTCTGGACGTGATTTCAGTTCGAGCAGCCTCGTCGCTCTGTCTCTCTCGCACCCTTACGGTACGCTCAACGAGTGCGAGAAAGGGTAACAGTAGCCGAGCATTTTTGCAGACACGTGTACTGCGCCGGGCGAACCCCAGTGGCGGGGACGACTCTCCGATCCCTTGGCTCCGCCGCGGCGGTCCAGTCGGTCCAGTCCCAGAGCCTCACGCTGTGTGGCACGTTGCAGATGCAGGTGCTTAGCGGGGCCGGTACCGCACCGCGCGGGGCGGGGCGGGGCGGGGCGCGCCGGGCACGAGACATGCAACGTACCAAAGACCTGATAATCCAGCACGTTCGTAAATCACGCGAAGATCGAGGGAGACCCGACGCACAGGGGCACAGTGTGGGCGTGTGTGAGTGTGCCGTGGTACGGAGTAGGGAGGAAGGTGATGGAAAGGTTGTAGCTTTTCCCCATAATGCGACGTGAGGCAAGCGCTGTGTGCACAGCTTTCCATGACGCATGACGTCGGGGCGTCGGTCTGTCTCCCTCGCACTCATGGGACGTCCCTTGTGGGTGCGAGAGAGACGCAGACAGGCCACAGGGCTGGCGCGGCGCGCGGCCCAGGCGGAGCGGACGGCACTGGACGGCACCAGACGGCACCCCATGCCAACTCGCTGCATGCGGCTAGGCTCCGTGCCGGTCTAGGCGGTCTCGGCGAGCCAGGCGAGCCAGGACGGGTCGCGACAAGCGGCGTTAATCTCTCGATGCACCGGCCGGCCGGCTTAGCCAGTGGCTGGGTTAGCCAGCGGCCGGGTTACCCAAGGTCGGACTGGCCAAGGGATGGAGCTCACTGAAGGACAAAGCGCCGTCGTCGTGATCCTTCTGTTCTTTACACAGTCCCATGGGCATCTCGTGGAATCAACCGAGAGCCCCAAAGTCGCGGTGCCCCCTTGTTTGACGTAGCTACGCCGCTGACGCCCGCACCCCGAGTGCACACACTCATTGACCCCATTTTCGATCGGTCCCTTCGGGTTGGGCAAGGCGGGCAAGGCAGGGCCTTCGCTAATCCAGCCTTCCTCACCTTCTCGAACGTGAGGCCGCGAAGACTCCCTGCTGGACACGACTCGGAGGAGGGTAAGCGCACGCGCACCAACACACGCACCAACACACGCACGCACACTGTGTTGCGGGGTGGAGGACGCGTGTAAGTGTATGTGCGACTTAATTACCACTTTACCCGGCGAGCGTGTGCAAGCAGTGTTTGGGCAACACACACACGCGCACACACACACAACGGGCGCGCATCGACCGAGGATCGGACACAACCACACGAATTATTACGCAAATGGAAAACTGTACAAATATCGGGTTGTGCGGGAAGGTTCTGGGAAATGTTCATTTTCGATGGATAAACTATTTCCGGTCCTCGTCGTGGCACAGACTGAGCATAGCACAGCATGAATCGTGTGATAGGCCCTTTGCCGAATCGAAAATGTCACCCGTTGCAGCAAACGTGGAGCAAAAGCGGTTTGCGGTGGCGCGCTGAGTGTCGTCCTCCACTACACTGCTTTCCGGCCGACCGTGCATTTCCTATCACGGCCCATCTGTGAGCACACCCCCACACTCTCCCTCAAACACACACACTCACACCCACACAGCGGGCCGTGCACATGCCTCGCGCGCCGCGTGCGGCCCGTGCGGCCCGAGCGGCCGGGCGGGACGGAGATAGCGGATGACGGCACGGCCGACCAATCGGTGACGTCGCTTCGTCGGCCAGGTGCGACGTCACCGTGCCGCATCGATCCCCCACCCCTTCGCCTCCAGCCCGCGCGCCGCCGCCCGTGACCTTGGCGCCCCCACCCCCCACCCCCGGGCCGCCGTTCCGGGACGGGGCGGGGGCGGGGCCGCGGGGGTGGCTCCGCGGGGGTGGGCGGACACCCCCCGCCGGACCGAGTAGTAGGTAGTCGTCGTAGGGGCGGGTAGGCGGGCAGGGTTGTGACGGGGTAGAGGGGCAGGGGGGTCACGGCCTGGGCCAGGGCCACGGGTCGTCAGCCAAAGTAAGGCCCTCCAGATAGCCGCTATCGCTGCCGGAGGACATCGCGCTGCCTTCCCTCCAAGCCGTAGGCAAAACCAAAATGGCGTGGTGTAGGGTTACCCGTGCCATACTACTCGGCCTCGTGGAAGGGCCGGAAGGCCACCCTACACCACAACGGCCAGGACGGCCTCGTCCAGTGCCGGTAGAGTGTTACAGCCTCAACGAATCAAACACCAACACAGGCTGGTTAAAAACCGGGGACGAAAACTGATAAATGAAACAACTCGATTCTCGTTTGCACACCGATCAGTGCCTGTGGGCCTGGAGTCATGTCTCGGCCGACAGGGCCTACAGGGCCGACACGCATGCAGTGCCGCCATTAAAGTTTCAAGGCTCGGAGCGCGATGCTCGCAGGCACTCCGGGCACGCCAGGCCGAGTGCCGCCTGGCCGCCCGAACGCCAGGCCGCCAGGCTCCACGGGGCAGACGCCAAAGTAAAGCACTATTGCTCGCTACTGCCGCAGCGTGAGGAGGCGGCCTGGAGGCGGCCTAAAGGGGTGGCGACGGGACCAAGTTCAGGTGGCAGGGGCACCGACCAACTTGGGAACACTACGTTCGAAAACACCGTTCAAAAGAAGGTTTTGTACCAATTTTACAAGCAAACGACGCCGCGCGTGCGATCCTACACCCTGCATACACTGCAAAACGAAAAGCAATGTCGAAAAAAAGAGGGAGTCAATCGAAGGGCGCGCGCTTCGCCGCTAGCGGCCGTTCTCATACATGTATGCACGTGTGTGCGCGCGCGCACCCATCCACACGCACGCACACGCACACACGGACAAGCCGCGGCGTACACGGTAGCGTGTGACGGACCACTCGACCACCGCCGTAGCGCTGCACTACAACGCCGGTGCACTGGTTGGTGGCGTCCGGACACACACACACACACACACACACACACACACACACACACACACACACACACACACACAGTGTCTGCTCGGGGTGCAGCCCTGCTCCCGGCTTCAGCCATAATTCATCGGGCGGACTACCGCGCTACGCCGAGCACCGCGGCGAGCACGCCCGGGCACGGTCCGCACGCCACGCCGGTGCACCTCCTTGTCTGATCACTCGATAAATATTTCGTTATTTGTTGGCTCGGTCGAGAGGGCAGCGCGCAGCGCGGCGCCACGGCCCCGCCACTGCGCCCCGCCGCGGCGGTCCGGCAGTAATTAAAAGATCGAAAGCAAAGCACTGTCGGCGGGACGGAGAGGGGAGGGGGAAGGAGCTCTCGGGGTGACTGCAGCGGCAGCCAGGTGTAGCACTAATTAAGGTGACAGATCGCACCCATACGTTCCACCGTCACGGCAACTTGTGGCACACTCTCAAATTTGCACCACCACAGCGTGCAAGGAGGAAACAAACTCATCGTCCGAAAATCATCGAATATTTTGGTAAATTTTAGACGGTTTCATTTCTGATCAGTGGTTGCGAGCCCACGTTTTCAATAAGCACTCGACTGACGAGTTTGAAACTCGGGGAAGTGAGTAGCAGCATCCCTTAGTCCCCAAAGCAACTTCGTGACGCTGCTCTTCTTCGGCACTCAGTCACCGAGACTCAGCGGCCTCAGCACGTCAACATTTTAATCAGGCAGTCAGGTACTTACCGACTGACGCGCTGACGCGTGCAAAACGCACTCACTCGGCTCCCCCTGTCGATCAGCGGGGTCGTGCCGACGTCCTGGGAAGCGGCAGCGCTGCAGATGGAGTATCATCTCGTTCGAAGAAAGTCCGCCCAGTCACACCTGCAAGAGAAAGGATTTTTTTTAAATTTTGCAAATAAAAAAAACTTATGGTAGTACTTACTTCTGTAAGTGCCTTATTCTTACCAACATACCTTACCTCATTAATAATGAGTCATTATTACCATTCAAATTATTTTTTTTAAATTAAATTTTCATGGTTTTTATTCGTTGTTTTTAACTTTTCTTGATACTGCGAGAAGTCTACGCAGCCGCGTTTCCCAGTGCAAACAACTGGCGGATGAAAGGCCTATCCTCGCCGCAGTGCAGTCCCGGGGCACTCGGGTCACTAATGTCACTAATGGCTGGCTGGTAGTTCCCATTGCTTCCCAGCGCATCGCAATGTGTGACTGACGTCCTTCTGTCTCTCTCGCGCCCCCGCGGCCTGTGGCACGCCCCGCGAGTGGGAGAGAGATAGACCAGCCTGCCGGTGCTAATGGCCGGGCAAAACGGACATGACGGCGTCGCGGCCGGCTCGTGGTGGACGACGGAGGCCACGACAAAGAAGGAGAAGAAGGAGGAGGAGACAGCTCTGCCAGTCGGTGCTGCCACCCCCTACTGGAGTGTGCCCGTCCAGGGAACATCTCATTAACGAGGTGCGCCGGACATTCCTGTCCTGACGCTGTCCGCTGACCCTCTACGCGCCGCCGTCGCCGCCGTCACCGCCCCGCCCCCCCGCCCCACCCCGCCCCGCCCCGCCGTGCTCGCTTTCGGCATAATGAGAACGGAGCAAATACGACGCGAATCTCTTCCGAACAACTGCATTTCGGGGGAGGGAGAGAGAAAAAGAGGAAGAACGCAAACGCAGTGGAGGAGAAAAAGAGACGGAAACTGATTAGCATTGGCGGAGATGACGGGGCCGAGCCACCGCGCCGGAGATTCTCCGCAGGCGGGGTTGAGCTGGAGGGCCGAAAATGGGGGCCTTACAGTGTGGGTGTTTACGACGCTGCGGTCCCTGACTGGACAATTTTTTGGTCTCCTCCAGAGCCCCTCGCGGAGGAGCGCCGTTGATTCCAGCCGCAAGATTATTGCAGCTCCGCCAGGGATGGCGTCGCCATAAAATCGCGTTCGGTCAGGAGCGATCGTCCCGGAAACGAAGAGCAACTTCCGGTCACCCCCAAGACGACATCCTGTAAACACGAGCATCGAGCATCCAGGGTGGTTCTTCTGGACGAATGCGCACTCCAGTCGCTCCAGTAGAGAGCCGTCATCACCGCGTGTCGCAACAGCTGCAACCAAGTCTGCAACCGAGTCTGCAACCAAAGCCTGCAACCAAGTCTGCAACCGAACCGGCAACCGGCTTGCGTTATGCGCAGTAATGAGGTGCTATCCGCACGACGCGTCGCGGTGCTATTCGCAGGACCGGGCCAGCGGCGGCGGCGGCACCGCAGCGCGGCAACGGGGGGACGCGGCGACGCCGCAGAAGCCAGCGGCATTACGCCGTAAAGCGCGCACAATCAGTGCCGCCTGGTCACACGCACACACGCACGCACACACGCACTGGGTCTTACATGTTTCGTAATTGATGATTTATCCCTCGGCGTGTGACGCGGCGTCGCGGCGCCAAATTAAGCGCGTCATAATAAAGCCACCGCGAAGGCGAGGAAGAAGAGGGAGAGAAGAAGAAGAGAAGAAGAAGAAGAAGAAGAAGAAGAAGAAGAAAAGAAGAAGAAGAAGAAGAAGAAGAAGAAGAAGAAGAAGAAGAAGAAGAACGGCGACAACAATTGTGTCTGGGAAGAGCCGCCTGCAGGGCGGGCCGTCCCGTCGAGCCACAGAGCAAGGCGTGGTTGCCTACCCGCCACTTCACAGGCGCGATGGTGTGAGTGCGACGCGAGTTGTGGGAGTGAGAAGGAGAGCGAGTGGGAGAAGAGATACGGCGAAGAAAGTGGCGTTTGGCGCGCGGCTCCGCCCCGCCCCGCCCCGCCACGCCACGCCCCGCCGCCGCGACGCACGGGGATAATCGGCGCGTTTTTGTGGCGTCGGCAGTAGAAAAGAGAAAGGAAAGAAGAAGCGGGGAACCGAAGATAGCGAGCAATCATACGCGGTGCTCCGTCATAGTGTATGTGTGGTGGCGGCCGGGCGGCGCGGTGCGAAGCCACGGCAGCCGAGCGTCGTGTTTTATTGTGTAAAGGATGCCTCTGGGCGCTTTCTAGAAAACCGCTGTTGACTTTATTTCTCTCCTTTCATGGAAAAACTTTTTTTGGTCTTTTTATCTTTTGCTGCGACGGTTCGTTCTTAGTTTCGCCTTTTTTGAGGCGGCGTCTTAGACCCCTAAACTCGAGCAAGTTATTTCGCAGGCTGCGGCGCGCGAGGCTCGGGGACGACGGCCTTCGTATCGACGACCGCGTCCCCCACCGCCCCGCCCCGATGGCGGTATCCACCGTAATTTTACAAATAATTCACACGACGACGGTCCGGCCGCCCATTTACATAAAACAAGGACTGCCCCGCCGCTCACACACACACACATTCATGAAGAAAAACCAGTAGCAGAGAAATGATAAGTTCTGATCAGCTTACGCTGGCGCCTGCAGATTTCATGGATAACACAGCGGGGCGGGGCGGGCCGGGGCGCCGCGCCAGTCCGCTACTACATACACCGTGGGAAGCCGCGGCGGCCCGGCGCTCGATTAACGTTCGATGGTCGACCAATGATACGGGCCGGGACGCTGCCACGCTGCTCCAGCCAGCCAGCTCCTGGCTCCAGCGGGGGCTCCGGCCAGCAGAGGCACCCGTATTACTGCATTCCAGCTGATTCCAGGCAGGGCTCCAGCGGGGTCCGGGGCCCATAGTGCACATTATTATTTAGAACTCACACTCACTTGGAGCGCGGTGCTGCGCTGCGCTGCTCGCTGGCAATAAGGGAGCTCATAGCAGGGAGCAAAACTGTTCTGGGAACTTCTTTCACCATGTTCTTTGATAAATGGGGCCTTTTCTGGTCGCCGTGTATCCTGCTGCGGGCGAGTGGCTGGGGGAAGGGGGAGGGGTCCATCTCGGCGGCTGGCACCGCACGGCTGGCAGCCTGGCGCACCGCGCAGCAAGCGGCTCAGGAGGTCATGCCGGATTTAAGGAATCCCCGGCATGTTTCAAATGGTTGCAGGTGTGCAAGCGGAGCGCGGAGCGGCCGGCGGTGCGCGGCAGGCGGTGCGCACGAGCTGGGGCCGGGCTGCGCGGGCTGCGCTGGGGGACTAGGGGGTGGGGCGAGACAACAGGTTCGCACTACTGGTACCGCTCCGTTTCTTTTCGAGCTGTGCGCGAGGTTCGCCGCGCGATTGCAGAGGAGTCGAGTCGACTCGGTTCCGAACGGACCGAAACGGCGCGCGGCCCGTACTCCGTACCGTACCACTCCGTGCCACGGCGGGGAAACTACGCGCTGCGAGCAGAGAGACCAGCCTAACCACACCCCCAGCGGGTATCGTCTTGCGCTGCAATCATCACCGTAACCCCGTGCGCTGAAAACCCTTAAAATACTCCGTGTCATGGAGGTTCTCCAAGCAGCAGTACGTCACACACCTTTCAGTTTTTCGGACGCCTCGGCAAATAAAGGCGTCGTTTTTGGAAAAAACGAAAAGAGATCGGGTACTCAGTCGGCCAACAGGCTGCATGTCCACCCTTATAAAGAGGCGCGCTCCGCGAGGCAGACTGCCATGCAGACTGCAGACCCGTTCCGTCCGTTTAACGGCGGCGCGACCCCGCGGCCCGGCTGGGCCCGGCCCCACCAGGCGCCACGCGCCCCCTGCGAGCCACTCCGAACAGTGGCTCGTCTCTCTCGCACGCCTTCGTGCCTCCGCAACGCGTGCGACGGAGAGAAAGAGCCCAGCTCAGCGCCGCGCTGGCGCCAGATGAGATGCAAATGCGGCGACATGATTTGCGATGCGGTCGTCATTCCTTTGATAAATAAATGAAGCAGCCCATGGCGCACACCATGTTGCTACTGCCAGAGGACTGCACTGCACCGCACTGCATAAGGGCTACTCTAGTGCCGCCTTCATCGCCTTGATTTATCCAGGCCCCACCTGCATTGCACGCCCAAAACAATAAAAACAAGGCGCGCCATCGCCGGGGATCGTCGATAAATCACGAACATCTGTTCGTGGTTTTTGTTTCTTGTTTCTTTCGCTCGGATCACCCTCGCCATGCAGCCCTCCCCAAAGTGGTTTAAGGACTCCCCCTCGGGGTGAAGGGGATTCAGCCCTAGTTTCACGCCTGTCCTGTTGGGTCTCTTGCTCCACTGCCGCTGCCTTGTTGGCCGAGTAATACAAAATAATCCTGCACGCCTCGCCTAATCCACGTTTAGTCTGTCTGTCGGCTGTTTTTTTAACTGAAGCAAAATCAGAGCCTGCACGGTGTACTCGCTGTTCCGAAACGAAAAGTGTGCCACGCGTAATCCTCCGACTCTTCCCCGATCCAAATCGAGAAGCAAACGGTGTGGCGGCGGGCAGGCCGGGCGGGCGGCTGGCACCTGGTACGCGTGTGGACACTGTCTTGTGTAATCAGTTAATTGTCATCCCTCCCCGTTTGATGGTCCACGCAACGCCATAAAGAGTTTATGGCGGAGACGCGCCGCCCGGCCGGGCAGGCAGGCGGAGCCGCAGGGCGTCGCTTGCTAATCGGGAAACGGATACCGACGCAAAGGGCGCCTTGCTTGTCTTTCGCCAAACTTAGCACCTCCATGACGTCGCCACAAAACTTTCCCGCACTACTTTTCCAGTGTGTGTTTTACAGGGCTGAAGCGAACCCGACGGCAAACAGGTGGACGGAAAACTTTGCATTCGCTTTGCGGCTGCTTTGTAAAAAAAAAATTGGCATCCAGCTCAAAAAAGACAAAACCACCGGAAATTAGGAGCCAACACGTCCGTCCCGCGTAGAGAGCCACGTTTGACTCGACCAAAGCGTCTGTGCACAGCGCCGCCGTTTTCAAGATACCGGTCTTTGTGTCAACCCTTGGACAGGGAAATCGTGTGCATCGGTACAAGCTGGATCCGTTCCCAGGCGCCGCCCTGTGGCGCCAGGAGCGCGCAAAAAAGCAACTTCTTGTACCTCGGCGTTCGAGCGTGCGCGCTAGGTCTACTCACGTGTTCTTTGCAGTAAAGGGCTCCAGCAGCTAGACAAAAAAATCTACAGCAAAATTTTTATTTGCACCTGAAAAACATGCGTCGTAGTAATATGGTCACAGAGCCAACTAAGAAAATCTACTCAGTGTTTTCATTCCGATTTGAGTTTGTGAAAGTCGGGCCGATGCCTTGGTCCGATTTGTGACAGTGGTTCGCCAGGGCCAAAGCTGGAACAGCGCGTCCTGCTGATGCCTGCTGGACAAAGTGGAGAAAGCCGAAAGCCCCCCTGGGAGACGGAACATAATAGCGAGGCCACCGTATTTCGGCGGGACGTCGCTGCCCCTGACAGCCGCTACCTTTCAGGGCCTGGTCTGCATTCACCCCGCCACGACAATGGTGGCCGCGGCCGTCGGCATCCGAATAGCGACTCTAGAACGATCTCCGCCGCCAATTATTTATGACCGGAAACGGATCCAGCACTGCGATTTTTTTCTCAGTGTCTGGTTCGGGACCTATGAGAACTTCACGTTGCGGTGCCGCCGTGCTGGCAGAACGGCGACGCAGACGCTGCCGCCGCCGCCACTGTCCGGGACGGACGCATTCATCCGGGGAAACAGGTGGAGGTGAGGGAGGCCGCGCGCTTGTCATTCGTGTAAGCGAATTACGAAATGGAGGCGCGGAGTGATTACCTGGTTATTTAACGTACTGACCTGGCCAATAGCCCCTCGTAGTCTTGTGGGAATGATGGGCCCTTTCAGGCCCCTTCAGGTCCCTTCAGGCCCTTTGAGGGCGGTGTCGGCGCCACACTGGCGCGGGCGCGCGGCGTAACACCCTTGTAACACCTAGGTGTTGGGTCCGTACAATCGCGTTACGGAATACGCGAAAAACAAAAGGAGGCGCTAGCGTAACACGCCATTCGGAAGGGTCCCCTCAAGGAATTCAAAGGACAGACCAAGGGACCGTTCGTAAACAGATCGTCGGGGTGTTAGACCACGGACTCAGCATGCTGCGACCAACCCCGCTGATGTAAGAGTACTAACTCTGACTCCGTACGCGATCTGGATGTTTATTTTGCAGTTGACAATTTTTCAACCTGGCTTGCCTACAAAACTTTTACAGCGCAGCCTTTAGCTACAGTACTCATCTGTATTAAAAAATACAATCTCCGAGTGGTTTGAGTCGAGGTCAGGCAGCCACCGGGCTGGAATCCTGAGCTGATTTCCAGAAAACCTTGGCTTCCCTATCTCCTCGGAGGTCGGCCAGGTGATAGCGTGGAGTGCAGTGGCCCCGACGCCCCACCCCTCGGGCTGCGTGCGGAGTGACGGCCACTCCTGCTCCCCCACGAGGGGTCGGAGGCGGACCGCGCGGCGCTTCGGACGCGTCCGCGGTGCCTATCGATTGCCTCTACACCCCACCCCTGCCTTCCACAGCGCCAGCCCCAGACGGAAGGGCTGCATGTGACCTTGAGGCCGTACGGGCCGTACCCAGGAAACAAGCAGCCGCCACCAGCCCCGCCCGCGAGGGATGAAGTCGCTATCGTGGTAAAATCAGTACAGTTACATGCAATGGAAAGTCTAAAAATAATCACCTCAAAAATTTTCAAGAAATTAACGAAAGGATGGGATTGAGTACTGTCCAAAATGTAAACAAAAAATCAGAGTGCTTCCAGGGGGCAGGTGATGAGACTGTACGGCCAAGCCCACGTGGCCACGCGCTGTCTGTCTCCCCGCCGGACCGCTGCAACTCCACGCGGCAGGGGCCTACACGCCGCACTCCACACCCCCACCGGCTTTGCGGTTTGGAGAGATCCGAAGGAAGCCCACCGACATAACCGCAATGTTTATCCTCGCTGAGGCTTCGCACGGTTCCTGAAAAAGTAAAGCCTCCGCTCGCACCCTCGCGCCACGCCCCCTGCGCCGCCCGAGCGGCCCACGGAACACGTGCTCGTGACGTCACTGTCTCCGTCTCCCTGACGTCACGGACACGTCATTGATTCAGGGCGTCACGGCGCGGCACGTGCGGCGCGTAGCGGCGCGCCTCCAGCGCCCTCTGTCGGCCGGCGGCCGAACCACTTCGCCCTGCCCGGTCCTGCCCAGCGAAGCGAGGTGCGAAGCGGATTCCGAGTCCAGCTCGGGTGCGGAGTGGACGCCGGTCGCCACCCCTTGCCGCCCTGGCCTGGCGGGTGGATGGAAACCCTCCAGACGGACGACTTCCGGCCGCCGCCATCCATTTCCATTAGAGTCCCTCCCCGCCGCGAATTATTTCCGCGATTGCGGGGGGAGTCATCGCGGCGGGTAAACACAGGAAGCGGAGCACAAAAGGCGCGCAAACGGGCTTTTTTCTCATTTTTAATGCGGATTCCGTCAAATGGGTTTTTGATAAGGAAATGAGGCCTGCGTTCGGGGTGCATCCCGGGGGGCGGCGTGAGGACTGGATTTAGCGTGGCAGAATAAGACCACTGCCTCTGCAAAAGTTACAAACCTAACCCAGCGAGGGATTGCAACAATCTCATGAGTACGATAAATGCGTGTGGTTTGCTCTGCTGCCGTTTTAGGTGAATCAGGCTACCCACGGGCGTGTTGCCTGCCTGCTCGGCCAGCCCGTCCCCTCCCTACTCCAGCCGGACAGTAGCCAGTGGTCCGTGCCGGTCCGCTGCAACCAGCAGGCGTGGCCGCGGGGCAATTAGTAGTGGGGATGAGTGTGGGAAGTGTCGGCCGGCGGGGCGTGGCTCTGTGGCAACCAGTCGCTGAGTACCCACATTTTCACACCGTCGTGCGACGCAGGGGCGACCGAGACGAGGCGACAAGATTTTTCGCAACGCCTTTTCTGCTGGGCCGCTGGGCGCCACGAGGAGCCGCACGGTAGCGGGGTCAAAAGCGTGCGAGGGGGTTAGGTTAGGCGGAAGCGGCTGCGGCTGGGCCAGGCTGGGCCATCACGCATCGCGAGCGAGCGCCAGCGCGGCAGCACAAAGGGGCTATTACCCCCTCCACCTCGGGAGACTGGGGCAGCCTGAGGCGGCCGAGGCAGCCCGGGCCCGTCCCACGACTCCTCCTCTATAAACCATCTAGGCCGTTCCCCTATTTCTACTCATCTGTCACGGAGCCCAGCGCGGGGGTGCCGTTTGGCGCCGGCAGCGCTCTCCGGCGGGTGTTTCCGAAACTAGCCTCGAGCAGCTACGCAAGCGATCACTGACTGTGCAGACCAGATACTAGTGTTGGTCCAGCTTGTTCAACAGGTGGGTTTTCTAGGAAAGGATTCGGGACAGACAAACGACAGTCGTCGTTCGACTCGGTTTTCACAAAGGCGGTGGTTCGCTTTGGCCGCGCCGGCCGTGCCTCGCGGCAAGATGCTCTGCAAAGATGCCATCCTCCCTCCCGCTCCAATTTCTTTGCCTGTCTTCCTCATTCGCTGAGCGCCTTGTTTGTTGTGGCCGCGGACTGCCGCAGACCATACGGTACCCTTCGGCCGCCTCGGCGTTACACAACGGTAGTAAACCTCGCTGTAAAGCCGCGCACTGCCTGCCTGTTGCCGAAGCGCCGAAGCGCCGCCGAAGCCCCGGCCGAAGCGCGCCGCTGCCCAAATGACAGGCTGCCGATACGCAGTTTCTCACCTCATCTGCGTAAACCGGCCGCCGCATTCGCCGGGAAGGTGCGGGAAAGTGACAGGCAGTGTACACAACCCGCAGCAGGTGTCGCCGCCTGTCTCCAGTCCTCCCAGTGTCCGCGAGCGCGGATGCGCCTGCGTTGCGTGGCACGCGGAGGTAGCGTACTGCGTACTGCCGACAGCGAAACAAAATGGAACAAAACTATAAATCTAGCTGAGATCCTCATAAGTGAGAACTCAGTCAAATGATTCTTGCACAGACATCCTAAGTACTTACGAAAGATTGAACTCAGTACACACTTCTTAAAATGGTCATTCAAAAAAATTTTTTTTAGAGTTTTTCTTTTGAAAATAAATCCTTGACCTTTCTAACGGAGCACCTTACCCCTGCCGCTTACCGCGCCGTCATTTCCTCCACTTCTCGCTTTCGTCCGCGCGGCCGGTGTCGGCCGATGCACCATGGTATGGTGCTGGGGCCCCCCAGCGAACAGAGGTGAAAGGGTGCCTCGATGCCATCAGTAATTTTCGCACTTTGACAGGGTAACCCTGCGGCCTGCGGGGTAAGCGTAGCGCAGCCCAGCGCAGCGTAGCGTTGCAGCGCCCAGAGGCGAGCTAGTAGAGTGGAGATTGCTGATCCAGTGCACATTTTACGCCATATGAATTACTGTTATTCAACACGCTGGATCATCCGACGGGCCGACCCCCTGGCCGCGCTGCGGGACTGCGGGGACGGTGGGCGCGGAGGTGTAAGGCTCCCATGGTACGGTACCAGCCTTGAGTCGCACCCACCCTCGGTCCTCGGTACACTGCCGAGGCGTAGCCAAGCAGCAGATGACTTTCCTTGACTCGCAGGGCTGTACCCTGATGGAAAACGCACCCAAGCAGTAGATCGTTCAATTGTTCTTTTCAAGAGGGTAGTTGCTTGCTGATTGTCAAAATGAGGTAAAGATGGTATGCGGCCAAAGAATTTCGCAACGCGAAGTGACAAAAAGAGATGGCCAGGGGAGATGGCTGGCTGCTCCTGGGAATAAATCTTGGGTCCTTTTAGCGCGGCTCAGGCCGGCCCGGACCCGAGTTTGCTTTCCACGCTGTTTTCGCCTCAAAAGCTGCAAAGCTGCATCGATGCGCCAAAGATTGCGACTGCAGTCCGTATTTCACGGCGGCCGTGCGATGATGGTTCTGGGCCGATAAGTCACCGGAATATCAAACGAATATAAACAACACATAATTGCAACAAATCACGCGCAGAAAGCAGCGGAACGATTTGGCATTCAGATTGGACGGGAGGCCATACCTCAAAAAATGTCGGCGATAACAATTCCTCCCGCTGACAGTGCTGGACCGAGGACCGAACAAGAGCGCACGCGCCACCAGCCTGCTGCAGCCTGCTGCAGCCCCCGGCGGGCGTTTCCACGGCCCTCTGACACGGATGCAGAAAAAATGTTTGCTGTTTTCTCCCTCTCGCAACGGGACTGGCTACCACTAACAACTCTGTGCCGTTTTCATAAACTACATGCACGCGATGCACGAGGGGGTTGCGGGTCGGCGGGTCGGCGCGGGGGTTGGGCGGTCGCTGCGCCTCCCACGAAGTGCCTCGCCGGCACTTTATGGACCGTGGTGATATTTGGGCTCGACCGCCGCGCAGTGCGGCGCAGTGCCACGCAGTGCCACGCCGCTCGCTGCGAGGTGCAAAATACAGTGTCAGGATGCACACCGGGCCGCGTGAGAGCCGGACATAAACAGGCGGATTAGCCGGCTCGATATCTCCGCGGGGTACAATAACTCAAGGAACACGTGCACTGTAATATCTTCTTTCTCGTTACCCGCTCGCCCGCAATTATTTATTCAAATCATACTCGAAAGGCACACTAGCCGGCCCCGATAAATCTCCGTGATTTGCGAGTGGTCACGCCCCGAGCAGCGCGCGGCCGGCCAAGCGGCACGCCGGAGACAACTACCGCGGCGCAGGTTTTGGCGGGAAAATGCGCTGCGTGGGGTGTGGTGGTCAACCTAACCTCACTTTCGTCACGCTTTGGGACATCCACTGGGGGTTTCTTAGATGAACGGCGCGGTGCTTGTGTTATAATTACCTTGATCGCAGCGTGAGAGAGGCAAGGGAAATGTGAAGAAATACAAAATCCTAGATATGAGTAGAAGAATAAAAAGTTTGAGGGGTGGGAAATTGCAAAATATTAACCTCTATGAGGATTAGGTGTTCGACATTGCTTCGAGAAATATATTCGGCCCTCTCGAACCACAATACAATTTAGGCTGAGCAGTCCGAATGCATCGACACCACGCCCGGCCGCATGATTGGACAAACCGTGCCCCACTTCCACCCCCACAATTAAGCCCGGTCGCCTTACGTAAGCGGCAGAACAAACGAACGTGACTGCGAGCGCACAGAGTGCGCCGCTACTGTAAAACCGAACAAAAATAGAGCCGTTAGCCGGAGTCTAGGAGTCACATTCAGTCGGCGCGAGCGGCGGCCCCGGCTCGGCTCGGCCGCCCGGCCCGGGGCAGCGGCTCGGCTCGTCCGCACGGCATTCCAGTCGCATCCCGCCTGATTACCGGCGGCCTGCTCCCACGCTCCGCAAGTGGGGCGAAAATCAGCGGGTGACGACGTCCCAGCCTCCCAGCACCTGCATGCATGCACGCGCGGCAACGCCAGGCCGGCGAACGCCACGGCGCTAGCCAGCCGCGCGCTAGCCTGCCACAAAACCCCTGCCGGGCACGCTGCGCCGCGCTGCGCCGACCGGACCGGGCCGGGCCGACCGGGCCAGGGCGTCTGACAAAGATCAAGGTGAGGACGGGCTGGTATTTCGCGGATCACGTAAACTGGCTTCACGCGAAGCTTTTATTTAATATTTAAAGTAAGGTTTGTGTTGAAATATTTTTACGTTGCAAAATGAGGTCTGTCGGGAGTGTCTACTTTTGTCCGAGTCGAAGGAAGAGTGGGCAACCCGCAACACAAGCGCCACAAAAATCCTCAACTTCACCTCAGGTGCATCACTGAGTGACGCGGGCCCATTCGAATTTGGCGCGCTGTCTGTGCGCCGCGCCACGCCATGCTTGACTCCGCGGCCGCTCAGTGACGTAACAGACTGCTCCGTGTGACTGGGAGAGCGCTACGGGCCTTCGGGCCTTCGGCTCGCCTTGTTCCTAGAGTCACGTTCTGGAGATGAGGCCTAAACGCCGCGATGGGCCGTGCCTGGCCGTGCCGAGCCACGCCATCGGATCCGCAGCGACTCGCGCCAAATTTGGGCCGCGGCCTCCGAGTAAGTGGGATAATTTCAATGGGGACGACGTCGGCGACGTCCAATGCGCGCATCGGCCACTTATCTGCTCTACTTTGCCACGAACCGGAGCGACGCCGCGACCAAAGCCGCGACAGCGCAACGGCCATTCTTTTCACCGGCATTACGGACTCCCGTATTTGGCCGAAAACGAGAAACAACCCGCAGGGATTCAACGGGCTGGGCTGGGATCGACCTATGAACCGCGCCTGATGGCCCTGAGACGACTGATATTGACGAACAGCCACCACGCACCAGCTCCGCTTCACTTCTTTCGCGAAGGCATGCTCGAGATTGATAAATAATGACGCCTGGGAAAATGATGCCAGATAAAGTGTCTCTCTTCCTCCAGTCTCCTGCTTTTTTTCTCGCTTCTAATGGGAATGGCGCGCGAGGAGTGGCAGCCTGTATCGCGCTGAACGCGGCCGGCGCCATTGAAATAGGCCACGTCCGCAAAAACCGTGTTCGGTTCGCATCAGCACAAAACGCTGTGGAGAACATTGATCAATTTTGATTGAAATTTGAGTTTAGTTGTCAGGAACAACCTGCACTCCTGCGCTTTTCAACGCATCGTACCAGCCACCGCTGCAAAAAAAAGTTGGATTGCAGTTTGCAGGCCTGGCGACGCCTGACGACGTAGTCCGTCCTCGGGTCGGGGTGCCCGGCGGTGCCCGGCGCGCTGCCGTGCCCCTCGGATGGCGCGCCGCCTGCGCTGCCGGATAGCCGGACGGCACTGTCAAGTCGTTAGCGGGAGAAAGTGGCGGCTGCATCCGAATTAATTAGTGGCTAGGTCAAGTTGACACCCTGGCGGCCCGAAGGTGCCCGAAGGCCGAAGCGCGCCAAAAAGACACGTGCGCGAGGAGCCGAGCGGGCGGCCTGCCGACGGTGTAGCGGTGCAGGGGAGACGAGCTTTACGATGATTGGACGGCCAAACTTGTTGATTGCGCGACATACTTGCGCCGACTTGGCGCCGGCTCGATTCACCCTCGCTCGCGCGTGCCTGCCCGGCCGCGTGCCTGACCGGCCGGGACCTTTCGGCCGGACCGTCCTGGGTTCAAATCCCGGCTGACTAATATGAACACGCCCTTTTTTGTTTTCAGGCTTGTCTGGCCGAGGAGGCTTCGACTCGCGTTTAGCGGCGTGCCACAACAACGCAGAACACGGCGTCAAGCACGGCGCCGCCACACTGGAACACGTCCGCCCACTTGCAGTGCACGTGCTGGCTGCACTGCCTGGCACCGCCGCGCTCTAGCGGTTCCCTTCGGAAACACGTCTCGTCTTTGTCTGCGCGGCTTAATTAACGCACCGGCTCGGCTCCACTCGCGTGTCTCGGCTGGGTCAGCTCGGCTGGGTCAGCTCGGCTCGGACGGATCGCGATGTGTCGCGTGCTTTCCGTCTCTGTCCCTCCGCAATGAAGCCGTCTCTCTCCCCCCCTCTCTCTCTCTCTCTCCTCTCCAGATTGTTCAATCAAAGCGCACCCGCCAACTAATTGCACCAGAGTAGGGTAATTAAGACGCGGAGCCCGGCGAAGCGAGCCGGAGGAAGAGGAAAAAAAAGGCGCCAGTCACTGCGGGGATTCGAACCCGCGACACTCGTCGAATCGCGCGTTGTATCTCGGCGGCGCGGTGTTGGCCTACGTCCGCGTGCTGTCTTCGATGCACGGTAGATTCGCGCGTGAACACCTTGCCACTCGTCGACACGGCGCGGCGCGGCACGACACGGAGCGGCACGACACGGCGACGGCCTAGGACAAGACAGAGGACACGCTACGTGTTGATAACGCTGTAATAGGACCCACACGCTGCGCTACCAGAGAAAACAATTCGCAGGAAAAAATATTTTTCGTCAGTAGTATGCGAGGTCCATAGTTACACTTTTGAGGTGCCCCCTTTTTAACGGGCCCCAAAGTGGAGGTGAGAGAGTCATTTGATAGTCAGAGATTAAGTATCGGTAGTCAGAGAGCGAATTCCGGGAGACGACAGACCAAATGTCGGCGATCAGGTGGTAGATTAAGGCGCCTGGAGCCCGTAATGGTAATGGTAACGCAGCGTAGGCCGCCACGCCGCACGCGCGCCGTGCAGTGTGGCCTACCCCGCGTCTGGCAGGCGCCGTGGCCTCGACGGGGAGGTGCAGCGCGAGGGTGCGAGCGCCCCGTCGTCCGTCCATCAGCCGATCGGCAGCCCAAGGCGGGCCCAAGGCGGGCCCAAGGCGGGCCCAAGGCACCACGATGGCATCGCGACCTAGACAAGCCTGCCAGCGAGCCTGCCGGGCAGGTCGGCCTCCTGGGTCACCGGGCCCCGCATCTACGCGCCCGCGCCGCCGAGCTGCGGGGGTTTGCGCGCCGCCGCTTCTCCGAAGACAACGGCCTGTATCGCGTAGCGTTTTATGGGTGCACATTCCGAGAACACGGCCCCGTGCGCGGCCGCGGTGGTGCCGTACCGTCTGGCCTCGGCCGCCTCGGCCGCCTAGGCGCAAGTGGCCTAGATGGCGCATGCAAGATACGCGACTCCAACGCCGGCGGCGGCGAGATGCGCCGTTCGAGGTTCGAGGTTCGAGTTCGAGGTGTGCGCGCGGTGCGGCGGCGGGGCTTTAAGACGTGCCGATTCTTAACGGCGGCGGCCGGCCGAGCATTGTCGGTGACGAGCCGCGCTTCGCGCTCCGCAGCCGCGCACTGCAGTCGTAGGTGGCTATAAGCGCGGAGCCTGGAGCCTCCAGCGGACACCCAGACCCGCAGTTGGAGGCGACCGTAAATTGCGTACAGTAAAAACATCAGGACGCGTGTGACAGTTAAATACCCACCGGCTCAGCGTCCCGGCCCGCACCGCCGAAACGCCACAAAAAAACGCGTGAGTCTGCAAAAAGAAGTGATCATGAAAAACGGAATCAGGAACGGTGGTTGGAGTCGAACCCTAATGAATGGTGCTTCACCTAAGGGCCACCTCGCTGAGCGCGCTGGTGAGCTCACTGGAGCTCATCGGCCGCCACAATCACACAATACCGCCACACACAATGCGATCGCGAGGATGAGCTGAGGCTGCGTCCGAGAAAGAGAGAGAGAGAGAGAGAGAGAGAGAGAGAGGGGGGGAGTCTATCCATCGCACGCAGCCTGCATGTGGCCGGCGGTCTGAAGGCAGAGCGGTCGGTAATTGTACTGGCATTCCCTGGGCGTTGGTTGCCGCACGCGCCGTGCCCCACAGTCTCGCACAGTCTGGCCCCTTCGAGGTGCGGCCCTCGGCTCCAAACAGTCCCTGTCTCTCTCGCACTCGTGGGGCGTTCCGCAGGGGTGCGAGAGAGACAGACCGCCGCGCGGAGTCGCTCGCCCGGCCGGCCGACCTAGAGTCGCACTAATCAGGAGGCGCCCGGCCCGACTCACTCGGATGGGACAGGAGGAACTTCTGGGCCGCGCGGGGGAGGGGTGGGGGAAGTGGGCTGATTCCAAACGTCTCTCTCGCTCCACTACGGCCCGCCTCACGAGTGCGAGAGAGACGGGGTCGGGAGGTGGCGCGGGGGAGGGGGAGTGTCGCGCCGGGACGCCCTGCGCGGACCTGCCTCGATTTGCGACGCTCTCCGGGCCAGCCGCCCCAGCCTGCACGAATTCCTCGAGCCCCTGCTGGCCCCGCTGCCTCGGGGACGCCTCCCCCCTCCCCCCCCCCGCCGCGTCCTCGCCCGCTAATGGATGCACCTATTGATGCTGCAGCCGAGGTAATCACTCGCTTCGCGGAAGGAGAGCGGGAGAGAGGTGCGGGCGGAGGGAGACGCGGAGAGGGGGAGGAGAGGTCCCGGGGAGGTTAATTAATTAGAGGAATAAATTGAGGCGGCGCGCTGGGGGGACGTCGCCACGCGCTGGAAACGCGCATATTTCAGAACGCGGCGCCTCGCCACGGCCCGGCTCGGCACGGCACGGCACGGCGCGCCTAGACAACGCCAAGACCCCCGCGGGGCGCTAGGCCCCGGCTAGGCCGAGCCGCGGTGGACTAGGCGCCCCCCGCTCGGGCGGCGGGGCCAAGAAGGATGGCGTCCCCGAATCGGACAAGGCGACGACGGCCTTCCCGCTTCTCTAAAAACGGATCGGCGGCGCGGCGGCAGCGATCCCAGTCCGCGCCGAGGATGTTCTGACTCGGCTGCCCACGAGGCGGTGTGGAGGAGGGGGGGGATTCGCGCGCGAAAAAAGTGGGCCGCGTTTTGCATCTGGAAGCGCGCGAAGCGGGCGGAGCGGTGGCCGCGGGGCTGCTTGGTGGCCCCGTGGTGGCACCGCACAGTGAACACCGGTGGAGGCGGCCAAAGCTCTAGACGCGTTTTGACCTCCAGAGTCGCTAAATTGGACTCGAACTGAACGTGTGACCCCACCAATGGATTGCTCTCCGAACGAGGAATCCATTGGTGGGGTCACAGTTTCGGTTCGAGTCCTGTTTAGCGACTCTGGAGCTCAAAACGCGTCTAGAGTTTTGGCCGCCTCCGCCGGTCTTCTGGCCCACTGTGTGGTGGCACTCGCAGTGCGCCTCGCGGACTCGCGGACGCGCGGCCCTCGCAGGGGAAGGTGACTTGTAAATCAAACGTGAGAACCAATACAGAAACCATTCCGCGGGGCCCGTTTTATGGTGGTTAAGCCATCCATTCTCAGGGTGACGGGCCGGGCCTTGGTGTCGCAGTGTTCGCATACCGCGCCTTGCGCAATTTTTCATATTCCGCGCACGTGACTGACGCGAGGTTGCCGCGGGAGTAACTGCGGGACGAATAGAGAGAAACGCACACACTCTCCTACACTCGCACACACACACACACACACACACACACACACGTGCGATGGCCCGGCCGAACTGGGCCGCGAATCGGAACTAGTGTAGTTTGATTAACCTGTAGCGCATCGGGTTCGTCACGTAGGCGGCGCTGACGCGAGCGTGATTAATGTTTGGATTCGACTTCACGTGCCGAGAGTGACGCGTGCTGGCCCCGCCAAGGGCCCCGCCACTGCACTGCACAATGCAGATGGCCAAAAAAAAGGGGGGGAACGGGCAAGAAGACTCGTACGCAGGAACACAATGATCACAGGAACTAGGTCACTGGCACAGTAGCTTCAGCGAACCACAGCCTCGTCGTGTTTAACGCACTCGACCAGCCTGACTAGGATATGTACTTATTCGTGGAAAAAATGTTGTGAAACTCGTGTTTGTTACAAATGGGTCACATTCGGCTACAGTGTCGCGGAACGACGAGCCTTCTCCCCTGCGAATAGTGCGGCCATTTCATTCCAGTCATTCACGGATTCATTCATTCCTGCATTCATTCATTGATTGGTCGACTCATTCAAGGAGGCGACACCGACAGTGGCCAAAGACAAGGCCGGCGCTGGACAAGGCGCAACGCCCAGCTAGGCACGGCCGGGCACAGCCGGGCTCGGCCCCTCCCTTCAGACATACGGCCCGTGTACGGCTATGAACACAGCGTGATGCAGCCAAGGATGCACACACACACACACACACACACAGTGCGTATCGCTGCAGCGCCTAGTGTGGCGTTATATCACAAATGCATATGGTTATAACGCTGTAGGGAGGATTTCCTTTGCAATTATCTGCGCGAAAATAGTGGCCTACTGTGTGCCGTGCATGGAAGGCCGTTACGTCCGGAGGGCAGTGATAATAGCTTCCAGCAGGGAAGCTATTTCTATTTTGTTTTATTTTTGGGTGGGAGGAGAATTACTGTTCGTACGTTTAATGCCCCTGGTGGTTTGAAAACAAAATTGCACTTTACCATTGCGATAAACTTTCTTTTATATTCAACCCCCCTTTCTCTTATCAACGTCGAAGCAACAGAGCCTCGCGAAACAAACGAAAAAAAAAACCCAGAGAAGATAAACAAGAGCCCGACCGGGAATTGAACCTGCGCCAGCTGCTCAATCTAGCGTATCAACTCTCTCGTGGTGGTGACAAGCCGGAGAGGACTTGTTCCTTCCCGCAACACCACTGACCTTATAATATAATACGCGAATGGATGCGCCCCGCCTGGCCGGCCCGCCGCCCCGCCGCTCCGCCCGCTGCCGGGCTCATAGTGTTTTGATTCAGTGCCGGGGAAGACCTGCTGGAGGTACCTCAGGTACCTGGTACACGCTAAGGGTGGATAAACTGGCCGTTCACCCGCGACGGACAGAGGACAGCCGCGCCACGCCGAGCCGAGCGCAGCCGAGCCGAGCCGCGGGGAGTCGGGCGGAGCTTGTAATAGTCCAAGGCTCGAGTTCTCACGGCACCGCTTGCTTGTCACACACACACAAACACACACACAGGAACACTCACACGAATACGGAAATGAGTTAACCCAGCGGCGGGTTCGAATGGCGCTCACGCCTACACACGAGACCAGGGAGTCAGGACGGAAGGTGAGAGAGACATTTGGTGCTGCTGGTGACGCGCCGTTGATATGCGGCGGCGTCTGCGTCGCCGTTCTGCCGCGAACGCACCGCCGAATTCTCATACTCTGTTTCCGAACAGAGTGCGTCTTTGCCGTGAGTCATGATCGCTCTCGTTTCGCGCCGGTCATCTGTGTGGCCGTGTGGGTCCCACACTGTGGGAGGCCCGCCGCCGTCTTTGGAAAGATTGCCATTCGCCGGGGAGCGGCCGCTCTAAACTACGACACGCCAAACTCCTAGAATCCTAGGATATCTGGACCCAGAGGTCGCCACGAGCTCCGAGCCGCCGCGACCAAGGACAGCCTGAGAATGGACTCCAGAAAATATTAATGCTGGTGAAAAATGAGAACTTTGCAAAAAAAAAACTGTTAAAAATGCGATTGACACCCAAAATTAGTGTCCGGTGTCGATTCTCCGTGAAAACGCTGCGCAGTGTAGGTGACCGAAGATCGGTGGGGTAATCCCATAAACATGGGGTCGAGGCTGCGAGTTGAGTTTGCTATAGCAGTGCAGTGATATATGCAAGTGCTTTCGAATGAACATCGTTCCAGCGGAGCTATATACGAATTGGTTTGATACTTTGCTTGTCATTAATCAGAGATGCGCCGAGATACTGGCCGGGTCCCGCGGTGTCCCGCGGGGAGCAACACCGGGACACGGTATTGAGGGGCCGTCGCTACGTTTCTTTGTCAGAACGGGGTGCGAAAGCCGCGAGGAGCCAGTATTCGAACCCGGGAACGATCGAGCGACGACTGTTTGCTTCAGGTCCGTGGCAATAAATTATCAGCCTTCAGTGCAGACCTCGTCGAAAACCACCAGCAAGGCTATTGTTATTTTTGAAGTATTTGACCACCAGCTTGTTTTTTCAGAATCTGTTTAAATTTGTCGTCCTGTCACAGTGACGCAACCCCCAAAGCAGCCCCACAGAATCTCGCTGCGTTCTGGCGTAGCGCGGCGTCGTAAAGCCAAACGCGGACGAACGGCTATGCAAAATCAATACGCGCGAAAAAAGCGCCAGTCTTTATGGGGCGAGGCGAGCGCGGATAGCGGAGCAAAGAAAAACGACACTCGATCAGGATTTGGTTGTCACAAGCGGAGCACTCCACGCCGCCCCCGCCAGGCCGCCAACCTGCCGGGCTGCCAGCCGCCCGAATCCTGACCCGCTTGTTGTGTGTGAGGGCGGAGCAGGGCGCTTCAGCTGTGTCAGGTCAGCGTCTTTGAAAAATCGTGTTTTGGGCCGACTTTGAGTAGCCACTGCGTCTGATCCGAGGCGGGCTTTCGTATTCCCTCAACGGGCAATTGGTCTTTGGACCTTCCTTTAGCATGCCTTTGTTACGGAGTGGAATTATCCACCTCAGTTTGGGAGCAGCATTGCCGCAAAGTTGGCCAAAACGATGACAAATAATCGTTTTGGCCAACTTTGCGGCAATGCTGCTCCCAAACTAAGGTGGATAATTGCACTCCGTAACAAAGGCATGCTAAAGGAAGGTCCAAAGACCAATTGCCCGTTGAGGGAATACGAAAGCCCGCCTCGGATCAGACGCAGTGGCTACTCAAAGTCGGCCCAAAACACGATTTTTCAGAAGACATTTGTGACTGTTTTGATAAACTTTGAGACAACACTGCTCCCAAACTAAGGTAGATAATCGCACTCCGTAAAAGAGGCATGCTAAAGGAAGGTCCAAAGACCAATTGCCCGTTGAGGGAGGACGAAATACCGTCTCGGATCAGACGCCGTGGCTGCTTAAAGTCGGCCCAAAACACGAAGGCCCTCCCGGGGGTGCGATGACATCCCCGACTTTCAGCGCTCTCAAGGCGGCCAGACGGTCGCCCCGCCCCCTGGAGCGTGGTCGTGAGGGCCGGGATCCACCCGGTGGTACTGCACTACGCCCTGTGCGTCGCACGCGTTGCAGTGGGTGGCGAGGAGTGGTTGCGTTGACTCGCCGAGGGTGTAGTGTTGCGTCCAAAAGTGTTGTGTTGTCGCTACAGTGTGCGATCGTCTTCCTCGAGTCTTCCTCGCCACTTTCTCCTGCGAGTCGTGCACAGCTACATAACACGGGCCGATCCGGCGCCATGGCCCGGAGGTGCCCGGAGGTGCCCGGCGGTACAGAGGGGGAGGACGCCCGGCCGATATCGTTAAAATAAAATCACGAGCAAATTTTGCACGAATTAGGTATAAACCCGCAAGCTCAGCTAGTAATTAAGCGTATCGGTTAAAGATGACCTGGGACAATCTTTTCGTCGCTCTGTCTCTGTAACACCTATGGGCCACTCCGTAAGGGAGCGAGAGAGACAGAACTGCTCTTCTGCGGCTGGGTTGTTCGATCCTCTCTGGCCCATGAAGCGCGACCCACAGTCCGCCATGAAGTGGCCCGTCGTCCTGGCCGAGCTTCTCCACCGTACTCTTTGAAAGAGAAAGGACGAATGCTAATTCTGCCGAAGCAATAAAAAGGCCGTTTTGAGGACGAGACAAGGAGGCGACTCCCTGAGGCTGCCCGCGGCCGGGTCCCCTCCCCTCTCCCTCCCCCGCCACGCCCCGCCACGCCCCGCCACGCCCCGCCACGCCCAGCGGGTCGCATCCACCAACTCCACCCGCAAAGCGCCGCACCGCGCCGCACCACACCCATCTACTCTACCGGTTTTCAAAAGCAGCCTCTTTTCTGCGCGGATGAGCGCGTCTGTGCTCGCCGCCTTATGGCGGGCGTCACACACACACACACACACACACACACACAGAGAGCATACATTTGAATGAGTAGACCGCATGAATCCCGAGAGGCGACTCCCGCTATGAGAGGAAAGGACTCCATTTCCTGCTTGCGTTGCTTGCGTGATACCTGCTGCACAGTGCCACGGCGGTGCCCGGCATGGAGGCATGGAGGCATCAAATGCCGCCTGGGTGCGCCGCGCCCCGTCCCGTCCAAGTCCCGTCCCCGAGGCCGGGCCCCGCGCGTGCACACCGCGGACCGTGGCCGGGCCGTGGCCGCGCCGTGGCCATGTGGGTCGTGAACCTGCCCGGCTTGGCCAACTCGGCGTGCCAATCCCATCCCCGTTTCCGGCCCCGGGGCCCGCGACGACGGCCCGCGACGACGGAACGGACGGGAAGGCCAGCCCGTCGTTGTTCCATTCAAATTGCCCGCCGCCAACCTATTTTTCATTTGTTTCATCTGCCGGGAAACTTGACAAATTTTAAGGATGAACAACAATAAACATCAACGTTTATATACTTTATTTTGTTAAATTTTGAGGAAGTTTGCAGGACTTTTTTTCCTAGCTTTGCCCTGTCCCGTTCTGGGCCCAACGGGGGTGCGTTTTCATGTTCCCACCGGGACGATGTCGAGGGATAGGTCAAGACCATAGCGCCTCCGCCACGCCTCGCCACGCCTGTCCCTGTCGTTCGCTCTTTTGACGGGACTGTACCACGGATCTGCAGACCTGTCCCGTCCTGGAAACCGGCGAAAGGGGCGTCCATGTCCACAGCGGAAAACGGGTCAAACGGGCATCCCGGACGCGTTTTGAACTCCAGAGTCGCTAAATGGGACTCGAACCGAACGTGTGACCCCACCAATGGATTGCTCTCCGAACGAGGAATCCATTGATGGGGCCACACGTTCGGTTCGAGTCCTGTTTAGCGACTCTGGAGCTCAAAACGCGTCTAGAGTTTCGGCAGCCTCCACCGGTCTTCTGGCCCACTGTGCGGGGGGTGACGGGGGCGCGGGGAGCAGAGTGGCGACCGGGGGCTGCACCGGGGCCACGCCAACACCAGCAGCTCCGTGTAATGCGCTTGTTGCATTGTGCAGTAGCTGCGCGCCCGATCACAGCTGGCTGGCGAGGCGCAGGCGGGCGGGGCGGGGCGGGGCGGGGCGGGGCGGGGCGGGGCGGCGGCCGTTCCCGTTTCCACGGTGCTCTCTGCCCGAGCGTCGCGGCGGAGCGCGGAGCGTCGCGGCGGAGCGTCGCGGCAGCAACATGCTCCAGCGGCGCGTATTGTGTCGCGACGCCTAACGGCCACGCCTGCGACGCCTGCACTGCATGAGGGCGGCGTGCGAATAGCGGCCGTCCCTATCGGCAGGCAGGGCGGCTGGCCGCGGCGGGCGGGGGCACTATCCGCACGCAGCCGCTGGCCCGCCCCGCCCCCGAGCTGGCGAGGGGCCAAGCTCAGCCCGCCACTAGCAGTACGCGTGTGCTGTGCGCGCCTCTACGCCGCCGCGCCGGTACGGAGAGGAGGGTGTGACAAATCGGCACTGCAAATTAGAGGACATCCATCGGCCGGCCGACTCGGGGCGGGACGCCGGGACGCCCCACGAGTGCGAGAGAGACGACTCCCACTCGGCCAACACGGCTTCGGGACGCAACCGGCTTGCGGGCGACACAATCGAAAAGTTCGAAAGGGAGTGCGCGAAGAACCGAAGGCTGATGCCGGGACGGCGTTTCGCCGCTCTGTCTCCCTGGGGGTGCGAGAGAGACAAGCGGCGAAGCACTGAAAGCGTGCCCTCGCCTCGGCCGCCGCGTTCCAGTGCGTCCCGCCGCCGAGCCGCAGCCAGAGGTAGCACAGTAGTAACGCAGTCGGAGACATCGGTCCGGAGTGCGCCTTCTTTGCCTTGTCTTCGCCTTATCGCCGGGCGACACCATTTGCAACTCAAGCGGCGATACCCCTCGCCTTGCCGGCCGCCCTTCGCCGCGCGGGGTATCGCCGGCCTGGACATCGTTTCGAACTTTGCGGCAAGGGGCGTCCTTGGGGCGTAGCGGTGGAGCACCGTGCCAACGACAGTCGTCAATGCCCGCAGCGACCGCGAACCGCCTGGCCTGCTTCAACCTCCATGACTCATCTGCGAACGTTTACTATTTTCTTCGAAGTGGTTGTTAATGTGGGGGATCCGAACGCCGGTCCTTTGTGTGGGGAAGCGACGCCCCTACGCTCTCGGCCGCGGTGCCGGCCCCATGCCTCACCTCGACGCCTGCAGTGGCGCTGCAGTGGCTGGACATAAACCTGCATTTCCATAAAAACGCTGCGTATTGGAAGAAGCGACGGCAAGGCTCCCCGCGCAATAAGTCAGACTAACCGACGGACCGCCGGGATTGGCTAGGCCGCTCTCCGTCTCTCTCGCACTCGTGGGGCGTCCTGGAGGCCGCAGGGGGTGCGAGAGAGACGGAGAGCACCGCAGCCCTGCCGCCCCTTGCAGGCCGCCTCCCTCCCACGAGGAATGCCATCCCGTTGTTGTTGCGTCGGATCACGGCGTGGGTAAAAAGCATAAGCCCCGCCAGGCAGCCAGCCAGGCAGCCAGCACTCGACTAATGACGGCAAATACCGCAAAGCAGCAAAGCACCGCGTCATGAGGTGAGCGAAGGTCTCCGGTGCGGGAGGCTGTGGAGCCCTGGCGGGGCTGGCAGGCAGGCAGGCAGCCGGCCAGGCGGGCTGGCAGGCGGCCGGGGCGCGGTCAGACCCAATGACCCGCAAAGGGGCCTAACTGGACCCATCTGCTCACGACTCGACCCAGTCGGCCGGCCACCCGCTCCGGCCTTCGGGCACCTTCGGGCACCTTCGGGCTCCTTCGGGGTGGAGCCCCCACCACGCCGGCCGCCGCCCGACTGACCGGCCGGCCGGTGGGAGGACACATCCACATCGAAATTGCGGAAGGCCGCGCGAAGTGGCGAAACGGTGAAGTGGTGGCGCCCACTCCCACCGTCACCACCGAACACCATTCGCAAAAATCGAATTTGGCGGAGCCACACTCTTAACATCGGCAATGATCGTCAAACTACGCGGTTACTGCGGGGGCGGGTCGAGCTGCGGAGAAGTGCGACTAGAAGCTTCGGCTGCTTCGGTCTCAGCCAGCAATAAAACAAAGAAGAACCGGAATTGTCCAAATCTGACGCTGATATCAAAGGAAGTCAAAGTGTTCGTTTCTTTTACCACTCCGTCGGTCCACGCCTTCTGTTACACTCTCACCGACGAAACAAAGACAGAGATACATACGTCCCGCGAACTTCGCGGCGGATCCGAGTGCGGAGAAGACAAAACAAAGACAGCTTGAAAAAAAAAAGAAACGAAGGATGAAAGAAAGAAAGAAAAAAAGGACGCAGAGGTACGGGCCGATGAAAGCGAAACCTCACACAATAATTACACACGTGTCCCGACCACTCATCTAATCGTCCGAGCCGTCACACGTGTCCGCGGAGCTGCTCCCTCGGGGCGTGGAGGGGAGGGGGAGGGGAGGGGGTGCACCGCAGAGGAGACGGCGTAAATCATAGGCTTTTCGGAGCCCGCGACCATCCCTCTTATTTCGTTTCTACTTACTCATACACGTCCGTCTGTCTGTCTGTCTGCCTGTCCGTCTGTCCGGCCGTCTTAATGACGCGCTAGAACAGCGCGCGGATGATGAAGCTAAGGGCATTCACAGACGTTGCCGCGCCTTTGACGGGCCGTGGCGTGGCGCGGCGTGGCGCGCGTGAGGATGCTTAAACCGCCATCCATGTGATTCCCCCTCCCCTCCCCTCCCCTCCGCTCCCCGACGGCGTCCTCAACAAATGCGCACGATCCGCGCGCGGATGCCCGCCGACATCCAGCAGTGTCGTGGCGGGTGCGAGGGAGACGGAGGGAGACGGTCACGCCACGGCCCGGCCGGGGCAGCGAGAGAAAGAGGGAGAGAGAGAGAGAGAGAGAGAGAGAGAGAGAGAGAGAGAGAGAGAGAGAGAGAGAGAGAGAGAGAGAGAGAGAGAGAGAGAGAGAGAGAGAGAGAGAGAGAGAGAGAGAGAGAGAGAGAGAGGCGCTATGCAAATGGAACGGGCCGATCGGCGTGTTGACACGAGCGGGGCTGCAATATTTGGACAGGGCGGCCGATTAAGCCGATAATGCGGCCTGCACGCCGCAGCGCGCCGCGGCACGTCAAGCACACCTGTTTGTTGTGTCAATTGCGCGGAACACGGCGACGCGGCGACGCGGCCGGGAACGCGCGGAACAGGCACGGAACAGGCACGGAACAGGCACGGAACAGGCACGCGGGCGACGAGAACCAGAGCAGCAGCATCGGGACGTGGCGCCGAGCAGGCGCTGCCTTTTTTTTTTGCGGGTTGGTACTTTTTATTCAAGTTTTTTCTGTGTGTCTGTGTGAGTGGGGTGGGGGTGAAATTCGCGTGAAAAGTTCCTTATTGTTTATTGACGGCAGCGTGAAGGTGGCCGCTTGTCCGTTGTCCGTGTCCGCCCTCTAAAGTGCGACACCGGATCACCCGGACGCCGGCGGGGCGGCGGCCATCCAGACGACGAAGACGACGAGGCCCTAGCCGTCGTGTGCTCAGCGCGCGCCGAGTGACTCCTCGTAGTGACTTGAAAAACCTGTAGCCGCGGTTGGAGGGCGCTGGGCCCCGCCGCGCTGCACAGTGTGCTGCACACGAAGGCCTTTGTGCCTGTCCGGGCCCCACAAAGCCCAAACTGCTCATAAAACGGGATGCGGCGTTGGAAAGGCAGGAAAGTCGCCCGGGACGGCATGGGCATGGGCATGGGCATGGCCGCCACCCAAGGGGTGCCCGAAGTACAGCCGGTAGGCTCGGCACTGCACCGAGAGGCACCCGACAGGAGCTTTCAAAGTGAATGTTGAGTGGAGGGCGCCGCGACGGTGCTCTCGAACGGCCCAGTAGAAAAACCGTGTTAAGGGTGTCCCAACGGGCGCGTTCACTTTCCAAAAAGAACAGAAAATAAATTCAAAATCGCAGTACAAGAGGCTGGCGAGAAAGTGAACATATTTTGCAGAGCGTGGCAGGAGGCAAGGCGGCCGGGCATGCCGGGGTGCGGTGCATGCGGTGCCGGACGCGTACAGGAAGTGCTCCAGGTTTGGCCGCTTGGCCGCGCGCCGCTCCGCCGTGACGTCGCCTCACTTCGTGACGGCCCGGGGGCGCAAGGTGGCGGCCCGGCCGTCCAGGCCCAGCCCGTCCAGGCCCAGCCCGTCCAGGCCCGGGCCGGTGCAGTCCCCCTCTGCGCCCCTCCGCCACGCCGCCATGCTATGCCACGCTCGTATCGGATCGGCTCCGGACATTTCTTTCACGGATTCTCAACGGACAGTAATGCTCTCGGCCTAGGGTGTCGCGCGGCGTGCGCGCCTCCGGGTGGCACCCCGCCCCGCCCCGCCCCGCCCCGCCCCGCCCCGCCCCGCCCACCCCGCCCCGCCCCGGCCCGCCACGCCAGTTGGAATAATCTAATTGCGCGCTCCGTGACCGCCCCCACCGCCGCTAATGCAAACTACTTCCGATATGAGAGTGCGGGTCGCTCGGGGAGGCGGACCCACGTTGCCGTCGTCGGACCAGAGCCTCCGGACTCCGGACGGGTGCCCCAGGACGCCCGATTCCGAGGGGATAGTTTCATCGCTGTCCCTCTCGCACCAAGGGGTGACCAACTTAGGGTTGGTGAAAAAGAGATTGAATCTCCGAAAGTAGCCGTTTTCGCTGACTTTGGGTGGCCACTGCGTCCAATCTAGTCGCCGTCAAAGGACTCCCTCAACGCCCTAGTATTCTTAAGACCCTCCTCTTTCATGCCCTGTATCGGGAAGACGTTGACCACAACGATTTTGCCTTTGACCGCAACGATTTTGGGACCAAAGTTGGTCAAAAAGTGGTTGAATCTCGGAAATTTGCTGATTTTGCTGACTTTGGGCGGCCACTGTGTCCAATCTAGTTGCCGTAAAAGGCCTCCCTCGACGCCCAAGTATTCTTAAGACCCCACTCTTTCATGCCCTGTATCGGGAAGACGTTGACCACAACGATTTTGCCTTTGACCGCAACGATTTTGGGACCAAAATTGGTCAAAAAGTGGTCGAATCTCGGAAATTTGCAGATTTTGCTGACCTAAGGCGGCCACTGTGTCCAATCTAGTTGCATTAAAAGGCCTCCCTCGACGTCCTAGTATTCTTAAGACCCTACTCTTTGGGACCAGTAACCTCACAAAGTTGGTCAAAAAATGCACTGCAAACCGCAAAGACGGGCAAGGACACTGTAAGTTGATTCGGCCGTCGCTACCAGGGGGCGTGGCCGCCGCCGCGCCGCGGGAGGGTCTCTGATGAGACGAACTTATTCAAGCAATGCAGCTCGTGTCGCCGCGGCACGGCATGCCACGGCACGCCAAGCCAAGCCACGCCCGGACCGCATATATCTCTGTTAACTGATACATGACTGCGTGTTGATATGCTGTCCACTCCGGCCGCGGAGGAGATCTACAATCCCTGGCGTGCGAGAGACGAGGACGCGCAGAGACCGAGAGAGAGAGAGAGAGAGAGAGAGAGAGAGAGAGAGAGAGAGAGAGAGAGAGAGAGAGAGAGAGAAGGGGGCGGAAAGAGATGTATCTAGATGCTGGGTGCAGACCTCCTGTGGCGGAAGGCAGAGCCGAACGCGGATTGGCGCGGTGGTGCGCAGGGTTGCCTACCCAGCCGGCCAGGAGAAACCAACTTACAGTGCGCCACTCCTCTGTAAAGGCAACTAATCATCCCCGATCCCGGACGAGGAGTTGCCTGCATAATTGTGGCCAAGGCAGCCGGCCAGTTTCGGGGCACTTCGCGCGAGTGCAGCGAGAAATCACTTGACCCGCTGGCTGGGCTCGGCTCGGCACGGCACTGCCCCTCCAGGAAGCGGCTGGATCAAAAGGCGGCAAATTAATTGCCTCAGGAAAGGAATGCATAGCGCGCGTAATTCAAATTCACGTGCATTAGACGGCAAATCAGTCATAGACGCACCGCAACGCGTGTGGAAAATACGTCTGTCTGTCCGCTGTGCGTCCGTCCGTCCGTCTGTCTGTCCATCTGTCTGTCTGTCTTCGGCCGGAGTCTCGCAGCGCGCTCGACGCACGCATGCGCGCGCCCCACAACGGATAGAGCTGTTCCTACACTGTGACTCGGATTAATCAGCTTGGGATAAAATGCGTTGATTGGTCCGTACTCTTCGAGAGGCCGCCGGCCCCGGCCGAGCGTTGTTCGCCAGTCATTGCGCTACACGGCTACGCAGGCTGTAAATCCACCGTAAAAAAAAATCTAGCAAAACAGGCCAGCGAAGCGGCCTGCCGAAAACTATCGCAGTAAAATCCCGGACGGCTACATTTCGGATTCGTGATTCCTTATCTTTAGTTTTTCGGCGGAACAGGACAACGTGGTGACAGTGGCGCGAGCTCGGGCTTTATTGAACATGTTTATTTTTTTTTATTTTTTTTTATTTTTTGAAGACACCACGTTGCCGAGACACCGACACCGGGATGGAAGTGGACGGGGTATCGCAGCCGAGTACTGTCCCATCCTCCGGTCCGCTGCCCTGCTTGTCGCAAAAAAATCGCTCGCGTTCTTGTGTCACTCTCACTCGGCTGGTCTTTATTGTCGACGTTCTCCCTCCGCGACGCGTTTTGCTGGTTTCGTTTATGCAAATCCGACCGCCAAATAAAAAAAAACAGGTTGCGTGTGATGTTGCGCGTTGATGCGGAGGAGCAGAATCGAGCAGAAGCCTCTGGCAAACGGACACACGGACACACAACCAATTTAACTAAATTAATAGTTCATTTCACCAGCGGGAACGAAACTATTTTTTTCCTCAACTACACGCCAGAATTTTTTTTCGCGTGCCGACAGACATATGAGTTGGAAGGCCTGCGCGCGGAAGCACAGCAGCGGACCCGAAACTTTGATTAATTGAGTATTGCGTTCCCAGATGGACAAAAAAGCGATACTCTGCAGGCCGTGAATGCGGCTGATTGCTGGGGCATTCATTCAGACGGACGGACGGACAGACAGACAGACAGACAGACAGACAGACAGACAGACAGACAGACAGACAGACAGACAGACAGACAGATAGACAGACCCCTTGTTGTTTTTCTGCCAAAGAGCTCTACTCTAGATGTGTATGGCACCCCAGCTTCCTTCACGAAGACGTGCATTTTCCTCCGTTCCGAGCAACGGGTCTCATCCCAGCGAGTAAAACATCGACGCCGCGGAAGAAGTATAGTCCTTTGTTGAAAGAAAACAGGTGGTGTGCTTTTCACTTGGTGCGGAAATTGTACCACTGGCAGCAGTATTTAGAAGTGTTGGTTTCGTTGCCGTTTCCAGACACAAGTTTATTCGCTCTCGGGAGCTCTCATGTTCGCCCCGCGTTGAAGTCTCCGCGGCGGCAGCCGCTTTCGGGTTCCATTCGCCGTTGCGTCTCCCGGCTTTGTAATCCTAGATTTGTCTCTCGTCGCCGAGCAGCGCTGCGGCCGGTGAACGCTGGCACCACCTCGGAGTGTGTACGTTGCACACTTTACGAGAGGGCCCCGCCCCGCCCCGCCCCGCCCCGCTAGCGGGCGGCCAGCATCTCAGTGACTATGAGTTGGTGGCGATCCTTGCGCGCTGCGCGCACTGGGCCCTCATCTTCGCCACAAAAGGGACCGAGGGAGGGGAGGGGGGGAGGTAGGCGCCGCTCGCACTGCGCGCCGCTCGGCAGCGGTAAAAATACTCGCGCACTGTTACCATGGTTACCGCACAATGGCCTGATGAGCCTTAATGAAGTCCGTCACCGCGCTCCGATTATTTACACAGCCGCAGTGGCCAGAGGTGTGGCGTGGCGTGGCGTGGCGCGGCGCTCCAGGGTAGGCGTCCAGGGCGTTAGATACGATCTGGCGAACGATGGCCTCCCTGCTCGGCAACACGCTACTTGCGACACGGCCTCCCGCATAGGCCCAGGGCCCCGCCAGACAGACAGACAGACAGACAGACAGACAGACAGACAGACAGACAGACAGACAGACAGACAGACAGACCGTCTGCTTGTGCGTGGCGAAAACAGCACCGCCTAAATCTTGAACCCGCTGCAGTCAGTCAACAAAATAAATTAGTAAACACCCCTGCAGCAGGCTCCAGCGGGCAAGGGGCGAGGCAGGCCGTCCCGTCGAACAGTGGCGTGGCCGGGTTGCCCACCCGCACGGCGCTCGGCCGCCCAGCCTGCGGTGCACTCCCTGTGGCCGGGGAGCGGTTACACTGACTCATTCGAGGGGAGGGGAGGGGAGGGGAGGGGGAACACAGGGTGCCACACTTGCGACACACTCACACACTCACACACGCAGACACAGAGCCAAGCCCATTTCACCACACGCGGGGTATCGCCGGTTCACGAATTCGCATGCGTGGATAGGAGTCGTAACCTGCAGCCTATCGCGACCCGTCTGTCTGTCCGTCCGTCCGTCCGTCTGTCCGTCCGCCTGAAAACGGCCTCCCCAACATCCCACACACCAAATGGACGTCACAGAGTGGCCGGGGCCGTTGGGGCACACAGGGCGCGGCAGGGCGCGGTGCACTGTTAAAACACAACAAAACGGCGACGCGGCGTTCCGGTGCCGCTCTTAAAAAGTTGCCATTTCACGATATGCGGTGTGCCGGGCCGCCTAGTGCACTAGCAGTGCACGCCACCACCCAGAGGCCAGCGAGGTGTTGGAGTGTCACACTTCCGCCAAAGTGTAGCACGAGGCGAACAATTTCCCATTGGTCTCACGGAGAGGGCCGCACCTCCATGTGTGTGTGTGTGTGTGTGTGTGTGTGCATGTGCTACACGCTGCAGATGGATGAGCGGGTCGCGTCCGGTCGGCTTCCGTGACGGCGCACCCGTCCCCCCCCCCCAATCCCTCCAATCCCCCCCCCCTGTCCACCCCCTCGAAGCGCGCGCGCGCGGACGCTTGTCGGCATACTGCCGCAGAAAACCGGTTTTGGCGCCGCGCCGTGCGCGCGGCGTGGATGTCTCCAAGTGTCTTGGACCGGGCCATCCTTTTCTGAGACGCGGGCGGGCCTCACGCAGACACACACGCACACACACAAACGAGTGTACACACACGTGCGCGCGGCTCTGCGGGCGCAAATTTCACTTCCCGACAAGAAGATAGCGGGCGAGCGCGCGTCGCGCGTCGCACGTCGGCCGGAGGAGTATCATGTGTTTCGGGCCGGGGAATCCGTCATGACAGCGAAGGGGGGGATGAAGTCGCCAAAGAAAAAGCGGCGACGCCACGCGGCGCACACTCCATCATCCTCCTTGCCGGGAAGGGCCCTTCCTGAAAACGCGGTCTGGCCGCGGAGGACCGCGAGGCGCGTCGGTCGGGCGTAAGGAGGCCGTCAAATCACACACACACACACACACACACACACACACACACACACACACACACACACACACACACACACACACACACTCGGCGGTCGGCGGCTTGGCGGCCTCGCGGTCACCGCAGCGGGCTCTGTGCGGGGCGCCCCACGAGTGCGAGAGAGACAGAGCCCTCGGGCCAGCCGACCCCACAAGGGCCGCGGGGCCGCGGGGCCATAGCGCAGGTGATGAGCGAGCCTCGGCGTTAAACTGATGCCGTCCGCCGGCACACTGTTTCCGAGAGTCGTTTCCGTCGCCGTCTCCCTCGCACTCACGGCGCGGCCCCCCTGCGGGTGCGAGAGAGACTCTCGGCCGCCGCCGCGACTCGCGACTGTAAACGCCCTGCGCGTTTTAGTGGATTGCCGCGATGCTGCGCCGCCACGCCGTATAAACGACTCTAGCGCCGGCAGACTGATTCCGAGAGTCGTTGTCGTCGCTGTGTCTCTCTCACACCTCTCAACAACAACAACAACAACAACAACAACAATGCTACCACCGAATCGCGTAGATAGATAGCGCTACCTCCTCGCGGCCCTGCTGGCTAGAGAGATGCAAACCGAACCTAGCTGGTCCGCGGTGCCATGGCGATGCATTTGTCCCAGCGGCAATGCCGAGCAATGCCGGCGGCCAATGCCCAGCGTGGTTCCGTTTTTACTATCAAAGACGCGTTCCAGTCGTAAAATTCTTTTGGAAAAGCGCGATGTTTTGTAGGAGTGTGTGTGTGTGTGTGTGTGTGTGTGTGTGTGTGTGTGTGTGTGTGTGTGTGTGTGGCGCCGCGTGTGATTGGCGCGGATAAGGCCAACACACACACACACATACACGCGCGCACACACTTTAAAACATGAGGAATAGCGCCCCATAACGTGGCGCAATTTATGGCAATATGCAAAATGGGCGATGACGTGTGCGGCGTTTTACTGTCCCTTAATCACTGCCTTTGTCCTGCAGAGCTGCGCTTTTCGTCCGAACCGTCAAACGGCGCCAAATCGCGCAAGTTTCAACTCCAGGCGGTGGTCATAAGGGGGAAAGTGATGTCGAAAATCTCGAGAGAAGACAGCAAAGAACACGACTTTTATGTTGCCCTGGTCGCATGGCGGTTTTATGAAAAGAAAACCTGTGCATGTGTTTGGAACACAGAAAATAAAGTGTCATTTCAGCTGATTTCAGCTTTTTTTCCTGTGCGATAGTAGCAGTAGGTGCCGTCCTTTTTTTTCTCTCTCTTCTCCAGTGGGCTGACGGCGGGAGGGCGGCAGGATGTCGCTTCTTCCTCTTCTTCCCCTTCTTGCTCCGCGGGGCCCAGATATACATCACGCTTTAGCGCGGCGGGCTGCTCGCTACGGTCGCGCCGCACCGCGCCGCACCGCATGTTCGCCAATTTGTGCGTCCCGCCGCGTCCACGGCGTCCCGGCCGGCTCCCGGCTGCGAAGCAGCAGACTCATTCCGAGAGTCGTTTTCGTCGCTCTGTCTCTCTCGCACTCGCGGGGCGTCCCGTGCGGGCGCGAGAGAGACAGAGCGACGAAAACGACTCTCTGCCGGGAAGCTGGGAAGCTGCGAAGCTGCGAAAGGGAAGACAGGGAAACAGAGCAGACAGCTGCAGGCGGCGGCACGGCACGGCACGGCGCGGCGTGGTGGCGCCTCCTGCCAGCCTGCCAGCCAGCCTGCTCCGTTTTACAGTCCACGGCCCGCTAACAGCGGGGCATATTTCATGTGAGATATCCACACTGACTGGATGAGCAGAGCTAGAGAGCCAGCAGAACTAGCAGTGCCGTGGACTCGACTCAACTCGACTGGACTGGATGGCCGACGCGCACTTTTGCATACCGGAGCCTTTGCCTGCCTTTCTGTCCCTCTGCCTTTGGCTTATCATTTCATTTTCTGACTC